>NC_092273.1:23081571-23114071 GCF_036320965.1 Panulirus ornatus
TAGGATGATCTTGTGTGCTCTTCTCTGTACGTCTTTCAGTCGCCCCTGTTGTGTGGTGGGTAAGGGGGTGGAGAGGAGGGACGAGTTAGGGAGGAAAGAACGTTGTGCAGATGTTCCTATACGGGGGGCGGGGGAGTGTGTACGTGGACGGAGGTGTGTGGTGGTGGAGGGGGTGGCCATGTGGTGGTGGTGGTGGTGGAGGGGGTGGCCGTGTGGTGGTGGTGGTGGAGGGGTGGCCGTGTGGTGGTGGTGGTGGAGGGGGTGGCCGTGTGGTGGTGGAGGAGGTGGCCGTGTGGTGGTGGTGGTGGAGGGGGTGGCCGTGTGGTGGTGGTGGTGGTGGAGGGGGTGGCCGTGTGGTGGTGGTGGTGGTGGAGGGGGTGGCCGTGTGGTGGTGGTGGTGGAGTGGGTGGCCGTGTGGTGGTGGTGGTGGAGGGGGTGGCCGTGTGGTGGTGGTGGTGGAGGGGGTGGCCGTGTGGTGGTGGTGGTGGAGGGGGTGGCCGTGTGGTGGTGGTGGTGGAGGGGATGGCCGTGTGGTGGTGGTGGAGGGGGTGGCCGTGTGGTGGTGGTGGTGGAGGGGGTGGCCGTGTGGTGGTGGTGGTGGAGGGGATGGCCGTGTGGTGGTGGTGGAGGGGGTGGCCGTGTGGTGGTGGTGGTGGAGGGGGTGGCCGTGTGGTGGTGGTGGTAGTGGAGGGGGTGGCCGTGTGGTGGTGGTAGTGGAGGGGGTGGCCGTGTGGTGGTGGTGGTGGAGTGGGTGGCCGTGTGGTGGTGGTGGTGGAGGGGATGGCCGTGTGGTGGTGGTGGTAGTGGAGGGGGTGGCCGTGTGGTGGTGGTGGTAGTGGAGGGGGTGGCCGTGTGGTGGTGGTAGTGGAGGGGGTGGCCGTGTGGTGGTGGTGGTAGTGGAAGGGGTGGCCGTGTGGTGGTGGTAGTGGAGGGGGTGGCCGTGTGGTGGTGGTGGTAGTGGAAGGGGTGGCCGTGTGGTGGTGGTAGTGGAGGGGGTGGCCGTGTGGTGGTGGTGGTAGTGGAGGGGGTGGCCGTGTGGTGGTGGTGGTAGTGGAGGGGGTGGCCGTGTGGTGGTGGTGGTGGAGGGGGTGGCCGTGTGGTGGTGGTAGTGGAGGGGGTGGCCGTGTGGTGGTGGTGGTGGAGGGGGTGGCCGTGTGGTGGTGGTGGTGGTGGAGGGGGTGGCCGTGTGGTGGTGGTGGTGGAGGGGGTGGCCGTGTGGTGGTGGTGGTGGTGGAGGGGGTGGCCGTGTGGTGGTGGTGGTAGTGGAGGGGGTGGCCGTGTGGTGGTGGTGGTAGTGGAGGGGGTGGCCGTGTGGTGGTGGTAGTGGAGGGGGTGGCCGTGTGGTGGTGGTGGTAGTGGAAGGGGTGGCCGTGTGGTGGTGGTAGTGGAGGGGGTGGCCGTGTGGTGGTGGTGGTAGTGGAGGGGGTGGCCGTGTGGTGGTGGTAGTGGAGGGGGTGGCCGTGTGGTGGTGGTGGTAGTGGAAGGGTTGGCCGTGTGGTGGTGGTGGAGGGGGTGGCCGTGTGGTGGTGGTGGTAGTGGAGGGGGTGGCCGTGTGGTGGTGGTGGTAGTGGAAGGGGTGGCCGTGTGGTGGTGGTAGTGGAGGGGGTGGCCGTGTGGTGGTGGTGGTAGTGGAAGGGGTGGCCGTGTGGTGGTGGTAGTGGAGGGGGTGGCCGTGTGGTGGTGGTGGTAGTGGAGGGGGTGGCCGTGTGGTGGTGGTAGTGGAGGGGGTGGCCGTGTGGTGGTGGTGGTAGTGGAAGGGGTGGCCGTGTGGTGGTGGTAGTGGAGGGGGTGGCCGTGTGGTGGTGGTGGTAGTGGAAGGGGTGGCCGTGTGGTGGTGGTAGTGGAGGGGGTGGCCGTGTGGTGGTGGTGGTAGTGGAGGGGGTGGCCGTGTGGTGGTGGTGGTAGTGGAGGGGGTGGCCGTGTGGTGGTGGTAGTGGAGGGGGTGGCCGTGTGGTGGTGGTAGTGGAGGGGGTGGCCGTGTGGTGGTGGTAGTGGAGGGGGTGGCCGTGTGGTGGTGGTGGTGGAGGAGGTGGCCGTGTGGTGGTGGTAGTGGAGGGGGTGGCCGTGTGGTGGTGGTGGTGGAGGAGGTGGCCGTGTGGTGGTGGTGGAGGCGAGGGTGGAGGTGCATAGCGAGGCGCCAGGTCACGGCCCGTCTGGCGAGGCGCCCTCCCCACGCCCACGCCCGCCCGCACGCACCCCCTCCAGCCACACACGCCCACGCCCGCCCTCCCTCTCCAGGCCTGTTCTGTGGCCAGTTATGTGTGTTGGTTATGGGTGTAGGTTATGGGTGTAGGTTATGGGTGTAGGTTATGGGTGTTGGTTATGGGTGTAGGTTATGGGTGTTGGTTATGGGTGTAGGTTATGTGTTGGTTATGGGTGTAGTTTATGGTGGTTGGTTATGGGTGTTGGTTATGGGTGTAGGTTATGGGTGTAGGTTATGGGTGTTGGTTATGGGTGTAGGTTATGGGTGTAGGTTATGGGTGTTGGTTATGGGTGTAGGTTATGGGTGTAGGTTATGGGTGTAGGTTATGGTGGTTGGTTATGGGTGTTGGTTATGGGTGTAGGTTATGGGTGTAGGTTATGGGTGTAGGTTATGGGTGTTGGTTATGGGTGTAGGTTATGGGTGTAGGTTATGGGTGTTGGTTATGGGTGTAGGTTATGGGTGTTGGTTATGGGTGTAGGTTATGGTTGTTGGTTATGGGTGTTGGTTATGGGTGTTGATTATGGGTGTTGGTTATGGGTGTTGGTTATGGGTGTTGGTTATGGGTGTTGATTATGGGTGTTGGTTATGGTTGTAATGGTTGTCATCACTCGGGTAACATATGGTTGAGCTCAGGAGTCGTCCCGTCCATTCCCAACCCCATTTCCCCACTCACCCATCCCCCATCCCACCCAGACCCCCCCCCCATTCTATCTAGTACTTCCTCCCTCCCATCTCCCCAGACCCGGCCCCCTCCCCCACGCCCCCTCCACTGTGCCACCTTCCCAGGGGCGTCCCTCCCACACGCCCCCGGGGGGTGTCTGCTGGGCCGTGTGCCCCCAGCCCCTTCCTCATTACCATACCACAAGGTTTAACCCCATTACGTAACCTCATAATGGATGGGAGGCTTGGAAGCTGGCTCTTCACAACTCTTGTTTGAACTGCCAGGTGGTGTAGGGGGAACGGGGCAGTGTATGTGGGGTAGGGGGAACGGGGCAGTGTATGTGGGGTAGGGGGAACGGGGCAGTGTATGTGGGGTAGGGGGAACGGGGCAGTGTATGTGGGGTAGGGGGAACGGGGCAGTGTATGTGGGGTAGGGGGAACGGGGCAGTGTATGAGGGATGGTGGGAACGGGGCAGTGTATGAGGGATGATGGGAACGGGGCAGTGTATGAGGGATGGTGGGAACGGGGCAGTGTATGAGGAATGGTGGGAACGGGGCAGTGTATGAGGGATGGTGGGAACGGGGCAGTGTATGTGGGGTAGGGGGAACGGGGCAGTGTATATGGGGTAGGGGGAACGGGGCAGTGTATGAGGGATGGTGGGAACGGGGCAGTGTATGAGGGATGGTGGGAACGGGGCAGTGTATGAGGAATGGTGGGAACGGGGCAGTGTATGAGGAATGGTGGGAACGGGGCAGTGTATGTGGGATGGTGGGAACGGGGCAGTGTATGTGGGATGGTGGGAACGGGGCAGTGTATGAGGGATGGTGGGAACGGGGCAGTGTATGTGGGATGGTGGGAACGGGGCAGTGTATGAGGGATGGTGGGAACGGGGCAGTGTATGAGGGATGGTGGGAACGGGGCAGTGTATGTGGGATGGTGGGAACGGGGCAGTGTATGAGGGATGGTGGGAACGGGGCAGTGTATGTGGGATGGTGGGAACGGGGCAGTGTATGAGGGATGGTGGGAACGGGGCAGTGTATGTGGGATGATGGGAACGGGGCAGTGTATGTGGGATGATGGGAACGGGGCAGTGTATGAGGGATGGTGGGAACGGGGCAGTGTATGAGGGATGGTGGGAACGGGGCAGTGTATGAGGGATGGTGGGAACGGGGCAGTGTATGAGGGATGGTGGGAACGGGGCAGTGTATGTGGGATGGTGGGAACGGGGCAGTGTATGAGGGATGGTGGGAACGGGGCAGTGTATGAAACAAGTGTTGTAGATAAGTGAATAATGTATAAGTGAAGCTAGATGTGGTATAGTCATGTCTGTTCTGATAAACCACCATGTAGGTGGATCTGTCTCCACCCGCTGTGGTGGAGGTGGTCTGTGTGGAGGCTGGGCTGGACTAGCTGGGTGGATGTGAGGTGGGGGGGGGGGGGACCTGTAGAAGGAGAGGGAGGTACCACCCACTACACCCAAACCACACACCCACTACACCCATATACATCCATACCACACACCCATACCGTACACCCACTACACCCATACCACACACCCACTACACCCATACCACACACCCATACCGTACACCCACTACACCCATACCACACACTCTACACTCATACCACACACTCACTACACCCGTACCACACACCCACTACACCCATACCGTACACCTGACGCCTCGGGTGTCGGCTCCACGCCCACGGAGTGTTCTGGTAACGTGTGAAAGACAAATGCTAATTATGCAAATATTAATTAACCACTCCAGCTAGAATTCCCTGGGTAGTACACCCTCTCCATTCAGCACGACCACACCAATATATCGCGGGCGGGAGGGGGGGGGGTTCATATGGTTATGTGGTGGGGGTCTGTGTAGTAGGGCCTGTGGAGTGGCCTGTGTGTTAGGGTCTGTGATAGTGGGGCCTGTGTGGTAGTGGGGTCTGTGGTAGGACCTGTGTGGTAGCGTCTGTGTGGTGGGGCCTGTGTGGTAGTGGGGTCTGTGGGAGGGCCTGTGTGGTAGGGCCTGTGTGGTGGGGTCTGTGTGGTAGTGGGGTCTGTGGTAGGGCCTGTGTGGTAGCGTCTGTTTGGTGGGGCGTGTGTGGTAGTGGGGTCTGTGGTAGGGCCTGTGTGGTAGCGTCTGTGTGGTGGGGCCTGTGTGGTAGTGGGGTCTGTGGTAGGGCCTGTGTGGTGGGGCCTGTGTGGTAGTGGGGTCTGTGGTAGGGCCTGTGTGGTGGGGCCTGTGTGGTAGTGGGGTCTGTGGTAGGGCCTGTGTGGTAGCGTCTGTGTGGTGGGGCCTGTGTGGTAGTGGGGTCTGTGGGAGGGCCTGTGTGGTAGGGCCTGTGTGGTGGGGCCTGTGTGGCAGTGGGGTCTGTGGGAGGGCCTTTGTGGTAGGGCCTGTGTGGTGGGGTCTGTGTGGTAGTGGGGTCTGTGGTGGGGCCTTTGCGCGAGCCATCACACACCAGTCTTTACACGCAGGATGGACGAAGATCCGTCCATTAAACCGCAGCGTGTCGACCTTCGGTGATTACCAGTCCGCGTTGGTGAAGACAGTGCTATGAGTAGTAGAAGTTCCATACGTGTGGCTAACTGGGGTCATGACCGGGTCACAGACGGGGCTCATGGCTGGGTCACAGACGGGGGTCATGGCTGGGTCACAGACGGGGGTCATGACCGGGTCACAGACGGGGCTTATGGTTGGGTCACAGACGGGGGTCATGGCCTGGTCACAGACGGGGTCATGGCCGGGTCACAGACGGGGTCATGGCCGGGTCACATACGGGGGTCATGGCCGGGTCACAGATGGGGGTCATGGCCGGGTCACATACGGGGGTCATGGCCGGGTCACAGACGGGGGTCATGGCCTAGTCACAGACGGGGTCATGGCCGGGTTACAGACGGGGGTCATGGCCAGGTCACAGACAGGGGTCATGGCCAGGTCACAGACGAGGGTCATGGCCGGGTCACAGACGGGGTCATGGCCGGGTCACAGACAGGGGTCATGGCCGGGTCACAGACAGGGTCATGGCCGGGTCACAGACGGGGCTCATGGCCGGGTCACAGACGGGGGTCATGACCGGGTCACAGACGGGGTCATGGCTGGGTCACAGACGGGGGTCATGGCCAGGTCACAGACGGGGTCATGGCTGGGTCACAGACGGGGTCATGGCCGGGTCACAGACGTGGGGAGGGGGGGGGGGTTCGAAGGTGGGACAGGGTCCCATGAGCGGGAGTAAAACTTGGCCCCAAACTGGGACGTCATTAGTTCCCAAAGTGACCTTTTTTGGGACAGTCCCGTGCTCTGGCAGTGGGATCTTAAGCTGGGACTAAGCTTTGTGCTAGACGGCAGACTTCAGCTTAGCTGTGTGGCAGCCATGACCTAAAATCAGGGTCATGTATTCATGGAAGACTGTGCCACTGTGACCAACCGTACTACCCACTGTGAACTACCACTGTGAACAGTTGTACTACCCACTGCGAACTACCACTGTGACCAACTGTACTACCCACTGTGAACTACCACTGTGAGCAGTTGTACTACCCACTGTGAACTACCACTGTGAGCAGTTGTACTACCCACTGTGAACTACCACTGTGAGCAGTTGTACTACCCACTTTGAAGTACCACTGTGAGCAGTTGTACTACCCACTGTGAACTACCACTGTGAGCAGTTGTACTACCCACTTTGAAGTACCACTGTGAGCAGTTGTACTACCCACTGTGAACTACCACTGTGAACAGTTGTACTACCCACTGTGAACTACCACTGTGAGCAGTTGTACTACCCACTGTGAACTACCACTGTGAACAGTTGTACTACCCACTTTGAAGTACCACTGTGAGCAGTTGTACTACCCACTTTGAAGTACCACTGTGAGCAGTTGTACTACCCACTGTGAACTACCACTGTGAACAGTTGTACTACCCACTGTGAACTACCACTGTGAGCAGTTGTACTACCCACTGTGAACTACCACTGTGAACAGTTGTACTACCCACTTTGAAGTACCACTGTGAGCAGTTGTACTACCCACTTTGAAGTACCACTGTGAACAGTTGTACTACCCACTGTGAACTACCACTGTGAACAGTTGTACTACCCACTTTGAAGTACCACTGTGAGCAGTTGTACTACCCACTTTGAACTACCACTGTGAACAGTTGTACTACCCACTGTGAACTACCACTGTGAACAGTTGTACTACCCACTTTGAACTACCACTGTGAACAGTTGTACTACCCACTTTGAACTACCACTGTGAACAGTTGTACTACCCACTGTGAACTACCACTGTGAACAGTTGTACTACCCACTGTGAACTACCACTGTGAGCAGTTGTACTACCCACTTTGAAGTACCACTGTGAGCAGTTGTACTACCCACTTTGAACTACCACTGTGAACAGTTGTACTACCCACTTTGAACTACCACTGTGACCAACTGTACTACCCACTGTGAACTACCACTGTGAGCAGTTGTACTACCCACTTTGAACTACCACTGTGAGCAGTTGTACTACCCACTGTGAACTACCACTGTGAGCAGTTGTACTACCCACTGTGAACTACCACTGTGAACAGTTGTACTACCCACTGTGAACTACCACTGTGAGCAGTTGTACTACCCACTGTGAACTACCACTGTGAACAGTTGTACTACCCACTGTGAACTACCACTGTGAGCAGTTGTACTACCCACTGTGAACTACCACTGTGAGCAGTTGTACTACCCACTTTGAACTACCACTGTGAGCTAACGTGTTTCCTGTATCCGGGTTGGACTACTGAGAGAGAGAGAGAGAGAGAGAGAGAGAGAGAGAGAGAGAGAGAGAGAGAGAGAGAGAGAGAGAGAGAGAGAGAGAGAGAGAGAGGTGTGGGCCAGCATCAGCTCTGCTGAGTACCACTGGGAGATGACTGACATTTCAGCAGCATGATCATTTAGTTTTAAGCTTCTGGGGGTCAAAGCTTGCACTGATGGGTCTTTGACGAGAGAGACCCCACAGGCCACTTCGAGACAGGCCCCACAGGCCACTTTACATCTTCCAGGTTCGTTTCTTCTTCTTGTTTACAATAAGTTGTTCCATCTTCCCTGTCCTGGTCTGTTCATAAAGTGTATGATACATGCAGGAACAACAGAGGGCAGTTTCAGGTCACAAATGTTCACAGATTTCCTCCTTTTTTGTTTCCTTTTAAAGAACCAAAGTATTTTTGGGGGACTTATTCCAATCTTGCTTTGTCTTCACGTGTGCTTCTGCAGGAGCAGACTGCGTCACCATAAACCCTTCTCTTATTACTACTCTCAAACTTCTTTTTCATGAGTGTTTATATATATATATATATATATATATATATATATATATATATATATATATATATATATATATATATATATATATATTCCTATGAGTCCACGGGGAAAATGAAACTCGATAAGTTCCCAAGTGCACTTTCGTGTAATAATCACATCATCAGGGGAGACACAAGAGAGAATTATAACAGTCAGTTGATATACAACGAAGAGACGAAGCTAGGACGCATATATATATATATATATATATATATATATATATATATATATATATATATATATACCATTAATTTATTTACGTTGAGAGTAAAATGGCACACAGAGGGAGACTCCATTGAGGTTTGAGGCGCATGAATGGGTCGTGTGAGTCGTGGTGGTGCGAGGTACAGCGCTGAGGACGACTTGTGGTCGTGCTGGAGAAGGAGTTGGAGGAGGAGGAGGAGGAGGTGGTACTCCAAGTTATTGATCACCTCCCATGTTCGTCCTCCAGGCTGTGTGAGTAACAAGAGCAGTGTGCGTGTGGGGATGACACAGACCGCGGGGGTGTGTGGCTCTGTAGCAGATGTAGCTGGACTGGTGTAACAGCCCGTTCTTAAGTGGTAGTTAGAGATGGTAATGACCCCAATTACTCTTTCCTTCCACAGGTATGTGGCGCGCGGGGGAGACACACACACGGGACCGAGGTCTAGGGCGACTCTTGAGGTAAGGTAAGGGCACAAACGTAACGAGGTGTTTTTGCTGTTTAGGTAATGAGTGGTGCCGACACCGCTGGATAAGGGCAACGGGCGGATGAGGGGCAGGTAACGAGGGGCGTCCAGCACGGCCCCAAGGGCCTAGGGGCCCCCTGCCCCCCCTCAGGGATGTCCCCGATAATATACGAGGTGACGGGTCAGTCCAAGGTAGTGTGTCACATGCGAGAATCATGGTAGTGGTTCATGGTATCCTGGGCTACCGTTCTCATGGTAGTGGTTCATGGTACCCTGGGCTACCGTCCTCATGGTAGTGGTTCATGGTACCCTGGGCTACCGTCCTCATGGTAGTGGTTCATGGTACCCTGGGCTACCGTCTTCATGGTAGTGGTTCATGGTACCCTGGGCTACCGTCTTCATGGTAGTGGTTCATGGTACCCTGGGCTACCGTTCTCATGGCAGTGGTTCATGGTACCCTGGGCTACCGTCCTCATGGTAGTGGTTCATGGTACCCTGGGCTACCGTCCTCATGGTATTGGTTCATGGTACCCTGGGCTACCGTCCTCATGGAAGTGGTTCATGATACCCTGGACTACCGTCCTCATGGTAGTGGTTCATGGTACCCTGGGCTACCGTCCTCATGGTAGTGGTTCATGGTACCCTGGGCTACCGTTCTCATGGTAGTGGTTCATGGTACCCTGGGCTACCGTCCTCATGGTAGTGGTTCATGGTACCCTGGGCTACCGTCTTCATGGTAGTGGTTCATGGTACCCTGGGTTACCGTCTTCATGGTAGTGGTTCATGGTACCCTGGGCTACCGTCCTCATGGTAGTGGTTCATGGTACCCTGGGCTACCGTCCTCATGGTAGTGGTTCATGGTACCCTGGGCTACCGTCTTCATGGTAGTGGTTCATGGTACCCTGGGTTACCGTCTTCATGGTAGTGGTTCATGGTACCCTGGGCTACCGTCCTCATGGTAGTGGTTCATGGTACCCTGGGCTACCGTTCTCATGGTAGTGGTTCATGGTACCCTGGGTTACCGTCTTCATGGTAGTGGTTCATGGTACCCTGGGCTACCGTCCTCATGGTAGTGGTTCATGGTACCCTGGGCTACCGTCCTCATGGTAGTGGTTCATGGTACCCTGGGCTACCGTCCTCATGGTAGTGGTTCATGGTACCCTGGGCTACCGTCCTCATGGTAGTGGTTCATGGTACCCTGGGCTACCGTTCTCATGGTAGTGGTTCATGGTACCCTGGGCTACCGTCCTCATGGTAGTGGTTCATGGTACCCTGGGCTACCGTCCTCATGGTAGTGGTTCATGGTACCCTGGGCTACCGTCCTCATGGTAGTGGTTCATGGTACCCTGGGCTACCGTTCTCATGGTAGTGGTTCATGGTACCCTGGGCTACCGTCTCATGGTAGTGGTTCATGGTACCCTGGGCTACCGTTCTCATGGTAGTGGTTCATGGTACCCTGGGCTACCGTCTCATGGTAGTGGTTCATGGTACCCTGGGCTACCGTCCTCATGGTAGTGGTTCATGGTACCCTGGGCTACCGTCCTCATGGTAGTGGTTCATGGTACCCTGGGCTACCGTCCTCATGGTAGTGGTTCATGGTACCCTGGGCTACCGTCTCATGGTAGTGGTTCATGGTACCCTGGGCTACCGTCCTCATGGTAGTGGTTCATGGTACCCTGGGCTACCGTCCTCATGGTAGTGGTTCATGGTACCCTGGGCTACCGTCCTCATGGTAGTGGTTCATGGTACCCTGGGCTACCGTCCTCATGGTAGTGGTTCATGGTACCCTGGGCTACCGTCCTCATGGTAGTGGTTCATGGTACCCTGGGCTACCGTCTCATGGTAGTGGTTCATGGTACCCTGGGCTACCGTTCTCATGGTAGTGGTTCATGGTACCCTGGGCTACCGTTCTCATGGTAGTGGTTCATGGTACCCTGGGCTACCGTCCTCATGGTAGTGGTTCATGGTACCCTGGGCTACCGTCCTCATGGTAGTGGTTCATGGTACCCTGGGCTACCGTCTCATGGTAGTGGTTCATGGTACCCTGGGCTACCGTCCTCATGGTAGTGGTTCATGGTACCCTGGGCTACCGTCCTCATGGTAGTGGTTCATGGTACCCTGGGCTACCGTCCTCATGGTAGTGGTTCATGGTACCCTGGGCTACCGTCCTCATGGTAGTGGTTCATGGTACCCTGGGCTACCGTTCTCATGGTAGTGGTTCATGGTACCCTGGGCTACCGTCCTCATGGTAGTGGTTCATGGTACCCTGGGCTACCGTCCTCATGGTAGTGGTTCATGGTACCCTGGGCTACCGTCTCATGGTAGTGGTTCATGGTACCCTGGGCTACCGTCCTCATGGTAGTGGTTCATGGTACCCTGGGCTACCGTCTCATGGTAGTGGTTCATGGTACCCTGGGCTACCGTTCTCATGGTAGTGGTTCATGGTACCCTGGGCTACCGTCCTCATGGTAGTGGTTCATGGTACCCTGGGCTACCGTCCTCATGGTAGTGGTTCATGGTACCCTGGGCTACCGTCCTCATGGTAGTGGTTCATGGTACCCTGGGCTACCGTCTCATGGTAGTGGTTCATGGTACCCTGGGCTACCGTCTCATGGTAGTGGTTCATGGTACCCTGGGCTACCGTCCTCATGGTAGTGGTTCATGGTACCCTGGGCTACCGTCTCATGGTAGTGGTTCATGGTACCCTGGGCTACCGTCCTCATGGTAGTGGTTCATGGTACCCTGGGCTACCGTCCTCATGGTAGTGGTTCATGGTACCCTGGGCTACCGTCCTCATGGTAGTGGTTCATGGTACCCTGGGCTACCGTCCTCATGGTAGTGGTTCTTGGTACCCTGGGCTACCGTTCTCATGGTAGTGGTTCATGGTACCCTGGGCTACCGTCCTCATGGTAGTGGTTCATGGTACCTGGGCTACCGTCCTCATGGTAGTGGTTCATGGTACCCTGGGCTACCGTTCTCATGGTAGTGGTTCATGGTACCCTGGGCTACCGTCCTCATGGTAGTGGTTCATGGTACCCTGGGCTACCGTCCTCATGGTAGTGGTTCATGGTACCCTGGGCTACCGTTCTCATGGTAGTGGTTCATGGTACCCTGGGCTACCGTCCTCATGGTAGTGGTTCATGGTACCCTGGGGCTACCGTCCTCATGGTAGTGGTTCATGGTACCCTGGGCTACCGTCCTCATGGTAGTGGTTCATGGTACCCTGGGCTACCGTTCTCATGGTAGTGGTTCATGGTACCCTGGGCTACCGTCCTCATGGTAGTGGTTCATGGTACCCTGGGCTACCGTTCTCATGGTAGTGGTTCATGGTACCCTGGGCTACCGTCCTCATGGTAGTGGTTCATGGTACCCTGGGCTACCGTCCTCATGGTAGTGGTTCATGGTACCCTGGGCTACCGTCTCATGGTAGTGGTTCATGGTACCCTGGGCTACCGTTCTCATGGTAGTGGTTCATGGTACCCTGGGCTACCGTCCTCATGGTAGTGGTTCATGGTACCCTGGGCTACCGTCCTCATGGTAGTGGTTCATGGTACCCTGGGCTACCGTCCTCATGGTAGTGGTTCATGGTACCCTGGGCTACCGTCTCATGGTAGTGGTTCATGGTACCCTGGGCTACCGTTCTCATGGTAGTGGTTCATGGTACCCTGGGCTACCGTCCTCATGGTAGTGGTTCATGGTACCCTGGGCTACCGTCCTCATGGTAGTGGTTCATGGTACCCTGGGCTACCGTTCTCATGGTAGTGGTTCATGGTACCCTGGGCTACCGTCCTCATGGTAGTGGTTCATGGTACCCTGGGCTACCGTTCTCATGGTAGTGGTTCATGGTACCCTGGGCTACCGTCCTCATGGTAGTGGTTCATGGTACCCTGGGCTACCGTCCTCATGGTAGTGGTTCATGGTACCCTGGGCTACCGTCCTCATGGTAGTGGTTCATGGTACCCTGGGCTACCGTCCTCATGGTAGTGGTTCATGGTACCCTGGGCTACCGTCCTCATGGTAGTGGTTCATGGTACCCTGGGCTACCGTCCTCATGGTAGTGGTTCATGGTACCCTGGGCTACCGTTCTCATGGTAGTGGTTCATGATACCCTGGGCTACCGTCTTCATGGTAGTGGTTCATGATACCCTGGGCTACCGTCTTCATGGTAGTGGTTCATGATACCCTGGGCTACCGTTCTCATGGTAGTGGTTCATGGTACCCTGGGCTACCGTTCTCATGGTAGTGGTTCATGGTACCACACTGATCCACATAGATGACAACATGGCGGGGTTGCCCATGGTTGAGCGCGTACCGTCGTACTCAAGGGTCGTACCGTCGTACTCAAGGGTCGTACCGTCGCACTCGAGGGTCGTACCGTCGCACTCGAGGGTCGTACCGTCGTACTTGAGGGTCGTACCGTCGTACTCAAGGGTCGTACCGTCGTACTTGAGGGTCGTACCGTCGTACTCAAGGGTCATACCGTCGCACTCGAGGGTCATACCGTCGTACTCAAGGGTCATACCGTCGTACTTGAGGGTCGTACCGTCGCACAAGAGGTCCCCCCCTCCCCCCCATTCCTCATCCAGTAACCAACCCTCAAGCGCTAAGGACGTATCCCTGCAGCGTCGTAAGGTTTGTTTTCATATGTCAGCAACGTGACAGATGCGCCATAAAGTCTTTTTAACACACCGGCTCACAAGGGCCGGTCCTCTCACGCTCAGACTCCGACCTCAGGAATTAGTATGTATAGTATACATACATACATACACGTCCACACACGCACATATACATACATATACATTTCAACTTATACATACACAGACATAAACATATATACGTACACATGTACGTAATTCATACTGTCTGCCTGTATTCATTCCCGTCAGCATCCCGCCACACATGAAACACGGTAAGTTCCCAAGTGCACTTTCGTGTTATAATCACATCATCATCAGGGGAGAAATGTCGTCTATTCTCCCTCGTCGTGTTGATACCGTGTGACGTGTGGACGTGGTGGCTCCCGTCCGTCTTCCTATGCAAATCCGACGCAGGAGACAGTTCTGTGCAGCCAACCGTCAGAATAATTTATATACAAAGTTTGTATAGGATAACTAATTGTCCGGCGCAAGTCGTAAAATGATAATTCGAATCTTTCATATATATATATATATATTTTTTTTTTTTTTCATACTATTCGCCATTTCCCGCGATAGCGAGGTAGCGTTAAGAACAGAGGACTGGGCCTTTTTTGGAATATCCTCACCTGGCCCCCTCTGTTCCTTCTTTTGGAAAAAAAAAAAAAAAAAAATGTCATTTATCAGCACAGTGCCGTGTGTCGATAAATGTATATACGATTTTGATGTGTTGAACACCTGCAGATGGTACAGTAGGAGCGTAGATGTTGATGATAAAGACACATTTATATATTTTCCCCAGCTCCATCGGGTATTTGATGGTGATTAAGACATGGAAATGGATTGCCAGCAATTATAACAAGTCCTGGTGAGGTTTAGGATGGGTTACGTGTGTACAGACCCTGGTCGAGATGTGGGGCCAAGAATATGTGTTTTTCGTTCCATCATTATTTTTCTTTTATGCTCAAACTTTCACTGACGTGAGAGGCGTGCCTGGTAAGGCCAGGGCCCCCTGAAGGAAAGATAAGAAGGATGGACGACGCGGAAGCAGATAAGAGAAGACAGGAGGGAGTGAGAGAGATACAGAAATAATCACAGGGAAGGCATGGGCGGGGGGGGGGGGGGGTGAGTTCCAAAAGCTTGGCGGTGTAAGTGAAGAAACAGAGACGCGATGAAGTCTCGATCTAGCGTTGCTTCACACAGTAGCTTGACCAGTTATTCATTGGCGCGGCTGATGGTGGGGTCATACGTAGCCAGCTCTCGGGGAGCCAGAAACCAAAGCAATATGTATATATATGAGAGAGAGAGAGAGAGAGAGAGAGAGAGAGAGAGAGAGAGAGAGAGAGAGAGACGGGCCGACGACGGTCCGTCTGTTATGGAGATGAAGTGGCCAGAGAGGACGCTAGATATGAGGGGGGGGAAAGCCACGGGAGGGAAGATTGGAGACTAGACCCCAGTGCCGCACCGTGCGCGTCGTAACTACCACAACGGATGACCCGGGGTCATAAATATGTGATTAACCTCCTCTCGTTATAACGAATTCTTTCATTCCGATGGTTTTCACTGCCCCTTGGTACACAAGCCTGTATTACCGTTCCAAAAAGCTCGACGTAATTTGTGTACAGTGATTTACATCTTAAAGGTACGATAACTTCCCATATTGGAGGACGTGATTTAATCCCTTTTCATGCGATACTTTAAGGTCGGGAGTCCGATGGCTCACCCCCTGGCACACGGGACGTTAACTACTGGAATGGTACGAAGGTTTCGCCGCGGCCGTAGCGTACGATAACTTCATATACCCAGGCAACATTGTGTGTGTGTGTGTGTGTGTGTGTGTGTGTGTGTGTGTGTACAGCCATGCCAGATGTATAATAATCAGACACGATAGCCGGAGATGCTAAGGAAAACGTATGACTTAACAGTTCTGGGTGAGAGGTGGGAGAGAGGGGCTAGGGTGAGAGGTGGAAGAGAGGGGCCAGGGTGAGAGGTGGGAGAGAGAGGGGCCAGGGTGAGAGGTGGGAGAGAGAGGGGCCAGGGTGAGAGGTGGGAGAGAGAGGGGCCAGGGTGAGAGGTGGGAGAGAGAGGGGCCAGGGTGAGAGGTGGGAGAGAGAGGGGCCAGGGTGAGAGGTGGGAGAGAGAGGGGCCAGGGTGAGAGGTGGGAGAGAGAGGGGCCAGGGTGAGAGGTGGGAGAGAGAGGGGCCAGGGTGAGAGGTGGAAGAGAGGGGCCAGGGTGAGAGGTGGGAGAGAGAGGGGCCAGGGTGAGAGGTGGGAGAGAGAGGGGCCAGGGTGAGAGGTGGGAGAGAGAGGGGCCAGGGTGAGAGGTGGGAGAGAGAGGGGCCAGGGTGAGAGGTGGGAGAGAGAGGGGCCAGGGTGAGAGGTGGGAGAGAGAGGGGCCAGGGTGAGAGGTGGGAGAGAGAGGGGCCAGGGTGAGAGGTGGGGGAGAGAGAGGGGCCAGGGTGAGAGGTGGGAGAGAGAGGGGCCATACATCATTATTATGGATGTCTGATGGGGAGGTGGGCTATGATGGAGTGGGGGAGAGAGATGGGGAGGTGGACTATGATGGAGTGGGGGAGAGAGATGGGGGGGGGGGGGGTTAGAGTGTTAATCTGCACCCCCCACCCCCCCCACCTGTTTGTCCCCCCCCCCTTCCCCCTACTCCATAACGTACCCTACCACTGCCCCTCACCCACCCCCCCTTTACATCCCTCCCCTACTACCCCCCCCCCCCCCACTACCATCACATAGATTGGTCGTATTAATATTTAAACTGTTGCTCCTCCTCCCCCCCCCCCTGTTGCCTCCGTTGGCACCGTTGTCTGTACACGTACAGTCACAACAGTAATACCGTTGTCGTACGAGGGTATTTACTGTTGCTCAGGTCATATAGAAAACGTTACGTTAGTGGGACACTTTGTGGTGCGAGTGTTTAAGCGAGTGTGTATAAGCGAGTTTTGGGGTCTGTGTGATCCAGTGTGTTTTGTATCGTATGTTTCAGGGGGTCTGGTGTTCACTGATAGTCGCATTTCACTGAAATCCTGAAAACCGAATCACTGTTATTCACTGTCATGCTTTGCACTGCTTGCCTGCTTGCGCAACGGTACGGTCCTTGGGCACGACTGGACGACCCTAGAGCGCGACGGCACGACCCTAAGGCCTGCAGGTTGACCTGACCACTTCAGCTGAGGTTGGGTCGATGGCCGGGTCATTATACCCAAGGGTCGTACCGTCGTGTTCAAGGATCGTACCGTCGTGCTCAAGGGTCGTACCGTCGTGATCAAGGGTCGCACCGTCTTCAAGGGTCGTACCTTCGTGTTCAAGGGCCGTACCGTCGCGTTCAAGGTCGTACCGTCGTACTCAAGGGTCGCACCGTCGTGCTGAAGGGTCGTACTGTCGTGCTGAATGGTCGCACCGTCGCGTTCAAGGGTCGTACCGTCTTCCTCAAGGGTCGTACGTAACATCTTTCTTAAGATCTTCAGAAGGTCCACCCAAGGTATAGGACTTTATCTACACATACCGCCGCCTCCTAACGTCTATCATGCTACTGACAAGCTACCATCTGTGCCCCTCGCCATGATCCTTCTCGAATTCGTGCCCTGGGGAGACCTCAGACACACACACACACACACTTCTACCCTCCCCGTTCGTGAAGATGTGGCCCCAAGCTCCATGGATTCGTAACAGTGTCTCATCACTGCTCCTTTTTCTTCCCAGAATTTGCATATTTTGTTTTCGTTGCTTGTGAGAGAATGAAGGTAATTTTGAGACCTGGTTCCATCCCATTGCATGTCGCATCTCTGGAGTGTTTTAAGGCACCCGTTTTCTGTCACGCGATTATTACCTTCAGTTGCGGCATCCGTTTTCTGTTACTCGATCATGATCAACTTTCGTTCCAGCTGCCGTTTTCTATCACTCGATTTCTAGACTTAGGGAATGCAGAAGTCTCTTCAAAAAACCTACATGGAACAACCTACCGTGTCAAACTGTGAGCCTTTGGCCCTTATGTAGCGGGTCTGCTGGAGGAGTGAGTTTACATAGAATGAAAAATGGACAAGTGGTTGACTGCAGAACTGGGTAACTTTCCTCATAACTTGTTAGTTAGCAGAGGTCACGCAGGCTTGACGGGTCTTGCTGTGTGTGTGCGTGTGTGTGTGTGTGTGTGGTGTGTGTGTGTGTGTGTGTGTGTGTGTGTGTGTGTGTATGCTGGAGGGGGGGGGGGGATGATGATGGGCCCCGGTGGCTGGTCCTCCTCCTCCTCCTCCTCCTCGTTCTCCTCCCCAGCAGGAGGCCCGTCAGCTCCCCACCTGCTGGGGAGGTTGATGCACACATCCCAGGTCTCCCAGGGTGACCGTCGCCTTGTTTCCCCTTCTGGTATGTGGCCAGGCTCACCTCGCCCTAAGGATCTGGCTGGGAATGCCACAGGAACCCTGCAGGAGGACCCCCATAGGATCCTGCAGGACTCCGTAAGACCCCACAGGACCCCATTGGATCCTCCAGAACTCTAAAGGTCTCACAGGACCCTGCAGGAACCCATATAACCCTTTAGGACTCCATAGGATCATAGAGGACCCCATTGGATCCCGGAGGACCCCGTAAGATCTACAGGACTCCATGGGATCCTGCAGAACCCCATCATACCCTGTAGGACCCCATAGGAGCCGGGAGGACCCCGTGGCTTTATTACAGAGGCGGGCTGATGAAGGACCCGGGATATGGACTCCCTGATTGCCATAAATGTCTCGAGTCTGTGCAAGGTTAGGGCTTATGGTCGCCATGTATGGCCGTGTGTCGACCCCCCGGGCCCTCACCACCTTCCCTGGGTCGTACCTTCCTCCCTCCCTCTCCTGACGACCCCCCAGGCCCTCACCACCTTCCCTGGGTCGTACCTTCCTCCCTCCCTCTCCTGACGACCCTCCAGGCCCTCACCACCTTCCCTGGGTCGTACCTTCCTCCCTTTCGTTATCTAACTCTCAGCCAGTAGAGGCAGTGAGGCCCCTGGCCGGGGTACACGACACGGGCCGTGTTCCCGTGTATGTAATCCAGGAGAAGCGCCTGGGTAGGTGTCGGTAATCCGGTTGATGAGCTCCCTAATGCGTCTTAACCGTTCCCACAGCTGATCTGGTGCCTCCTCCTGGAACCCATCCCTAAAGTGTTCTCGATCCTGGACTCCTGTAGAACGTAAGGTTTCTGGTCAAAAGGAGACAAGAGTCTGCGAAGACAACAACGATTAAGTCCCCCCTCCCTTTGTCTTTCCCAGCCAGATACATTTCAAGATAAGTTATCTCATGATGTACGCCTGGAATGTAGAACAATTCGCCTTAGGTGATGTGATAATCGAAGTTGTTAACCGGATAATTCTTACAGAAATCCCTCGCGTCGAGGCACGTACCAGAGGCTGGTCAGAGCCTGGGGGTGGTGGCTGTGTTATCGTGATGGTATATCTTCACCAGTTCATGTTCTGGATCGGTGCCTCGCCAGAGCCTCTGTTCTCAACTGCCTCGCGAGACATTGTAGTTCCAGGTTCAGCCCGACACAGTTCGGGACTTCCCGAGGCTAAAATGCTATCGGGTCGCACTCGCATTTTCGGTTTGATGTCGTTGACGGAAGTGGCCGACTTCCTCCACTTGGTCGCCACTTTCGCCATGAAATTACGTTTCTCCTGTTGCCCAGGAGGAACGAATGATCATGTCTTCCTCACTGGCGTGGCCTTCTGTGACAACCTGGTTCCCTCCGTATACTGACTTCCTCAACCAGCCAGGTCCCTCCAGCTGAAAGAGCTAAAGTAACCAGGTCCCTCCAGCTAAAAGAGCTAAAGTAACCAGGTCCCTCCAGCTAAAAGAGCTAAAGTAACCAGGTCCCTCCTGCTAAAAGAGCTAAAGTAACCAGGTCCCTCCAGCTAAAAGAGCTAAAGTAACCAGGTCCCTCCAGCTGAAAGAGCTAAAGTAACCAGGTCCCTCCAACTAAAAGAGCTAAAGTAACCAGGTCCTTCCAACTAAAAGAGCTAAAGTAACCAGGTCCTTCCAGCTAAAAGAGCTAAAGTAGCCAGGTCCCTCCAGCTAAAAGAGCTAAAGTAACCAGGTCCTTCCAGCTAAAAGAGCTAAAGTAACCAGGTCCTTCCAGCTAAAAGAGCTAAAGTAGCCAGGTCCTCCAGCTAAAAGAGCTAAAGTAACCAGGTCCTTCCAGCTAAAAGAGCTAAAGTAACCAGGTCCTTCCAGCTAAAAGAGCTAAAGTAACCAGGCCCTTCCAGCTACTGGACCCCAACCAGCCAGGTCCCTCCAGCTACCGGACCTCAGTCAAGGAGATCCCTCCAGCCACTGGACCTCACCAACCAGGTCCCTCCCCATCAGCTATACCAGACATCCACCCACGAAGCCTCTTGTCACCAGTCAGGCGTGGGGTAGGGCTCCCTCCAACCCGGCTCAAACACCCTCATCATATATTCAACTTAACGCGCAAGACCTTTCAAAAATAATAAAGAAAAAAAAACGGGGGAAAAAAACGGGCCAAACCTGTTCAGATTGCCAGCGTGCCTCGCAGGAGCTTTTGTTCCTAATAACACTTTGGGTGTTATCATTATCAAAGGAGTAGTTCATTAGGGTGGGAATGTTAACTAGTGGGTCGCGAGAGGCTGCGATGGTCAAGGCGTTTCAGGGGAGCCGTCGTAATGTATGACTCGTTTATGTAAATAGATTTTTATCCTGGCCAGTATCACCCGTCGGAGCCAGAGCGGGATTATCCCAGTCTTATGGTGGTAAACTGACCGAGTTGATCTCTTCACGGTGGCCGCCTTCCAGGCTGCTTCCTTCATGATGACCAACTTCCAGGCTGCTTCCTTCATGATGACCAACTTCCAGGCTGCCTCCTTCATGATGACCAACTTCCAGGCTGCTTCCTTCATGATGACCAACTTCCAGGCTGCTTCCTTCACAGTGGCCAGCTTCCAGGCTGCTTCCTTCATGATGACCAACTTCCAGGCTGCCTCCTTCATGATGACCAACTTCCAGGCTGCTTCCTTCATGATGACCAACTTCCAGGCTGCTTCCTTCACAGTGGCCAGCTTCCAGGCTGCCTCCTTCATGATGGCCAACTTCCAGGCTGCCTCCTTCATGATGACCAACTTCCAGGCTGCTTCCTTCATGATGACCAACTTCCAGGCTGCTTCCTTCACAGTGGCCAGCTTCCAGGCTGCCTCCTTCATGATGGCCAACTTCCAGGCTGCCTCCTTCATGATGACCAACTTCCAGGCTGCTTCCTTCATGATGACCAACTTCCAGGCTGCTTCTTTCATGATGACCAACTTCCAGGCTGCTTCCTTCACAGTGGCCAGCTTCCAGGCTGCTTCCTTCACAGTGGCCAGCTTCCAGGATGTTTCCTTTTTGCTGGCCATATTTTTAGTGTGCTTTCTTGACTGTAGAACATCTTCCAGGCTGCTTCCCCGCGGCTTTCTACCCTCTCTGGGGTTGTTTGATGGGCCTTGGGTCTATTCTATCAGGGTATATTCTTCTTCTTCTTCAAAAAAAAAATAAACTTTTCCATTTCCGTAAGTCCATGAGAAGCATTGTGTCCATGTAACGTCCGCTTCTTATTCTTCCTTTGTTTTCCAGCGCTGGTAGCTACTGTGTTCCAGTAATGTTAGCTTCTCTTGTCCAGCCGTAGCAACTGCTGTGTTCCAGTAATGTTAGCTTCTGTTGTCAAGCCAACACACCTGCTGCTTTCCAGGAATGTTTGATCTGGTAGTCCAGTGAGAGCACCCGCTTTGTTCCAGGAATGTCAGCTTCTCGTGTCCAGCCATAGCAACTGCTGTGATCCAGGGATGTTAGCTTCTGTTATCCAGCAATAGCATCTGCTGTGTTTCTAGGATGGAGTGGCTGGTTTTTTTTTCTCCTCAGAAGCGGCGACTTCTATGGTCTGGGCCACGGCAGCTTCCAAGGCCCAAGAATGTCCGTTTCTGTTATCCAACCAGCTCGTGTTCCAGAAATGGAGAGACAGCTTCTATTTTACTGGTGTGGCGGCTTGCACGTTCCAGGGATGGCATCTCTAGTGTTCCAGGAATGGCGTCTTGTGTACAAGGGGTTCCATCTTCTACCGGGTAGCAGCAGCAACCTTCCAGGGTAGCACCTTCTTCCTTCCAGGGATGAGAGGGGTGGTGGGGTGGGGTGGGGGTTATGACTCCCATATATGCATCGCTGGCATTCCAGAGCTGCAGCCTCGGTCTCTCACAGACAGCGGCTCAAGCGTTCCAGGATGAGAGCCTGTCTGCTTCCCTGGATGTGCTCTGGGTTCCAGAGGTTGACGGGTTCTGTATTTCAAACGTTTTGGAATCACGGCGGTTGCAAGGATGGCAATTTCTCCTTTCCATGTGTCCTTCCTCGTTCCATAACTGTTGTCTTGTGTGGTCTGGAAGGATAGCAGTTTGTATTCTAGGGTTAGCGGTTTATGTTTTACATGGCTTGGGTGTTCCAGGGTGGCATTTTATGTTCCAGTGGAGGCTCTGTGTGTGGTATCTAGTGGGTTGCGAAAGTAGTATTTGTGTTCAACTTGTGTTCCAGGGGTGTCACTTTGTGTTCCAGGGGTGTCACTTTGTGTTCCAGAGGTGTCACTGTGTTCCAGTGGTGTCTTTGTCTTCCAGAGGTGTCACTTTGTGTTCCAGTGGTTTCACTTTGTGTTCCAGGGGTGTCACTTTGTGTTCCAGTGGTTTCACTTTGTGTTCCAGGGGTGTCACTTTGTGTTCCAGTGGTTTCACTTTGTCTTCCAGGGGTGTCACTTTGTGTTCCAGAGGTGTCACTGTGTTCCAGTGGTGTCTTTGTCTTCCAGAGGTGTCACTTTGTGTTCCAGGGATGTCAGTGATCGTTCCATGATCATCATCTTACGTTCCAGGAATATTAGCTTGTGTTCCAGGTACCTCACTGCATCTTGTGTTTGGAAGATGGTTGTTGGTGTTTCCTTGGGCGTCTGTTGCTGTGTTGCCCCTGAGGGAAGCACCTTACGTGTTCCAGTGATGGGCGCTGGAGCCTTCCAGTGATGGGCAGTTGGGCCTCGTCCCTTCAGCCTCTTCGTCAGAACTTCAGCTACAGGTTTGTGATGGGATGTCCTTCCTCACAGTCCTGCAGACCTGTACCAGGTGTATGATCCAGTACCAGGTGTATGATGCTGTACCAAGTGTATGATCCAGTACCAGGTGTATGATCCCGAGTGCCTGGAAGGTATGTGAGTGTGTGTGTGTGTGTGTGTGTGTGTGTGTGTGGTGTGTGTGTGTGTGTGTGTGGTGTGTGTGTGTGTGTGTGTGTGTGTGGTGTGTGTGTGTGGTGTGTGTGTGTGTGTGTGTGGTGTGTGTGTGTGTGTGTGTGTGGTGTGTGTGTGTGTGTGTGTGTGTGTGTGTGTGGTGTGTGTGTGTGTGTGTGTGTGTGTGTGTGTGTGTGTGTGTGTGTGTGTGGTGTGTGTGGTGTGTGTGTGGTGTGTGTGTGGTGTGTGTGTGGTGTGTGTGTGGTGTGTGTGTGTGTGTGTGGTGTGTGTGTGTGTGTGTGTGGTGTGTGTGTGTGTGTGTGTGTGTGTGTGTGTGTGTGTGTGGTGTGTGTGGTGTGTGTGTGGTGTGTGTGTGGTGTGTGTGTGTGTGTGTGGTGTGTGTGTGTGTGTGTGTGTGTGTGTGTGTGTGTGTGTGTGTGTGTGTGTGTGGTGTGTGTGTGTGTGTGTGTGGTGTGTGTGTGTGTGTGTGTGTGTGTGTGTGTGTGTGTGTGTGTGTGTGTGTGTGGTGTGTGTGTGTGTGTGTGTGTGTGTGTGTGTGTGGTGTGTGTGTGTGTGTGTGTGTGTGTGTGTGTGTGTGTGTGTGTGTGTGAGTTCGACCATTACCACAGAAAGGGTTTGAAATAAATGGCGAATTCTTGTCCAAGTTATGTGTGCGTTGAAGTCTGGTGCTCCTCCTCGTAAGGTCCAAGTTTGCGTGTTGGCACCGGCGTCCACACTCCATCCTGCAAGGCACTTTCGTCCCTCTGGCCACCGGGACGAAGGGAGAGGTTTCTCTTGCGCTCCCTGCCTGGACACCCAGAGGCACCTTTGGCCTAACGTGCAAATTAGATTCACCTCTATTACCACCCGGGGGAAGGGCGAATGTTGCAAGTTAGTGCGGCGTCTCCCATACCTATGGCCATTCCTCGGTTTATGTACACTCGCATTTATGTACAGTGGCGATAAAGGCCAGAGTCACACACCATGTTATTACACGGAGATGATACATACTGCCAGGGATTCTCGACCTTCCCGCCAGGGCAGGAAGGGTCATTATTAAACTCCATGATACGTTCCGTTGGCCGTAGCGTGTCCAGGCGATAATTTACCTTATTGCCGCTTTGCATAAGGTGGATATTAGCCTCGGCCAGGTTACTTCAGGTCGTGGCCAGGGTCAGATAACCCCTCTGGAGCGTTGGCACAAGGGCCATTTTCCCCTGGTGCGCCTGGGAGGCTGAGAACCCCATGGAAGTTGGCCCCCAGGGTTTGTGTTCCGTGCTCCCAGGTCAGGAGCTGCTCCCAGGTCAGGAGCTGCTCCCAGGTCAGGAGCTGCTCCCAGGTCAGGAGCTGCTCCCAGGTCAGGAGCTGCTCCCAGGTCAGGAGCTGCTCCCGGGTCAGGAGCTGCTCCCGGGTCAGGAGCTGCTCCCAGGTCAGGAGCTGCTCCCAGGTCAGGAGCTGCTCCCAGGTCAGGAGCTGCTCCCGGGTCAGGAGCTGCTCCCAGGTCAGGAGCTGCTCCCAGGTCAGGAGCTGCTCCCGGGTCAGGAGCTGCTCCCAGGTCAGGAGCTGCTCCCAGGTCAGGAGCTGCTCCCAGGTCAGGAGCTGCTCCCAGGTCAGGAGCTGCTCCCGGGTCAGGAGCTGCTCCCAGGTCAGGAGCTGCTCCCAGGTCAGGAGCTGCTCCCAGGTCAGGAGCTGCTCCCAGGTCAGAAGCTGCTCCCAGGTCAGGAGCTGCTCCCAGGTCAGGAGCTGCTCCCGGGTCAGGAGCTGCTCCCGGGTCAGGAGCTGCTCCCGGGTCAGGAGCTGCTCCCAGGTCAGGAGCTGCTCCCAGGTCAGGAGCTGCTCCCGGGTCAGGAGCTGCTCCCAGGTCAGGAGCTGCTCCCAGGTCAGGAGCTGCTCCCAGGTCAGGAGCTACTCCCAGGTCAGGAGCTGCTCCCAGGTCAGGAGCTGCTCCCGGGTCAGGAGCTGCTCCCAGGTCAGGAGCTGCTCCCGGGTCAGGAGCTGCTCCCAGGTCAGGAGCTGCTCCCAGGTCAGGAGCTGCTCCCAGGTCAGGAGCTGCTCCCAGGTCAGGAGCTGATCCCAGGTCAGGAGCTGCTCCCGGGTCAGGAGCTCAGAACACGACCACATTCTGCATCTAAGTCCTGGAGGCTCCAGTACCTAGTTTCGTCATTCAGTATTCACACATGCCCTGGGGTATTCACAAGTGACCTGGGTTTTTACAAGTGACCTGAGGTATTCACAAGTGACCTGGGGTATTCACAAGTGACCTGAGGTATTCACACGTGACCTGGGGTATTCACACGTGACCTGGGGTATTCACAAGTGACCTGGGTTTTTACAAGTGACCTGAGGTATTCACAAGTGACCTGGGGTATTCACAAGTGACCTGAGGTATTCACACGTGACCTGGGGTATTCACACGTGACCTGGGGTATTCACAAGTGACCTGAGGTATTCACACGTGACCTGGGGTATTCACACGAGACCTGGGGTATTCACAAGTGACCTAGGGTATTCTTAAGTGACTTGGGGTATTCCCAAGTGACCTGGATATGCCGAAGTGACCTGGGTATGCACACGTGACCTGGGGTATTCACACGTGACCTGGGGTATTCACACGTGACCTGGGGTATTCACAAGTGACCTGGGGTACTCACACATAACCTGGGTATTCACAAGTGACCTGGGGTATTCACACGAGACCTGGGGTATTCACAAGTGACCTAGGGTATTCTTAAGTGACTTGGGGTATTCCCAAGTGACCTGGATATGCCGAAGTGACCTGGGGGTATGCACACGTGACCTGGGGGTATATGTGTGTGTGGCTGGGGGGGGGGGTCACACACACACACGACCCGGACTGTGTTTCTTGTGAGCGTCACCCCCCTCCCCTCCCCTCCCCCCCGGGGGGGGGGGGGGTCGGTGTCGTCGGTCATTTAATTAAAGGTCCGGCAGAGTCACGTGGTGTCCTGGGCTGAGGTACAGACACACACACACACACACACACACACACACACACACACACACACACACACACACACACACACACACACTCCCCTCTTTCTCCCCACACACACTTTCTCCCACCTCCCTCCCCTCCCCATTACCAGAGTGAGGGGTGAAGGCGTGCAGGATGAGGGCTTTTTGGGGGAGGGGGTGATGATGGGACGAGGGGGCGCAGGGGGGGGGGCGATAGGACTTCCCCTCATGGGGAGGGTATGTGGCGGGGGGGGGGAGGGGGGAGGGAGGGGAAAGTGGGGGGTGGGTGGGTGAAGATGTTTCTGATGGGGTCAGTCTGGGGGAGGTGAGGGGAGGGAGGGAGAGAGGGGAGGGGGGGAGAGAGTGAGTGTGTAAGGGGACCCCCCTTTTTCCCCCCTCCCCCCTTACATTGGCTAGCAGCAGACGAGCGTGCGCCCTCGTCCCCCCCGACGCAAGGGTCACATTCCCCTGCCCCACGTGTGACGTGTACATAACCCCCCCTCCTCCCCCTCCCCCCTCCCCCCTCCCCTCCCCCACACACACACATGTTAAACATTATCGCTCCGACTCCGTTTTAATGACACACAAAATTTTTCTAAGTGATGGTGTGAGGCGTGGGGATGCGGGGGGGGGGAGGGGAGGAGGGGGGGGTTGTCCGCACGGGGGGGGGAGGGAGGGGGGCAGGAGGATAGGGGAAGGGGCTGGAGGGGGGGGAAGGGGGGGGCAATAACGTCTCGCAAGTGCATCACTTAGATTTTTGGGATTTAAGTGAGTGAGAAAGCGTACTTATACAACCCTGGGGGCGTCCGTCACCCTGGGGTCGGGGCTCGGCCACACGACGGGGGCTGGCTGGCCACACGACGGGGGCTGGTGGCCACCATCATAATGACTTGCTGGCCACACGACGCACGGACTCTCCTTCTGTGTTTTTGTTTTGCTTTTTTTGTGTGTGTCAGTCGTCGCGTCTCTTGGACGCGTCCGGAATCATACGTCAGGGTCGATTGTCTAGGGCTGGTCAGGGCCTCGTTAGGGCGGAATGTGTAGGGCTGGTCAGGGCCTCGTTAGGGTGGAATGTGTAGGGCTGGTCAGGGCCTCGCCAGGGTGGGATGTGTAGGGCTGGTCAGGGCTTCGCCAGGGTGGAATGTGTAGGGCTGGTCAGGGCCTCGCCAGGGTGGGATGTGTAGGGCTGGTCAGGGCTTCGCCAGGGCGGAATGTGTAGGGCTGGTCAGGGTGGAATGTGTAGGGCTGGTCAGGGCCTCGCCAGGGTGGGATGTGTAGGGCTGGTCATGGCCTCGCCAGGGTGGGATGTGTAGGGCTGGTCAGGGTGGGATGTGTAGGGCTGGTCAGGGCCTCGCCAGGGTGGGATGTGTAGGGCTGGTCAGGGCTGAATGTGTAGGGCTGGTCAGGGCCTCGCCAGGGTGGGATGTGTAGGGCTGGTCATGGCCTCGCCAGGGTGGGATGTGTAGGGCTGGTCAGGGTGGGATGTGTAGGGCTGGTCAGGGCCTCGCCAGGGTGGGATGTGTAGGGCTGGTCAGGGCTGAATGTGTAGGGCTGGTCAGGGTGGGATGTGTAGGGTTGGTCAGGGCCTCGCCAGGGTGACCTTCTTCATGGTCAGGGCTGTATGAGGTGTGTGTGTGTGTGTGATCAGGTCTGCCAGTCCCCATCCCAGTAAGGATTATATCACACGATATGTTATCACTACTGTCTATACTGACGACCCCCGGGGGGATAATACTGACGACCCCCGGGGGGATAATACTGACGACCCCGGGGGGATAATACTGATGACCCCGGGGGGATAATACTGACGACCCCGGGGGGATAATACTGACGACCCCGGGGGGATAATACTGACGACCTCGGGGGGATAATACTGACGACCCCGGGGGGATAATACTGACGACCCCGGGGGGATAATACTGACGACCCCGGGGGTATAATACTGACGACCCCGGGGTATAATACTGACGACCCCGGGGGGATAATACTGACGACCCCGGGGGGATAATACTGACGACCCCGGGGGGATAATACTGACGACCCCGGGGGGATAATACTGACGACCCCCGGGGGATAATCTGACGACCCCGGGGGGATAATACTGACGACCCCGGGGGATAATACTGGACGACCCCGGGGGATAATACTGACGACCCCGGGGGGATAATACTGACGACCCCGGGGGATAATACTGACGACCCCGGGGGGATAATACTGACGACCCCGGGGGGATAATACTGACGACCCCGGGGGGATAATACTGACCGACCCCGGGGGATAATACTGACGACCCCGGGGGTATAATACTGACGACCCCGGGGGATAATACTGACGACCCCGGGGGATAATACTGACGACCCCGGGGGGATAATACTGACGACCCCGGGGGGATAATACTGACGACCCCGGGGGGATAATACTGACGACCCCGGGGGATAATACTGACGACCCCGGGGGATAATACTGACGACCCCCGGGGATAATACTGACGACCCCGGGGGGATAATACTGACGACCCCGGGGGATAATACTGACGACCCCGGGGGATAATACTGACAACCCCGGGGGAATAATACTGACAACCCCCGGGGGAATTAATAGACGACCCCCCGGGGGGATAAAACTGACGACCCCGGGGGATAATACTGCGCCCCGGGGGATAATATGACAACCCCGGGGGAAATACTGACAAAAACCCCGGGGGTAATACTGACAACCCCGGGGAATAATACTACAACCCCGGGGGAATAATACTGAAAAACCCGGGGTTAATACTGACCCCAAACCCGGGGGTGTATACTGAAAACCCTGGGGGTGAATACGAAACCCCGGGGGTGAAACTGACAACCCCGGGGGGAAAATACTGACAACCCCGGGGGTAATACTGAAACCCCCCGGGGAAAAATGACAACCCCGGGGGGGAATAATACTGACAACCCCGGGGGTAAAATGACAACCCCCGGGGGGGGTAAATACTGACAACCCCGGGGGGAAAAATACTGACAACCCCGGGGTGAATCTACAACCCCGGGGGTGTTTTTACTGACGACCCCGGGGGATAATACTGAAAACCCGGGGGAAAAATACTGACAAACCCCGGGGGGTAAAACTACAACCCTGGGGGTGTAAACTGACACCCCCGGGGGGGTAATATACAAACCCCCGGGGGGGTAATACTGACAACCCCGGGGTGTAATACTGACAAACCCCGGGGGGGAATACTGAGACCCCCCCGGGGGGTAATACGACAACCCCGGGGGAATAATAGACAACCCCGGGGGTATAATACTGAAAAACCCCGGGGGGTAAATTTTAGAGACCCCGGGGGATAAACTGAAACCCCCCGGGGGAATAATACTGACAACCCGGGGGTGTAATACGACGCCCCCGGGGTTTTTAGTGGTGTGGTGGGCAGCTGGGTTGAGCATAAATGAGCTTCCCGGGGCGGGGTCAAGGCAGTGGCTCACGGCTGTGTGGCTGGCTCTCCAGCTGGTCGGTGGTAATTTTATTTACTTTGACTCTGTCCCCCGCGTTAGCGAGGTAGCGCAAGGAAACAGAGGGGGGAAAATGAAACCGTAAGTTCCCAAAGGGCACTTTCTGTCATCATCCATTACATCAGGGGGACACAAGAGAAAAATTTAAAACTCAGGTTTTAACACAACGAAGAGACGTACTAGGACCCATTTGAAAAATTTACCCCCCCCCCGCCCTCCCCACCCCTTTCCCCTTTCTGCTCTCGCGACTAAACGACCTGGTTCGAACCTCGGGACCACAAGGACACTTTAGAAAAAACTGTTCGCGTCGCAGGGCTACGGGGCGGGGGGACCCGACCCACGGGGTCACTGGGAAGACATCTGGTCTCTCTCTCTCTCTCTCTCTCTCTCTCTCTCTCTCTCTCTCTCTCTCTCTCTTCTCTCTCTCGGGCCTAGCGAGTGTCCTGGAGGGAACTCCGGGCAAGGTGGTCTTCGGAGGGTAGACCAGGTACGTGGGGTGCGGACCACACCCCACCCCACCACAGTAGTTAGGTCGCCCCAGAGACCCAGTTATCATGAGACATATTAGCTGAAAGGGGGAAAGTCGATCACCAATTCAACAAAGTGGTTTGCCTCGTAACGACCCGAAGGGGTACGCCTTCTGCGGGAGTCTGTGTAGACCCGGGTAGGTCCGTCCGGGGCGGGGCTGTTTTTCGTGGGGGGGGGGGGGGGATTTCGGATTGGGGAGGGACGAAAGGGGGTTGGGGTTGGGGGGGGGGGGGCCCCCATATAGCCTGAGCTTGGATGAAGCCGGGGGATGGCGTGAGGGAGTGGGGGAGTGGGGGTGAGGAGGGGAGGAAGGGGGGGGTTTTGGGGTGTGTGTGTGTGTGTGTGTGTGTGTTCATGAGTACGCATGAGGGCAACGCGTCATCAGACTAGCCCAGTGCATGACCCGCGCCAAAAGGACGACTGCGAATGGCACTTTTATGCCCCCTTTTGTGTGCCCCCTGATCAGCTGGTCACAAAATGTAAGAAATTATGAAATTTTTAAACACTAAAAGACTAATGCAGGGGAATGATGAGGATAACAGGAGACCTTATGATACGAAATAGGATTAAATTACAGCAGAAGGCCCTCCCAACCCACCACTCCCCCCGGGCTAACAGCCGCGGGAAGGCACGCCGTGATAAGAGGGTATACTGCCGTGGGAATTTTATAGAAAAAGCGCCTTTTGGACTGGTAACCTAATGTGTATTTTTCTGGTGGCTTCCCAGGAAGGGACTTAAGAAAGAGACAAATGTAAGAAATCGTGTTCGGATTTGTGTGTATCAATTTTTACAAATTTACAATTTAAAATTTTCTGCCTTTTAATTGGGCTTTTTCGCGCCCGGGGAAGCAGGCCACGTCCGCCGGGTGGGATCCCTAGTCACTGAATGTTGTAATTTTTGTGTGTGAGAGGGTGGGGTAATTATGTGGTAGTTGTGTGGTTGTTGTGTGGTTGACTGTGGAGTTGTGTGGTTAACTGTGGTAGTTGTGTGGTTGACTGTGTAGCAGACAGGAAGAGCTTCCTCTAACGATCGTTGTAATGAAGACGTCTTTTAAGGCTTTTGGCAAATGTCCCCTCAGAGGGAATCAGAATCTTCCTATGGAATCAAGTGGTAACCTGTTCCCCTTTTCTATAAAACGATACATAAAAAACGTTTCCCAAGTAGCATTTCGCGTTCCATTTGATTTCGTTACATAACATTATTTCTCGTCTTTGGATCTATGTGATGTGAACAAAGTGTTGTGTGTTGAGAAATTATGTGATATTTTTGGAAAACTTGTTATTTTTCCAACCAGCTCGTGTTCAGAATTGGAGAGACAGCTTCTATTTTACTGGTGTGGCGGCTTGCACGTTCCAGGGATGGCATCTCTAGTGTTCCAGGAATGGCGTCTTGTGTACAAGGGGTTCCATCTTCTACCGGGTAGCAGCAGCAACCTTCCAGGGTAGCACCTTCTTCCTTCCAGGGATGAGAGGGGTGGTGGGGTGGGGTGGGGGTTATGACTCCATATATGCTATCGCTTGATTCCAGTGCTGCAGCCTCGGTCTCTCCAGACAGCGGCCTCAAGAGTCCAGGATTGAGAGCCTGTCTGCTTCCCTGGATGTGCTCTGGGTTCCAGAGGTTGACGGGTTCTGTATTTCAAACGTTTTGGAATCACGGCGGTTGCAAGGATGGCAATTTCTCCTTTCCATGTGTCCATCCTCGTTCCATAACTGGTGTTTGGTGGTTCTGGAAGGATAGCAGTTTGTATTCTAGGGTTAGCGGTTTATGTTTTACATGGCTTGGGTGTTCCAGGGTGGCATTTTATGTTCCAGTGGAGGCTCTGTGTGTGGTATCTAGTGGGTTGCGAAAGTAGTATTTGTGTTCAACTTGTGTTCCAGGGGTGTCACTTTGTGTTCCAGGGGTGTCACTTTGTGTTCCAGAGGTGTCACTGTGTTCCAGTGGTGTCTTTGTCTTCCAGAGGTGTCACTTTGTGTTCCAGGGATGTCAGTGATCGTTCCATGATCATCATCTTACGTTCCAGGAATATTAGCTTGTGTTCCAGGTACCTCACTGCATCTTGTGTCTGGAAGATGGTTGTTGGTGTTTCCTTGGGCGTCTGTTGCTGTGTTGCCCCTGAGGGAAGCACCTTACGTGTTCCAGTGATGGGCGCTGGAGCCTTCCAGTGATGGGCACTTGAGCCCTCCAGTGATGGGCAGTTGGGCCTCGTCCCTTCAGCCTCTTCGTCAGAACTTCAGCTACAGGTTTGTGATGGGATGTCCTTCCTCACAGTCCTGCAGACCTGTACCAGGTGTATGATGCTGTACCAGGTGTATGATGCTGTACCAGGTGTATGATGCTGTACCAGGTGTATGATGCTGTACCAGGTGTATGATCCTGTACCAGATGTATGATGCTGTACCAGGTGTATGATCCAGTACCAGGTGTATGATGCTGTACCAGGTGTTATGATGCTGTACCAGGTGTATGATGCTGTACAGGTGTATGATGCTTGTACCAGGTGTATGATGCTGTACCAGGTGTATGATCCTGTACCAGGTGTATGATGCTGTACCAAGTGTATGATCCTGTACCAGGTGTATGATGCTGTACCAGGTGTATGATGCTGTACCAGGTGTATGATGCTGTACCAGGTGTATGATCCTGTACCAGGTGTATGATGCTGTACCAGGTGTATGATCCTGTACCAGGTGTATGATGCTGTACCAGGTGTATGATGCTGTACCAGGTGTATGATGCTGTACCAGGTGCATGATCCAGTACCAGGTGTA
>NC_092273.1:23119071-23141571 GCF_036320965.1 Panulirus ornatus
CCCCTCCCCTCCCCTCCCCCCCCGGGGGGGAGGGTCGGTGTCGTCGGTCATTTAATTAAAGGTCCAGCAGAGTCACGTGGTGTCCTGGGCTCAGGTACAGACACACACACACACACACACACACACACACACACACACACACACACACACACACACACACTCCCCTCTTTCTCCCCACACACACTTTCTCCCACCTCCCTCCCCTCCCCATTACCAGAGTGAGGGGTGAAGGCGTGCAGGATGAGGGCTTTTTGGGGGTGATGATGGGACGAGGGGGTGCAGGGGGGGGCGATAGGACTTCCCCATCATGGGGAGGGTATGTGGCGGGGGGGGGCGGAGGGGGGGAGGGAGGGGAAAGTGGGGGGTGGGTGGGTGAAGATGTTTCTGATGGGGTCAGTCTGCGGGAGGTGAGGGGAGGGAGGGAGAGAGGGGAGGGGGGGGGAGAGTGAGTGTGTAAGGGGACCCCCCTTTTTCCCCCCTCCCCCCTTACATTGGCTAGCAGCAGACGAGCGTGCGCCCTCGTCCCCCCCGACGCAAGGGTCACATTCCCCTGCCCCACGTGTGAAGTGTACATAACCCCCCCTCTTCCTCCTCCCCCCTCCCCCTCCCCCCTCCCCTCCCCCCCCCCCACACACACACATGTTAAACATTATCGCTCCGACTCCGTTTTAATGACACACAAAATTTTTCTAAGTGATGGTGTGAGGCGTGGGGATGGGGGGGGGGGTGTGGGGGAGGAGGGGGGGTGTTGTCCGCACGGGGGGGGGGAGGGAGGGAGGGAGAGGGGCAGGAGGATAGGGGAAGGGGCTGTGGGGGGGGGAAGGGGGGGTCAATAACGTCTCGCAAGTGCATCACTTAGATTTTTGGGATTTAAGTGAGTGAGGAAGCGTACTTATACAACCCTGGGGGCGTCCATCACCCTGGGGTCGGGGCTCGGCCACACGACGGGGGCTGGTGGCCACCATCATGATGACTGGCTGGCCACACGACGGGGGCTGGTGGCCACACGACGGGGGCTGGTGGCCACCATCATGATGACTTGCTGGCCACACGACGCACGGACTCTCCTTCTGTGTTTTTGTTTTGCTTTTTTTGTGTGTGTCAGTCGTCGCGTCTCTTGGACGCGTCCGGAATCATACGTCAGGGTCGATTGTCTAGGGCTGGTCAGGGCCTCGTTAGGGCGGAATGTGTAGGGCTGGTCAGGGCCTCGTTAGGGTGGAATGTGTAGGGCTGGTCAGGGCCTCGCCAGGGTGGGATGTGTAGGGCTGGTCAGGGCTTCGCCAGGGTGGAATGTGTAGGGCTGGTCAGGGTGGAATGTGTAGGGCTGGTCAGGGCCTCGCCAGGGTGGGATGTGTAGGGCTGGTCAGGGCTTCGCCAGGGCGGAATGTGTAGGGCTGGTCAGGGTGGAATGTGTAGGGCTGGTCAGGGCCTCGCCAGGGTGGGATGTGTAGGGCTGGTCAGGGCCTCGCCAGGGTGGGATGTGTAGGGCTGGTCAGGGTGGAATGTGTAGGGCTGGTCAGGGCCTCGCCAGGGTGGGATGTGTAGGGCTGGTCAGGGCTTCGCCAGGGTGGAATGTGTAGGGCTGGTCAGGGCCTCGCCAGGGTGGGATGTGTAGGGCTGGTCAGGGTGGGATGTGTAGGGCTGGTCAGGGCCTCGCCAGGGTGACCTTCTTCATGGTCAGGGCTGTATGAGGTGTGTGTGTGTGTGTGTGATCAGGTCTGCCAGTCCCCTTCCCAGTAAGGATTATATCACACGATATATTATCACTACTGTCTATAAGACGACCCCGGGGGGATAATTACTGACGACCCCGGGGGGATAATACTGACGACCCCGGGGGGATTAATATGACGACCCCGGGGGATAATACTGACGACCCCGGGGGGATAATACTGGACGACCCCGGGGGGGGGGGGGGGGGGGGGGGGGGGGGGAGGGGGGAGGGAGGGACCCATATAGACCTGAGCTTGGATGAAGCCGAGGGATGGCGTGAGGGAGTGAGGGAGTGAGGGAGTGAGGGAGTGAGGGAGTGAGGGAGTGAGGGAGTGAGGGAGTGAGGGAGTGAGGGAGTGAGGGAGTGAGGGAGTGAGGGAGTGAGGGAGTGAGGGAGTGAGGGAGTGAGGGAGTGAGGGAGTGAGGGAGTGAGGGAGTGAGGGAGTGAGGGAGTGAGGGAGTGAGGGAGTGAGGGAGTGAGGGAGTGAGGGAGTGAGGGAGTGAGGGAGTGAGGGAGTGAGGGAGTGAGGGAGTGAGGGAGTGAGGGAGTGAGGGAGTGAGGGAGTGAGGGAGTGAGGGAGTGAGGGAGTGAGGGAGTGAGGGAGTGAGGGAGTGAGGGAGTGAGGGAGTGAGGGAGTGAGGGAGTGAGGGAGTGAGGGAGTGAGGGAGTGAGGGAGTGAGGGAGTGAGGGAGTGAGGGAGTGAGGGAGTGAGGGAGTGAGGGAGTGAGGGAGTGAGGGAGTGAGGGAGTGAGGGAGTGAGGGAGTGAGGGAGTGAGGGAGTGAGGGAGTGAGGGAGTGAGGGAGTGAGGGAGTGAGGGAGTGAGGGAGTGAGGGAGTGAGGGAGTGAGGGAGTGAGGGAGTGAGGGAGTGAGGGAGTGAGGGAGTGAGGGAGTGAGGGAGTGAGGGAGTGAGGGAGTGAGGGAGTGAGGGAGTGAGGGAGTGAGGGAGTGAGGGAGTGAGGGAGTGAGGGAGTGAGGGAGTGAGGGAGTGAGGGAGTGAGGGAGTGAGGGAGTGAGGGAGTGAGGGAGTGAGGGAGTGAGGGAGTGAGGGAGTGAGGGAGTGAGGGAGTGAGGGAGTGAGGGAGTGAGGGAGTGAGGGAGTGAGGGAGTGAGGGAGTGAGGGAGTGAGGGAGTGAGGGAGTGAGGGAGTGAGGGAGTGAGGGAGTGAGGGAGTGAGGGAGTGAGGGAGTGAGGGAGTGAGGGAGTGAGGGAGTGAGGGAGTGAGGGAGTGAGGGAGTGAGGGAGTGAGGGAGTGAGGGAGTGAGGGAGTGAGGGAGTGAGGGAGTGAGGGAGTGAGGGAGTGAGGGAGTGAGGGAGTGAGGGAGTGAGGGAGTGAGGGAGTGAGGGAGTGAGGGAGTGAGGGAGTGAGGGAGTGAGGGAGTGAGGGAGTGAGGGAGTGAGGGAGTGAGGGAGTGAGGGAGTGAGGGAGTGAGGGAGTGAGGGAGTGAGGGAGTGAGGGAGTGAGGGAGTGAGGGAGTGAGGGAGTGAGGGAGTGAGGGAGTGAGGGAGTGAGGGAGTGAGGGAGTGAGGGAGTGAGGGAGTGAGGGAGTGAGGGAGTGAGGGAGTGAGGGAGTGAGGGAGTGAGGGAGTGAGGGAGTGAGGGAGTGAGGGAGTGAGGGAGTGAGGGAGTGAGGGAGTGAGGGAGTGAGGGAGTGAGGGAGTGAGGGAGTGAGGGAGTGAGGGAGTGAGGGAGTGAGGGAGTGAGGGAGTGAGGGAGTGAGGGAGTGAGGGAGTGAGGGAGTGAGGGAGTGAGGGAGTGAGGGAGTGAGGGAGTGAGGGAGTGAGGGAGTGAGGGAGTGAGGGAGTGAGGGAGTGAGGGAGTGAGGGAGTGAGGGAGTGAGGGAGTGAGGGAGTGAGGGAGTGAGGGAGTGAGGGAGTGAGGGAGTGAGGGAGTGAGGGAGTGAGGGAGTGAGGGAGTGAGGGAGTGAGGGAGTGAGGGAGTGAGGGAGTGAGGGAGTGAGGGAGTGAGGGAGTGAGGGAGTGAGGGAGTGAGGGAGTGAGGGAGTGAGGGAGTGAGGGAGTGAGGGAGTGAGGGAGTGAGGGAGTGAGGGAGTGAGGGAGTGAGGGAGTGAGGGAGTGAGGGAGTGAGGGAGTGAGGGAGTGAGGGAGTGAGGGAGTGAGGGAGTGAGGGAGTGAGGGAGTGAGGGAGTGAGGGAGTGAGGGAGTGAGGGAGTGAGGGAGTGAGGGAGTGAGGGAGTGAGGGAGTGAGGGAGTGAGGGAGTGAGGGAGTGAGGGAGTGAGGGAGTGAGGGAGTGAGGGAGTGAGGGAGTGAGGGAGTGAGGGAGTGAGGGAGTGAGGGAGTGAGGGAGTGAGGGAGTGAGGGAGTGAGGGAGTGAGGGAGTGAGGGAGTGAGGGAGTGAGGGAGTGAGGGAGTGAGGGAGTGAGGGAGTGAGGGAGTGAGGGAGTGAGGGAGTGAGGGAGTGAGGGAGTGAGGGAGTGAGGGAGTGAGGGAGTGAGGGAGTGAGGGAGTGAGGGAGTGAGGGAGTGAGGGAGTGAGGGAGTGAGGGAGTGAGGGAGTGAGGGAGTGAGGGAGTGAGGGAGTGAGGGAGTGAGGGAGTGAGGGAGTGAGGGAGTGAGGGAGTGAGGGAGTGAGGGAGTGAGGGAGTGAGGGAGTGAGGGAGTGAGGGAGTGAGGGAGTGAGGGAGTGAGGGAGTGAGGGAGTGAGGGAGTGAGGGAGTGAGGGAGTGAGGGAGTGAGGGAGTGAGGGAGTGAGTGAGGGATGAGGGATGTCTTGCAGGTGGTGTGTGTGTGAGTGTGTGTGTGTGTGTGTGTGATCAGGTCTGCCAGTCCCCTTCCCAGTAAGGATTATATCACACGATATATTATCACTACTGTCTATACTGACGACCCCCGGGGTGTAATACTGACAACCCCGGGGGTGTAATACTGACAACCCCGGGGTGTAATACTGACAACCCCGGGGTATAATACTGACAACCCCGGGGGGATAATACTGACAACCCCGGGGGGGATAATACTGACGACCCCGGGGGATAATACTGACGACCCCGGGGGGATAATACTGACGACCCCGGGGGATAATACTGACGACCCCGGGGGATAATACTGACGACCCCGGGGATAATACCTGACGACCCCGGGGGGATAATACTGACGACCCCGGGGGATAATACTGACGACCCCGGGGGATAATACTGACAGAACCCCGGGGGGATAATACTGACGACCCCGGGGGATAAATACTGACGACCCCGGGGGTGTAATACTGAACGACGACCCCGGGGGATAATACTGACGACCCCGGGGGATATACTGACGACCCCCGGGGGGATAATACTGACAACCCCGGGGGATAATACTGACAACCCCGGGGGTGTAATACTGACGACCCCGGGGGGTATAATACTGACAACCCCGGGGGGATAATACTGACAACCCCGGGGGTATAATACTGACAACCCCTGGGGGTGTAATACTGACAACCCCGGGGGTATAATACTGACAACCCCGGGGGTATCCGGGGGGATAATACTGACAACCCCGGGGGGAATAATACTGACAACCCCGGGGTATAATACTGACAACCCCGGGGTATAATACTGACAAACCTCGGGGTTGTAGTGGTGTGGTGGGCAGCTGGGTTGAGCATGAATGAGCTGGTCCGGGCGTGGGTCAAGGCAGCTGGCTCACGGCTGTGTGGCTGGCTCTCCCAGCTGGTCGGCTGGTAATTTTATTATACTTTGACTCTGTCTCCCGCGTTAGCGAGGTAGCGCAAGGAAACAGACGGGGGAAAATGAAACACGATAAGTTGCCAAGTGCACTTTCGTGTCATCATCTCATTATCATCAGGGGTGACACAAGAGAGAAATATAACTGTCAGTTGATATACACAACGAAGAGACGTAGCTAGGACGCCATTTGAGAAAGTATTCCCCCCCCCCCGCCCTCCCCACTCCTTCCCTTTCTGCTCTCGCGACTAACACGACCTGGTTCGAACCTCAGGACCAGCAAGGACAAGTTAGATCTAACTGTTGCGCGTCGCATGTAGCATACGCGGGCAGGGGGATCCGACACCACGTGGGTCACTGAGGAAGACATCTGGTCTCTCTCTCTCTCTCTCTCTCTCTCTCTCTCTCTCTCTCTCTCTCTCTCTCTCAGGCCTAGCGAGTGTCCCTGTGTAGGGAACTCCGGGCAAGGTGGTCTTCTGGAGGGTAGACCAGGTACGTGGGCGTGCGGACCACACCCCACCCCACCCCCCAGTAGTTAGGTCGACCCAGAGACCCAGCTTATCATGATGACATATTAGCTGTAAGGGGGAAAGTCGATCACCAATATCAACAAAGTGGTTTGCCTCGTAACGAGCCCGAAGGGGTACGCCTTCTGCGGGAGTCTGTGTAGAGCCGTGGTAGGTCCGTCCGCGGGCGGGGCTGTGGTTCGTGGGGGGGGGGAAGGGGGGAGGCCATTACGGGATGGGGAGGGACTGAAAGGGGGTTGGGTTGGGGGGAGGGAGGGACCCATATAGACCTGAGCTTGGATGAAGCCGAGGGATGGCGTGAGGGAGTGAGGGAGTGAGTGAGGGATGTCTTGCAGGAAGTGTGTGTGTGTGTGTGTGTGTGTGTGTGTGTGTCATGAGTACTGCATGACGGGCAACGCGTCATCAGACCAGCCCAGTGCATGATCCGCGCCAAGGACGACTGCGAATGGCACTTTATGCCCTCCTTGTGTGACCCCGTGATCAGCTGGTCTTACGAATGATAATGATGATTATGATAATTATTAACACTAAAAGTACTAATGCATGGGAATGATGAGAGATAACAGGAGACCTTATGATACAGAAATGGGATTAAATTACAGCAGAAGGCCCTCCCAACCCACCACTCCCTCCGGCTCAACAGCCAGCAGGAAGGCACGCCGTGAGTAAGAGGGTATACTGCCGTGGGAATTTTATAGAAAAGCGCCATTTGGACTGGTAACCTAATGTGGTACTTTCTGGTGGCTTCCTCCAGGAAGGGGACTTAAGTATGAGACAAATGTAAGAAATCGTGTTCGGATTTGTGTGTATCTATCCTTACAAACTTACTAGATTACTTTCTGCCTTTTAATTGGCTTCTGCAGCGCCCAGGAAGCAGGCCACGTCCGCCGGGTGGGATCCCTAGTCACTGAATGTTGTAATGTTTGTGTAGTGAGAGGGTGGGGTAATTATGTGGTAGTTGTGTGGTTGTTGTGTGGTTGACTGTGGTAGTTGTGTGGTTAACTGTGGTAGTTGTGTGGTTGACTGTGGTAGCAGACGAGGAAGAGTCTTCCTCTAACGATCATGTATGGTAATGAATGACGTCATTAAGGCATTTGGCTAACTGTCCATCAGAGGGAATCAGAATCTTCCTACTGGAATCAAGTGGTAACCTGTTCCCATTTTCTATAAATCGATACATAAAAAACGTTGCCCAAGTAGCATTACGCGTTCCATTTGATTTCGTTACATAACATTATTTCTCGTCTTTGGATCTATGTGATGTGAACAAAGTGTTGTGTGTTGTAGAAATTATGTGATATTTGGAAAACTTGTTATTTCTCCCTTAAAAAAAAAAAAATAAATCTCCATTTCTCATTCTCTCTCCTCCAATTGCACATTTCGTAATTACGAAAGTCTTTCTTTTCGTTGTAGTGTTCAAATCCCTTTGATCAGAAAGGAAGAACACATCATAGATGAAGTCAGGCCAGGGCGTTGTACAATGAAGACTTTAATCCCTCGTATTGTAACTTATCATCTTCCCATGAGATCTAAGTAGATCTTGGCGGCATTATTGTATACAGCTGGGCTGAGCTTTGCATATATTGAGATATCATTACTGGTAATTACCCTGTTCTCATTTGCATATGATACTCCTAATAGATTCTGAACACACAGTTGATAATTTAGGTCGCTAGAATGCACATAGTTACCCTGCATCCCATCTTTCCACCGCATTACGTTTTCTAAACCACTCTGGAATCCTTCCTTTCGCTGGGGGTTCATGGGTAAACGAAGACCAGCTACCCCGCGCATCTTGTCCTCTGCTCATTAATAATGATAATGAAAAGTCGGGGTCCCACTGCTGATCCCTCTGCCACCCTCCCTGACACGTAAAAGCCAGTCGGACGCTTCCCTATTTGATGCCACTCCTCGTTTTCTACGCTTCCCTATTTAATGCCACTCCTCGTTTTCTATCAGTGAGCCAGTCTACTGTCCACGTGCACATCGAGTTGACCAAACCATGGCTTTAAGTTTTACGCAATAGTTTGGATGAAGTACTTACGAAAATGTTATTTTTTTGGGGGGGGCCATAATTGTAAAATTTTACTTCACCGCCTGAGCGAGTGAGCGACACGAACGGACGAATGTTCGTGACACGAACAGACGAATGGACCATCGTACGTGGCTCCATCTTTCCCTTCCTTGAGAGAGTGATAATACAGGAGAGGATTTCCAGACCCCCCCCACCCCACCTTATCCCTCCCTCCCCGCTCCTGGTGTTCTTATTCGTTTTCTGTTATTATTATTATTATTATTATTATTATTATTATTATTATTATTATCATTATTATTATCATTATTATTATTATTTATCCCTGGGGATAGGGGAGAAAGAATACTTCCCACGTATTCCCTGCGTGTCGTAGAAGGCGACTAAAAGGGGAGGGAGCGGGGGGGGGGCTGGAAATCCTCCCCTCTCGTTTTTTTACTTTTCCAAAAGAAGGAACAGAGAAGGGGGCCAAGTGAGGAATATTTTCCCTCAGGGGCTCAGTCACCTGTATTTGACGCTTCCTCGCTGACGTGGGAAATGGCGAATATATATGAAAAATTATTCTTATTATTATTGTTATATTATTATTATTATTATTATTATTATTATTATTATTATTATTATTATCACTATTATTATTGAATGTAAAATAATAATCATTAATATAATTCAATGTAACTATAATGAAAATGATAAGACCCGTTGAGCTACAAAGAATAAAGATAAAATGATAATTAGCCACAAGATAAATGATTTAGCTGGAAAATAATGATCACATTAATGATCGGGGTCGAATTCAGCGCAGTATGGGTCTTAGCGGCACACGCCCCATGCCATCGTTGTGAAATTGATGGGAAATGGAAATATGGAAGGGTTCGAACCCCGACCCGTAGATCAGGCCTATATCGGCGGGCGGGTTAGTGTTAGACGTGTGGCCACCTCCCTCTGGGGAAGGCCTGGGGCTGAGGAAGGAGTTACATGTAGCCAGACCTACCTGGCTGGCTGGTCGACCTGGCTAGCTGGTCGACCTACCTGGCTGGCTGGTCGACCTGGCTGGCTGGCTGGTCGACCTGGCTGGCTGGTCGACCTGGCTGGCTGGTCTACCTGGCTGGCTGGTCGACCTGGCTGGCTGGCTGGTCGACCTGGCTGGCTGGTCGACCTGGCTGGCTGGTCGACCTGGCTGGCTGGCTGGTCGACCTGGCTGGCTGGTCGACCTGGCTGGCTGGCTGGTCGACCTGGCTGGCTGGCTGGTCGACCTGGCTGGCTGGCTGGTCGAAACTGGCTGTGTCGCGGGAAACGCTGGCAATATTCGTCCCTCCCCTGTGGACACTATCCACCTGGATGGTTGGGATAGAGGAATATGGGCTGGGGATAGAACAGAAGGGACAGAGAGAGGGATGTAAAGGGCTCGGTGTGTTGGGGATAAGAGGGATAGGTCGAGTTGGAGGAGGAGACACACACACACACACACACGATACACCAAGTGATGGATAGGTCGTAAATGCTAGTACGAGAGAGAGAGAGAGAGAGAGAGAGAGAGAGAGAGAGAGAGAGAGAGAGAGAGAGAGAGAGAGAGAGAGAGAGAGAGAGAGAATAGGAGCAGTGACGTAGTTCTGGAAGGGGTGAGAGAGGGACTGGATGGTGAAAGGATAGTGGAGACGGATAGCTACAGGATGTGTGTGTGTGGTGAGACGGAGTTGTGGTACGTGTTTGGGGGCAGTACCCCCCCCACCGTGTGTGTGTGTGTGTGTGTGTGTGTGTGTGTGTGTGTGTGTGTGTGTGTGCGTGTGTGTGTGTGTGTGTGTGCGTGTGTGCCTAATTGTAATTAGCTATCTGCGTGTGATTGTGGTGGTGCAACTACCTAAATGTAATTATCTGTTTGTGATTACTTGCTCGTTGTGTATGGAGGTGTACACTTCTACTGTGTGTGTGTGTGTGTGTGTGTGTGTGTATGACGACCCCCATCTCTTAAACAGTGTCTCCCATCATACAACTTATACATTCATACATGGTGACTGCATGAACCAAAGTCCTCGGTCATTGTATTCCATTCCTCCGCCAGCCAATCACACACGACTAAAGTTAACAGTTAAAAGTCATTATTTAACATCGTTATTGGACGTGTTTCTTGTTTAATACCAAGTTTATATCCCCTAATTGGCCTATTTTGAGCCAACGTCTCTTTGAGACATTCTTCACTTCCTGGATTTGGTTTAAGATTGAAAGGTATTGTATCAACTCACCCCTAACTCGTCTCTCTTCTAAAGTGGACAGATTTGAGCTTGTCGGTGTGTTTTGGGTCTGGGTGTTGGTCAAGGTAGTGTTGGCCCATGCCATCACCAGTCCAGTTGTCATCATGAGAATCATCATTATCATCTGTCATCATCTTCACCATCATCTTCACCATCATCTTCCTCATCTTCATCATCATCTACCTCACTGTCCACGTCACCATCAACGCTGTGGTCAGTCAAATGCCTCTCATACCTCACTATCATCCCATCTCCCATCACCATTCCCACCACCATCACACTACCACCATTACCACCACCACCACTACCACACTACCACCATTACCACAGCACCACCACCACTACAACCATACACTACCACCATTACCACAGCACCACCACCATCACTACCACACTACCACCATTACCACAGCACCACCACCATCACTACCACACTACCACCATTACCACAGCACCACCACCATGACTACCACACTACCACCATTACCACAGCATCACTACCACAATTACCACCACCATCACTACCACACTACCACCATTACCACAGCACCACCACCATGACTACCACACTACCACCATTACCACAGCATCACTACCACAATTACCACCACCATCACTACCACACTACCACCATTACCACCATTACCACCACCACAGCAGGGCCACAGCAGGACCCTGGTCCAGTGTGGTGGGGGGCGCGGGAGGCGAGCGAAGGCGGCGGTGTTTACATACGACCCTGCAACCCCTTACCTCCAGGCCTGGAATCCAGCCGCTTCCTGTGGTGACTGGGTTATTGCTGGCCGGCGCTGCAGGGAGGGGGGGGGGGGCGAGGGAAGGGGGCCCAGCTACAGGTTCTTTCCAAGGGGCACAAGAAGGGGGGATTGGAGGAGCTCCTCCGCCGTTCTGAAGGGCGTGGGCCTCCACCAGAGGGAGAGGTTGTCGTCCCTCAGCGAGTTTCAGACGAATGTTTCAGCATATCTGAAGGTTTCACTTCAGGCCTGGCCTTCAGAGGGGGGTACACTTGCCTCCTTGACGGAGGCCTTTGGCGTACAGTGAAATGGGGAAATCGTCGTAGAAACTGATCAACACAAGACGGTACGAGGCAGTAGACAGTTGTGATCCGGGGATGTGGGCTGGGGGACTGGCGACTGGCAGTTCTTTAACACGACGCTTAAAGTTTCCATCGCTTTCTCCTCCAAGGAAAATGACGGAATGAATCAGTTAAACGAGCACTGATTAATGTGTGTCTGGGTTGAAAAAAAAAAAAAAATGGACGTTAAGAAGACGTAGGAATGTTTAACGTCAGACGAGGGAACTGTGATCGAGAGGAGAAACATTGCTGTGGTCGCGTCTTCTACGAAGATGATGCGATGGATTCGTCGAACCGGCAAGACGAGAAGACAAGGAAAGCCAGCGGGCGACACTTTCCCAAACAGTCCATCGCACCCGGACCCTGTGAACGGGTGGACGAAAGTGCCAGGTTGGAGAGTGTGTGGGGAGCATCTCAGACCTGCGCTAAACCCCGGTCCAAGAAAATATATGCTGGAACCTACTGAAGGCGCTGAGTCATTGTTGTTTGTCAGTCCACACACACACACACACACACACACACACACACACACACACACACACACACACACACACACACACACACGAGGCACGCCAAGATCCACTACGTCTGGGGAAGACCCTGGAATACCCCAGTTTACCTGGAAGAACCGCCATGGAAGATATGCATGGAAGGCTGGAATGATATGAGAGGTCGGTGTAAAGATCCAGGTCCAGAGACCGTGCGCTGCTCCTTACCCTGCACATACTGGAGACATTGTGGACCAGCCAGGGAGGGACATTGTGGACCAGCCAGGAAGGGACATTGTGGACCAGCCAGGGAGGGACATTGTGGACCAGCCAGGAAGGGACATTGTGGACCAGCCAGGGAGGGACATTGTGGACCAGCCAGGGAGGGACATTGTGGACCAGCAAGGGAGGGACATTGTGGACCAGCCAGGGAGGGACATTGTGGACCAGCCAGGGAGGGACATTGTGGACCATCCAGGGAGGGACATTGTGGACCAGCCAGGAAGGGACATTGTGGACCAGCCAGGGAGGGACATTGTGGACCAGCCAGGGAGGGACATTGTGGACCAGCCAGGAAGGGACATTGTGGACCAGCCAGGGAGGGACATTGTGGACCAGCCAGGGAGGGACATTGTGGACCAGCCAGGGAGGGACATTGTGGACCATCCAGGGAGGGACATTGTGGACCAGCCAGGAAGGGACATTGTGGACCAGCCAGGAAGGGACATTGTGGACCAGCCAGGGAGGGACATTGTGGACCAGCCAGGAAGGGACATTGTGGACCAGCCAGGGAGGGACATTGTGGACCAGCCAGGGAGGGACATTGTGGACCAGCCAGGAAGGGACATTGTGGACCAGCCAGGGAGGGACATTGTGGACCAGCCAGGGAGGGACATTGTGGACCAGCCAGGGAGGGACATTGTGGACCAGCCAGGGAGGGACATTGTGGACCAGCCAGGGAGGGACATAGTGGACCAGCCAGGGAGGGACATTGTGGACCAGCCAGGGAGGGACATAGTGGACCAGCCAGGGGGAGTAGTTCCAGACTTCACCATTCCTGGTTGTATTATGTTAACGGTCAGGTGAGTGAGGTCGTGTTTCCAGATGACGTCGTAAGGGTTCCAGGGTAACACGAGCAGTTGTGGTGGTGCTCGTGTGAGCAGTCTTCCAGACATCACTGGTTAGGTTCCAGGTTCCCTTATTGGTACTCAAGGTGACCTTGCCTGTGTTCCAGGTGACCTTGCCTTGTGGTCCAGGTGACCTTGCCTTGTGTTCCAGGTGACCATGCCCTGTGCTCCAGGTGACCTTGCCTGTGTTCCAGGTGACCTTGCCCTGTGTTCCAGGTGACCATGCCCTGTGTTCCAGGTGACCTTGCCTTGTGTTCCAGGTGACCATGCCCTGTGCTCCAGGTGACCTTGCCTGTGTTCCAGGTGACCTTGCCTTGTGTTCCAGGTGACCTTGCCCTGTGTTCCAGGTGACCATGCCCTGTGTTCCAGGTGACCTTGCCTTGTGTTCCAGGTGACCTTGCCTGTGTTCCAGGTGACCTTGCCTTGTGTTCCAGGTGACCTTGCCCTGTGTTCCAGGTGACCATGCCCTGTGTTCCAGGTGACCTTGCCTTGTGTTCCAGGTGACCTTGCCTGTGTTCCAGGTGACCTTGCCTGTGTTCCAGGTGACCTTGCCTTGTGTTCCAGGTGACCTTGCCCTGTGTTCCAGGTGACCTTGCCTTGTGTTCCAGGTGACCATGCCCTGTGCTCCAGGTGACCTTACCTGTGTTCCAGGTAACCATGCCCTGTGCTCCAGGTGACCTTGCCTTGTGTTCCAGGTGACCTTGCCTTGTGTTCCAGGTGACCTTGCCTGTGTTCCAGGTAACCATGCCCTGTGCTCCAGGTGACCTTGCCTTGTGTTCCAGGTGACCTTGACCTGTGTTCCAGGTGACCTTGCCTGTGTTCAGGTGACCTTGCCTGTGTTCCAGGTGACCTTGACCTGTGTTCCAGGTGACCATGCCCTGTGCTCCAGGTGACCTTGCCTGTGTTCCAGGTGACCATGCCCTGTGCTCCAGGTGACCTTGCCTGTGTTCCAGGTGACCTTGCCCTGTGTTCCAGGTGACCTTGCCCTGTGTTCCAGGTGACCTTGCCTTGTGTTCCAGGTGACCTTGCCTTGTGTTCCAGGTGACCTTGCCTGTGTTCCAGGTGACCTTGCCTTGTGTTCCAGGTGACCTTGCCTGTGTTCCAGGTGACCTTGCCCTGTGTTCCAGGTGACCTTGCCTTGTGTTCCAGGTGACCATGCCCTGTGCTCCAGGTGACCTTGCCTGTGTTCCAGGTAACCATGCCCTGTGCTCCAGGTGACCTTGCCTTGTGTTCCAGGTGACCTTGCCTGTGTTCCAGGTGACCTTGCCTGTGTTCCAGGTGACCTTGCCTTGTGTTCCAGGTGACCTTGCCCTGTGTTCCAGGTGACCTTGCCTTGTGTTCCAGGTGACCATGCCCTGTGCTCCAGGTGACCTTGCCTGTGTTCCAGGTAACCATGCCCTGTGCTCCAGGTGACCTTGCCTTGTGTTCCAGGTGACCTTGCCTTGTGTTCCAGGTGACCTTGCCTGTGTTCCAGGTAACCATGCCCTGTGCTCCAGGTGACCTTGCCTTGTGTTCCAGGTGACCTTGACCTGTGTTCCAGGTGACCTTGCCTGTGTTCAGGTGACCTTGCCTGTGTTCCAGGTGACCTTGACCTGTGTTCCAGGTGACCATGCCCTGTGCTCCAGGTGACCTTGCCTGTGTTCCAGGTGACCATGCCCTGTGCTCCAGGTGACCTTGCCTGTGTTCCAGGTGACCTTGCCCTGTGTTCCAGGTGACCTTGCCCTGTGTTCCAGGTGACCTTGCCTTGTGTTCCAGGTGACCTTGCCTTGTGTTCCAGGTGACCTTGCCTGTGTTCCAGGTGACCTTGCCTTGTGTTCCAGGTGACCTTGCCTGTGTTCCAGGTGACCTTGCCTGTGTTCCAGGTGACCTTGCCTGTGTTCCAGGTGACCATGCCCTGTGTTCCAGGTGACCTTGCCTGTGTTCCAGGTGACCTTGCCTGTGTTCCAGGTGACCTTGCCCTGTGTTCCAGGTGACCTTGACCTGTGTTCCAGGGACCATGCCCTGTGTTCCAGGTGACCTTGCCTGTGTTCCAGGTGACCTTGCCTTGTGTTCCAGGTGACCTTGCCTGTGCTCCAGGTGACCTTGCCTTGTGTTCCAGGTGACCTTGCCTGTGTTCCAGGTGACCTTGCCTTGTGTTCCAGGTGACCTTGCCTTGTGTTCCAGGTGACCTTGACCTGTGTTCCAGGTGACCTTGCCTTGTGTTCCAGGTGACCTTGCCTGTGTTCCAGGTGACCTTGACCTGTGTTCCAGGTGACCTTGCCTTGTGTTCCAGGTGACCTTGCCCTGTGTTCCAGGTGACCTTGACCTGTGTTCCAGGTGACCTTGCCTTGTGTTCCAGGTGACCTTGCCTTGTGTTCCAGGTGACCTTGCCTGTGTTCCAGGTGACCTTGCCTTGTGTTCCAGGTGACCTTGCCTGTGTTCCAGGTGACCTTGCCTGTGTTCCAGGTGACCTTGCCTTGTGTTCCAGGTGACCTTGCCTTGTGTTCCAGGTGACCTTGCCTGTGTTCCAGGTGACCTTGCCTTGTGGTCCAGGTGACCTTGCCTGTGTTCCAGGTGACCTTGCCTGTGTTCCAGGTGACCTTGCCTTGTGTTCCAGGTGACCTTGCCTTGTGTTCCAGGTGACTTTGGTCAGCCATCTCGCCAGGGCATCATCGTCTGCCCCCACACCGTTTTCTGTTCCCCTTCTCCTGCAGCAGCGGGAGGATGGGCCGTGAGAGCTTGGCCCCCGACCTGTGTGTTGTCTTCACGTCGGTTGTCGGCCCAGACGAGGGCGGGAAGACCAGCCCGACCGACCGACCCGCTTCATCTTGGCCGAGGTGTCGGGGTCAGGTTTCCAGGAGGGGGCGATGGGGCGGGGCGGCGGGGCGGGGCGATGGGGCGGTGGTGGTGGTGGGGGGGGGATGTGTCACCGTTGTGGTTGTAAGGTTCTTTCTATTGTGAAAGGATGGTTGGCCATCTTGGAGAAAGAGAGAGAGAGAGAGAGAGAGAGAGAGAGAGAGAGAGAGAGAGAGAGAGAGAGAGAGAGAGAGAGAGAGAGAGAGTGTGTCTGGGTGTAGCTGTGGGCGGGTGTGTCTTTTGAAGTGTAGACAGGCAGGTGTGAAGTGCGAGCCCGGGTGACGTAGGTACACAGGGTCTGTCGCACATGGTGGGGATGGTTACAACAGTGTTGTAGATAGTGCTGCTCGTTACGTCACGGTCGTAGGTAACGCGAGCACCTCGTTACACCTCGTTCCCTCTCCTACGTCCTGGGGGCCCCATTGTTAACGACTCTAATTGCCCCACGTCACGATGGTTACGTGGTAAGACAGTAGTTGACTGGGGGACGATGGTTAATGATGTAGTTGCCAGCATCAGTGTTTCAGGTCCTGATTGCCCTCATAATATCCCCCCACCCCCTCATAACCTCACAACTCATAATATCCCACACCCCCTCATAACCTCACAACTCATAATATCCCACACCCCCTCATAACCTCACAACTCATGAGCCATTACTTCCTTACGCTGCCCAACTTCCTCATAACTCAGTGTGTGTCACACCATCACACACTTCCTCATCGTCTCCTCATCCAGCACCACCTCACACCTCGTCCCCACTCCCTCATGCAGCCCAGAAACCTCCTCATTACGCTTCTCAGACGTACACTAACACTCACAACTCACAGTATACCTCCGTTTTCACGTCCTCTACATTACCTCATAACTTCCCTCATGGATCTTTCCAAGAGACTTCTCATACTCCTCACATCTCACTCACAGCGTCTCCCACTAACCTCACAACTCCTTCAAGCTAAGCCTCACGTTTACAGCCCACAGCGCCTCACAACCTCGCGTTTACAACCCACAGCTCCTCACAACCTCACGTTTACAACCCACAGCTCCTCACAACCTCGCGTTTACAACCCACAGCTCCTCACAAACTCACGTTTACAACCCACAGCTCCTCACAACCTCACGTTTACAGCCCACAGCGCCTCACAACCTCGCGTTTACAACCCACAGCTCCTCACAACCTCACGTTTACAACCCACAGCTCCTCACAACCTCACGTTTACAGCCCACAGCGCCTTACAATCTCACGTTTACAGCCCACAGCCTCTCACAACCTCACGTTTACAACCCACAGCGCCTCACAACCTCACGTTTACAACTCACAGCGCCTCACAACCTCACGTTTACAACCCACAGGGCCTCACAACCTCACGTTTACAACTCACAGCGCCTCACAACCTCACGTTTACAACCCACAGGGCCTCACAACCTCTCGTTTACAACCCACAGCGCCTCACAACCACGTTTACAACCCACAGCGCCTCACAACCTCACGTTTACAACCCACAGCGCCACATAACCTTACGTTTACATCCCACAGCGCCTCACAACCTCACGTTTACAACCCACAGCGCCTCACAACCTCACGTTTACAGCCCACAGCTCCTCACAACCTCACGTTTACAACCCACAGCGCCTCACAACCTCACGTTTACAACCCACAGCTCCACAATCTCACGTTTACAGCCCACAGCTCCTCACAATCTCACGTTTACAACCCACAGCGCCACATAACCTTACGTTTACATCCCACAGCGCCTCACAACCTCACGTTTACAACCCACAGCGCCTCACAACCTCATACCCGACGCTGCATCCGGGTTTTGCTTGTCGTGGCTCACCAGACAACTGGCCTGGCCTCACACGCGCTCTTCCCCCCGTGTGTGTGTGTGTGTGTGTGTGTGTGTTTATATCAATACGAAGGGGTGTATAAGAGAGAGAAAGAGAGAGAGAGAGAGAGAGAGAGAGAGAGAGAGAGAGAGAGAGAGAGAGAGAGAGAGAGAGGAGAGAGAGAGAGACTAAGGTTGTGATGTGAACTATGTATGGGAAGGGACTGATGTAGGTCATTGTGGGAGAGGTGGGAGGGTTAGGTTAGGTGACGCCCCCCCCCCCTCACTGGTCAACGAGACGCCTGGGGTAGTTGACTGGGGGGGGGGAAGCCTTGAAGGGGGGGGGGAGGAATTTTACGTCGGGTTGCGACCCCCCCCCCCCCTCCTCCCCCGCGTCAAGCAGCAGAGAGGGTCAGCGTTAGGTCTGTGTTGCATTGGGGGGGGGGGGCTGGGGGGTCGTCGTGACCTTTCTCCCTTCCCCCCTCGCTGGTGTGACCTCCTGACCTGTGTTGCAGACCAGGGGGACGTCCAGGGTCAAGGAGAACTGCTGACCTTAACCCTATGAAGAGCTGAGTCTCTCTCTCTCTCTCTCTCTCTCTCTCTCTCTCTCTCTCTCTCTCTCTCTCTCTCTCTTCCCCCCCCTCCCCCAGTGTCCGTGGCGGGGGGGGGGGCGGCGCCGGGGGGTCGGGAGGAGGAGGAGGGGTCGTTGCGTGCGCATGAACCACAGAGAGACGTGTGTGCATGGAGTCATGCACACACGTCTCTGGTGTTGCCATGAACACCCAAGTCTGGTTCGGGGCTGTGTGTGTGTGTGTGTGTGTGTGTGTGTCTGTGTGTGTTGTGGACTACGTCTCCTACTGTCTGCCTCATGAACCTTTAATATTACAACCACAACTGTTGTTATTAGTATCATTTCTCCGTAAATTGTAAGGTTGTAGAAGAACATAACCTCCAGTGCAGAACACATTGTCCCCCCCGTCCATCCTACATGCAAGCTGGTTCACGAACGCAAATGAAGCAATTGATTCATTGTCTCGATCTCCCAGCTGAAGCAGTTGTCTCACTGGTTCGCAGTGTATCCACAGTGAAGCAAGCGGGTTTGTCTCATTGCACCGTGCAAACTGAAGCGGATGTCTCACTGTTTCACTGCCCAAACTGAAGCGGATGTCTCAGTGTTTCACTATCCAAACTGAAGCGGACGTCTCATTGTTTCACTGCCCAAACTGAAGCAGTTCTCGTATTGCTTCGCTGTTCCAAATTAGAGCAACTGTTTCTTCACTGCTTCGCCTATCAGACCGAAGCAGTTCGAACTGGGGCTTCAGTGTTTCTCGGGTGGGAGTGGTGCGAAACAGCGAATGCCACGTAAAACAGAGAAATGAAACTGAATATCTTGTGTGCGTGATTAATTACGAAATTTATAATCACTTATTAGTATGGGGAACCTACCCTCACAGTTCAATAAGCTTATTTATTCCAGTTATTGAACTCTTGTACAGTTATCTCTACGTTTATTTTTAACAAGTTAATTTTTGTTTAATTTCCAATTATGTTCTCTGGTGGGTCTATCATGGCCTACACATCTCACACTCTCCAAGAACACCTCACTGATTGTGTCATGTCCGAATTATATAGACTTTGTAATCAGGTCACCCCATACTCTTCTCTCTTCCAAGGTGAACAGATTCAAGGCCATCCCTTGTAACTCGGCGCCCGTAATTGATCTGTTTACCATCTTTGTTCATCTCCTCCGCACCTTCTCTATCAGCTCTTCTTCAGCAGCGGTAACCGAACCTGGGGCGCGTGTTCTGGTTTTCGGCCTCTGTGTGTACGATGCTGGAGCAGCTGGCTGAGTACATGAACCTGAAGGCATCTCTCTCTCTCTCTCTCTCTCTCTCTCTCTCTCTCTCTCTCTCTCTGTGCTGGCCCAGCGGGTCGACTTATGCACGAGAACCGTAGCCCTTTGAACCACCAGACTGTTCCGTGTGCTGTGCAGCACGCTGTGTCTTGGGTGATGATGTACTACAATGACCATGTACGTACGTGTGTAGTACAATCAAAGTACCGATGTACACATCTGATGGCTCGTATCCACCATGGTGTACACCCTGTCGTGTACATGTGGCGGACTGTGCAACAGGCAGTGTACACATCTGATGGCTTGTATCCACCATGGTGTACACCCTGTCGTGTACATGTGGCGGACTGTGCAACAGGCAGTGTACACATCTGATGGCTTGTATCCACCATGGTGTACACCCTGTCGTGTACATGTGGCGGGCTGTGCAGCAGGCAGTGTACACACGACAGGTCAGGTCACCAGGGTCTGTGCCCCTGGTGGTGGGTGGTGGGGAGGGTGGGTGGGTGGGTGTGGCGGAGCGCCAGTGAGGCAGCCGTGGGTGGGTCCACGCCCTCCTGTAACGTCCCCACGTGTTGACATAACCGTGTCCACCTGTTTACCGCGCACATACACGCCCCGTGTGGCTGTATTTGCCACCCTGGGCTTGTGTGCGTGCGTGTGTGTGTGTATGTGTGTGTGTGTCCACCTGGGAAATACGTGGACGTGCACGTGTGTATGCACGTCGCCGAGGGTCGCGTGTAGGTGTATGCAGAACGTGCAACGTTGCATGTGTGCCTAATGTGACGCTGGACTGTGTTGATAGTGTGGCCCCTCCACCCCGACCCCTGCCCTCCTCCCACACACACACACACACACACACACACACAGCCTCCTGGCCACTGTGTGTGTGTGTGTGTGTGTGTGTGTGTGTGTGTGTTGCTCAGACCAGCAGCAGGAGGTGGAGGTGGACTCCTTCCCCTCGCCTGTTTTCTCTTGGTTTTGTTTCCCGTTTTCTGATCGACCTGAGCAGAAGGTGGCCCAGCCATGGCCACGTAGGGTTAAGGGAAGAACACGGGGCTTATACAGAAAAAGGAATGACGTCATTCATTATAGATCCACGGGTGTTTTAAAGCCCCGAGTCTCACAGGCTGAAAAGAGGCGTTGTAACGGTACGTCTTCGTGTGGCTGGTCCGTGCACACAAACCGCGGGAAGCTGCAGCTGGACGTGTGCTACGGGGGTATGCTTGGTCGTGTGTCTGGATGTGGTGCGTGGGATGCTCCTCCCACAGCTCATAATGAAGGGTAAACGCGCTCGACCCAGTGGGGTACGGTGTGACCACGTGGGTCTGTTGTGGTTGATGACCACGTGGGTCTGTTGTGGTTGGTGACCACGTGGGTCTGTTGTGGTTGGTGACCACGTGGGTCTGTTGTGGTTGATGACCACGTGGGTCTGTTGTGGTTGGTGACCACGTGGGTCTGTTGTGGTTGGTGACCACGTGGGTCTCTTGTGGTTGGTGACCATGTGGGTCTGTTATTTACCTCCTGCGAGAGGGGGGGGGAGTAATGGGGTGGCCTGTTAGCCCTTGAAAGTGTTGTTGTTGAGCGAGTGAGTGTTGTAACGCAGGCCACACAGTCGCTGGGGGTGTTTCTTGCTTCCAGAACTCTACGTCAGCGGCTGGAAGGGTCCTGGATGAGGGGGGTCTGCAGCGGCTGGAAGGGTCCTGGATGAGGGGGGGTCTGCAGCGGCTGGAAGGGTCCTGGATGAGGGGGGGGGGGGTCTGCAGCGGCTGAAAGGGTCCTAGATGAGGGGGGGGGGTCTGCAGCGGCTGAAAGGGTCCTAGATGAGGGGGGGGTCTGCAGCGGCTGGAAGGGTCCTGGATGAGGGGGGTCTGCAGCGGCTGAAAGGGTCCTAGATGAGGGGGGGGGGGGTCTGCAGCGGCTGGAAGGGTCCTGGATGAGGGTGGCCTGCAGCGCAACGCACCTCACACACCCCAGGTCTGGATAGGTTTTCTCCTCTGTACCCAAAATTAGGTTTTGGGATCAGGTGTTCCCAGTCGTGGGACTACGTGTTGTCTGGGACGACCTGGGCCTGGGACCGGCCCGGGCTGCGGGGTTAAAGACCCCCCCACAAGACTCCACCAGGTGTACTTTGAGCTAGGGAAGACCAACCCCCCTACACGTGGACCATCGTGACCTGGGAGAGGGAGGTCAGGGGTCACACTCACCACGGGTGGTGTGGGAGGTCAGGTGGTGTGGGCGGCAGATGACCCTAGAGGCGCGGGCGTGCGCGGGGCGTGTGCGCGCAGGGGCCCCCCACGACTCTTAGTATAACCCGATGTATACGACATGCTTTCATTAATACGGGCGTGTGTGTGGAGGGAAGTGGGCTGGCCACGCCCGCGCCCGCCGCCCATCTCATTTGGTTCCAAATGATTGCTGGGGATTTAGATGCGGGGCGGGGCGGGGCGGGGCGGGACCCCGACGACAGAAGTATGATAAAGGAATCTAATTCAGTACGGGGCTCCTCTGATGGAGTGGATCCAGGTCGCTGTGGTCACTCATCCCTTCTTTGTTGACTGTTTCTGACACTGGCACACCTACACACACACACACACACACACACACACACACACACACACACACCACACGCACACACACACACACACACACACACACACACACACACACCACACAACACACACACACCACACACACCACACACACACACACACACACACACACACACACACCACCGCAAACTGGTAGGAACAAAATGTTACATGCGATTTGCGGGTTTTACAATATGCCAAAATGAACGCTACTATATATATATATATATATATATATATATATATATATATATATATATATATATATATATATATATATATATATATATATATATATATATTCCTATAAGTCCACGGGAAAACTGAAACACGAAAAGTTCCCAAGTGCACTTTCATGTAATAATCACATCATCAGGGGAGACACAAGAGAGAAATATAACAGGTTATATTTCTCTCTTGTGTCTCCCCTGATGATGTGATTATTACACGAAAGTGCACTTGGGAACTTTTCGTG
>NC_092273.1:23146571-23164071 GCF_036320965.1 Panulirus ornatus
GTCTAGTACCATTCCCTATGTCCAGGTCCAGAGTACAGACCACTGTGGTACAGAGGTGCGTCTGGACGGTACAGCGCCGGTACCTTGCTGAGGGCGGTACAGTACCGCAACCATCAACACGGTACAGTGTGGAGGATGTGGAAGGCCCTGGAGGGGGGAGGTGGAAGAGTGTGGTGTGGTAGTCTGGTGTGGTGTGGTGGAGTGTGGTGTGGTGGAGTGTGGAGTGTGGTGTGGTGGAGTGTGGTGTGATGGAGTGTGCTGTGGTGGAGTGTGGTGTGGTTGTGTGGTGTGGTGGAGTGTGGTGTGGTGGAGTGTGGTGTGATGGAGTGTGCTGTGGTGGAGTGTGGTGTGGTGGAGTGTGGTGTGATGGAGTGTGGTGTGATGGAGTGTGGTGTGGTTGTGTGGTGTGGTTGTGTGGTGTGGTGGAGTGTGGTGTGGTGGAGTGTGGTGTGATGGAGTGTGCTGTGGTGGAGTGTGGTGTGGTGGAGTGTGGTGTGATGGAGTGTGGTGTGGTTGTGTGGTGTGGTGGAGTGTGGTGTGGTGGAGTGTGGTGTGATGGAGTGTGGTGTGGTTGAGTGTGCTGTGGTTGAGTGTTGTGTGGTGGAGTGTGGTGTGGTGGAGTGTGGTGTGATGGAGTGTGGTGTGATGGAGTGTGGTGTGGTGGAGTGTGCTGTGGTTGAGTGTGCTGTGGTTGAGTGTTGTGTGGTGGAGTGTGGTGTGGTGGAGTGTGGTGTGATGGAGTGTGGTGTGATGGAGTGTGGTGTGGTGGAGTGTGCTGTGGTTGAGTGTGCTGTGGTTGAGTGTTGTGTGGTGGAGTGTGGTGTGGTGGAGTGTGGTGTGATGGAGTGTGGTGTGATGGAGTGTGGTGTGGTGGAGTGTGCTGTGGTTGAGTGTTGTGTGGTGGAGTGTGGTGTGGTGGAGTGTGGTGTGGTGGAGTGTGGTGTGGTGGAGTGTGGTGTGGTGTGGTGTCAGGCTGGGGTGGGTGGGGGGGTACCCCACCCCTGGTCGGTCGTGATGTCATTTGTGGATTTAGTGATGGTGGAACGTGCTGTGTCCCTCACTGTTACTGTGTGACGCACGCTGCATCTGTGTGTGTGACGCACGCTCCATCTGTGTGTGTGTGACGCACGCTGCATCTGTGTGTGTGACGCACGCTGCATCTGTGTGTGTGACGCACGCTGCATCTGTGTGTGTGACGCACGCTCCATCTGTGTGTGTGTGACGCACGCTGCATCTGTGTGTGTGACGCACGCTCCATCTGTGTGTGTGTGACGCACGCTGCATCTGTGTGTGTGACGCACGCTCCATCTGTGTGTGTGTGACGCACGCTGCATCTGTGTGTGTGACGCACGCTCCATCTGTGTGTGTGTGTGTGTGACGCACGCTGCATCTGTGTGTGTGTGACGCACACTGCATCTGTGTGTGTGTGACGCACGCTGCATCTGTGTGTGTGACGCACGCTGCATCTGTGTGTGTGTGACGCACGCTGCATCTGTGTGTGTGTGTGACGCACGCTGCATCTGTGTGTGACGCACGCTACATATCTGTGTGTGACGCAGACTGCATCTGTGTGTGTGACGCACGCAGCATCTGTGTGTGACGGACGCTGCATGTGTGTGACGCACGCTGCATGTGTGTGACGGAAGCTGTAGTATATGTTACGAAGGCTCTTCTGCTCGCGCGTACGTGTGTGTGTGTGTCTGTGTGTTTACATCAAGGAAGGAAGAGCCACCAGTGTCATACGACAGTGCCACCCGGGACAGTGCCTCCCAAAGGGAGTGCCACTTGGGATAGTGCCTCCTAGTGGGAGTACCACCCGGGACAGTGCCTCCTAGTGGGAGTGCCACCTGGGACAGTGCCTCCTGGTGGGAGTGCTACCCGGGACAGTGCCTCCTAGTGGGAGTGCCACCTGGGACAGTGCCTCCTAGTGTGAGTGCCACCCGGGACAGTGCCACTTGGGATAGTGCCACCCAGGGGTGTCTCACGTATCGTCTGCCAGAGGAAGACGTTAACGATGGTACTGTGTTGACGGACGAGCGCTGTAACGACCCCAGGACTGGCGGGAACCGACCCTTCACGGCCGCGTCTCATTGGTCCAGCGTCCCTATACCCGCCCCCTCTCATTGGCCGATGGGAGTCATGACGTCAGAGCACGGCCGCGCCTCACTGGTCGACGGCACGGCCACCCGCCGCACCCCATTCGCTGAGGGTCTCCATAGCCTCCCCTCTGACTGGTCGGTGGGGACGGTGACGTCAGGGCACTGGAGGTTGGCCATTGGTTAAGCCGGCTTGGCCCTGGCAACATGGAATTCTGTGACACAATTACATTTATTTTTCGGGTCTGTCAAGCTGTTTGTTTATGTTGGGTCCAGGGGTCCTCACGAGCCGGGGGAGGGGGTGGAGGGGGGCTCGAATTCACGAGATGTTCACAGGATAAACTGTGGTGGTGGTGTGGTGTGTGGTGTGGTGGTGGTGTGGTGTGGTGTGGTGTGTGGTGTGGTGGTGGTGTGGTGTGGTGGTGTGGTGGTGGTATGGTGTGGTGTGGTGTGTGGTGTGGTGGTGGTGTGGTGTGGTGTGGTGGTGGTATGGTGTGGTGTGGTGTGGTGGTGTGGTGGTGGTATGGTGTGGTGTGGTGTGGTGGTGGTATGGTGTGGTGTGGTGTGGTGGTGGTATGGTGTGGTGTGGTGTGGTGGTGTGGTGGTGGTATGGTGTGGTGTGGTGTGGTGGTGGTATGGGTGTGGTGTGGTGTGGTGGTGGTATGGTGTGGTGTGGTGTGGTGGTGGTATGGTGTGGTGTGGTGTGTGTGTGTGTGTGTGTGTGTGTGTGGTGTGGTGTGGTGTGTGTGTGTGTGTGTGTGTGTGTGTGTGGTGTGGTGTGGTGTGTGGTGTGGTGTGGTGTGGTGTGGTGTGGTGGTGGTATGGTGTGGTGTGGTGTGGTGGTGGTGTGGTGTGTGTGGTGTGGTGGTGTGGTGGTGGTGTGGTGTGGTGTGGTGGTGGTATGGTGTGGTGTGGTGTGGTGTGTGTGTGTGTGTGTGTGTGTGTGGTGTGGTGTGGTGTGTGTGTGTGTGTGTGGTGTGGTGTGGTGTGTGGTGTGGTGTGGTGTGGTGTGGTGTGGTGTGGTGTGGTGTGGTGTGGTGTGGTGTGGTGTGGTGGTGGTGGTGTGGTGTGTGGTGGTGGTGTGGTGGTGGTGGTGTGGTGTGGTGGTGGTGTGGTGTGGTGTGGTGTGTGTGTGTGTGTGTGGTGTGGTGTGTGGTGTGGTGTGGTGTGGTGGTGGTATGGTGTGGTGTGGTGTGTGGTGGTATGGTGTGGTGTGGTGTGGTGGTGTGGTGGTGGTGATGGTGTGGTGTGGTGTGGTGGTGGTATGGTGTGGTGTGGTGTGGTGGTGGTGGTATGGTGTGGTGTGGTGTGGTGGTGGTATGGTGTGGTGTGGTGTGGTGGTGTGGTGGTGGTATGGTGTGGTGTGGTGTGGTGGTGGTATGGTGTGGTGTGGTGTGTGTGTGTGTGTGTGTGTGTGTGTGTGTGTGTGGTGTGGTGTGTGTGTGTGTGTGTGTGTGTGTGTGTGGTGTGGTGTGTGTGTGGTGTGGTGTGGTGTGGTGTGGTGGTGGTATGGTGTGGTGTGGTGTGGTGGTGGTGTGGTGTGTGTGTGTGGTGGTGTGGTGTGGTTGGTGTGTGTGGTGTGGTGGGTGTGTTGGTGTGGTGTGGTGTGTGTGTGTTTGGTGTGTGGTGTGGTGTGGTGTGTGTGGTGTGTGGTGTGTGTGTGGTGTTTTGGTGTGTTGTGTTTTGTGTTGTTGTGTTTTGGTTTTGGTGGTTGTGTTTTTTTTGGTTGGTGTTGGGTGGTGTGTTTGGGGTGTGTGTTGTGTGTTTGTTTGTTGTGGTGTGGTGTGGTGTTTTGGTGGGTGGTTTTGGTTGTGGTGTGTGTGGTGTGGTGTGTTTTGTTGTGGGGGGGTGGTTGGGTTGTGTGGGTTGGGGTTGTGGTGTTGGTGTGGTGTGTGTTGGTGGTGTGGTGTTGGGTTGTGGTGTGGTGTGGGGTGTTGGGGTGTGTTGTGTGGTGGGGTGTGTGGTTTGTGGTGTGGTGTGGTGTTGGTGGTTTGGTGTGTGTGGTGTGGTGTGGTGGTGGGTTTGGGGTGGTTGGTGGAGGTGTGTGTGTTGGTGTGTTTGTTTGGGTTGTTGGTGTGGTGTGTGTTGTGTGTGTGGTGTGGGGGGGTGGTGGGTGGGGGTGGGTGGTGGGTGTGGTTAGTGTGTTGTTTTGGTGTGGTTGTGTGTTGGTGGTTTGGTGTGGTGTGGTGTGGTGGTGGTGTGGTGTGGGGTTGGGTGTAGGTGGGGTGTTGGTGTGGGTGGTGGTTGTTTTGGTGGGGTGGTGTTTGTGGTGTTTTGTGTGGTTGGTGGTGTTGGGTGGTGGGGTGGGGTTGGTGTGGTTTGTGTTGGGGTGGTATGGTGTTGGTGTGTGTTGGTGGTGGGTGGTGGTATGGGTTGGTTTTTTTGTTGTGTGGGTGGTGGTTGTTTTGGGTTTGGTGGGTGGTGGTGGTGTGTATGTTGTTGTTGTGGTTGTGGTGGTGGTTGTTGTGTTTTGTGGTTTTGGTGGTGGGTTTTGGTGGTGTGTGTGGTGTGGGTGTTTGGGTGGTGGGTTGGTTTGGGGGTGGGTGTGTTGTGTTTTAGTGTGTGTGGTGTTTTTGTTGTGGTGTTGTTTTTGGTTGTGTGTGGGTGTGTGTGATGTTGTGGGGTGATGTTGGTGTGTGTGTGGGTGTGTGGTGGTGTGTTTGGTGTGGGTTTGGGGTGGTGGGGTGTGTGTGGATGTGGTGGTTGGTGTGGTTTGTGTGGTGTGAGTTGGTGTGGTGGGGTATGGTGTGGTGTGGTGTGGTGGTGGTATGTTTGTGTGGTGTGTGTGTAGGTGTGGTGTGTGGTGTGGGTTTTGGTGTGTGTTGGGTGTGGTGTTTTGGTGTTGTGGTTGTGGTGGTGTGTGGTGTGGTGGTGGTATGGTGTGGTGTGGAGTGTTGGGTTGGTGTGGATTGTGTGTGTGTGGGGGGGTGTGGGTGGTGGTGTGGGTTTTGGTTGTGGTGGTGGTATGTATGGTGGGGTTGTGGTTGGTGGTGTGTGGTGTGTTTGTTGGGTGGTGTGGTTTGTGTGTGTGGTGTGGTGTGGTGTGGTGTGTGTGTTGTTGTTGTGTGTGTGGGTTGTGGGTGGGGCGGGGTGTGTGTGTGTGTGTGGTGTGGGTGGGGGTTTGGGTTTTGTGTGTGTGTGTTTGTGGTGTTTGTGTGTGGGGGTGTGTATGTGTGTTGTGGTGTGTGGTGTGTGTGTGTGTGTTGGTGTGGTGTGGTTTTGGTGTTTTGTGTTGTGTGTTGGGGGTGTGGTGTGGTGTGGGGGTGGTGTGGTGTGTGTGTGTGTGTGGTTTTGTGTGTGTGTGTGTGTTGGTGGTAAGTTATGGTGTGTGTGGTTGGTGTGTGTGGGGTGTGTGTTGTGTGTGTGTGTGTGTGTGTGTGTGTGTGTGTGTTGTGTGGTGTGTTGTGTGTGGTTGTGTGTGGGTTGGTGGGTTTGTGGTGTGGTGTGTGTGGTTGTGGTGTGTTGTGTGTTGGGTGTGTTGGTGTGGTGTGGTTGTGTGTGGGTGTGTGTGTTGTGTGTGTTGTGTGTGGGGTGGGGTTTGGTGTGGTGTTCTGGTTTGTGATGTGGGGTGTGTGTTGTGTGTGTGTGTGTTGGTGTTGTGTGTGTTGTGTTTGTGGTGTGGTGGTGGTGTGTCTGGTGTGGTATGGTGTGGTGTGTGTGGTGTGTGTGGTGTGTGGTTTGTGGGGTGGTGGGGGTGTGTTGTGTTGTGTGTGTGTTGTGTGTGTGTGGCGTGTTTTGTGGTTGGTGTGGTGGTTGGTGTGTGGTTGGTTGTGGTGTTGTGTGTGTTGTGTGTTGTGTGTGTGTGTTGTGGTGTTGTGTGGGTTGTATGGGGTGGTGTCTGGTTGTGGTGTGTTGGTGTTGGTGTGGTGTGTGTGGTTGTGGTTGTGGGTTGGGTTTTGTTGTGTGGTGTGTTTTTGGTTGTGATGTTGGTGTGTTTGGTGTGTGTGTGTGTGGGGTGTGTGTGTGTGTGGTTTGTGTGTGTTTGTGTGTGGTGTATGTGTGGTGTGTGTTTGGTGTTGGTGTGTGTGTGGTTGTGGTTGTGGTGTTTTTTGGTGTGTGTGTGTGTGTTTGGTGTGGTGTGGTGTGATTAGCGTGGTGTGGGGGTAGGTGGCAGGTGGGGGTGGTAATGAGAGGTCGAGGGCCCCCCCACACACACACACCCCCTACATCACCACCTTTTAAAACCCAAAACACACACACCCCCCTGCATACACAGACCCAAAGCCCGCTCCCCGCACACGTCCCTGCTCTGTGCGACGTGACACCGTCATGACCCCAAATGGCAAATATGGGGTGACTAGCAAGTGGCCAAAATATGGGGCTTTTTTTTAAACGTGGCCAAGAAAAGGGGGTGTACCAGAACAGTGGCAAATATGGGGCTGTACTAGACACAGTGGCCAAGATATGGGGCTGTACCAGACACAGTGGCCCAAGTTTTGGGGGGCGTACCAGAAATGGCCAAATAGGGGGGCGTACCAACACAGGGGCCCAAGTTTGGGGGGCAAGGAAGCCTTGTCCACAGGAAAAATGGCCGATTTGGGGGACGGGGAAGTGGGGGCCATTAAAGAAAGTGTTGTAAACACATGAGCCATATCCCCATCCCCCAAGTCTTACGGGTAATGGGGTAGGAAGGGGGGGGAGGTTTTCGAATGGTAAAAAATGGGTATGGCTCGAGGGAGGGAAGGAGGGAAGGAGGGAGGGAGCGGCCAGTGACCTGGTCAATACGTGGGGCGGGGGGAGGGGTCAATAACACCCACCTGCAGGTGACGTGGGACACAGTGGTGAGGGAGCGGGTACGAACAGCTTCATGGGGGGGTCCCCCCGGGTTAATGTAACACCAAGGGGTGACGACCCAGGGGGGAGGGGGACCAGGGGGAGACCAGGGTAGGGGGTGGGCTGGCCCGTGCCACCACCCCTTCCCCAGATAGAACCAGTGTTTCCCCCCAGCGAAACGAACCTTCCCCACCCCCGGACACCGATGCATCCAGCCCCCCCCCTCGTCAACCAATGGTGGGTGGGGACCAGCTCTGTACCTGTGCCACTGTGGAAGCCTCAGTTCGCCCGGTGTGTCTTACTCTCTCCCTTTCCCCCACTGCAAGTACTCCCCCCCCATCCCCCCCCTCCTCCTCCCCTCCTCTCTCTCCCCCCTCTGGCCCTTCCCACGCCGCCCCTCCCCAACACCCTGTCGTCCCCCCTTTCCCCCCGGGGTCCAGGGACCCCCCGGCCCCCGGGCACCAGCCCCGCCCCCCCTTGCAGGGGGCTAGCCCCCCCCATGGGGCATCCCGTTATCATCACTGAACGAAAACCCTTGCCCACTGCAAAACCCCCCCACCCACCCCCTGGCCCCCCACTGTTGTGCCCTACACCTTCATCACCCCCCACTGTTGTGCCCTACAGCTTCACCCCACCCACTGTTGTGCCCTACAGCTTCATCACCCCCCTGTTGTCCCCTACTTTTCTCCCCCCCTGTTGTCCCCTCACCTTCATCACCCCCACGTTGTGCCCTACGTTCATCAACCCACTTTTGGGCCCCTCCCCTTCATCAAAAACCCCATGTTGTGCCCTACACCTTCATCACCCCCCCACTGTTTCCCCTCGCTTCATCACCCCCACGTTGTCCCCTACGCTTCATCACACCCCCCTTTTTCCCCTCAGCTTATCACACCCCATGTTTTGCCCTACACTTCATACCCCCATGTTGTGCCCTACAGCTTCATCACACCCCACTGTTTTGCCCTACAGTTTCATCACCCCCATGTTTCCTCGGGGTCATACACCCCACTGTTTGCCCTAACTTCATCACCCCCCATGTTGTCCCCTAACTTCTCAACCCCAAAAGTTTGTGCCCTACAGTTATCCCCCCCGTTTGCCCTACCTTCACACCCCATGTTGGCCCTAAGTTTTCATCCACCCCACTGTTGTGCCCTACAGCTTCATCACACCCCATGTTGTGCCCACTTACACACCCCATGTTTCCCCTTTCAGCTTATCACACCCCACTGTTGTGCCCTACAGTTCACCACACCCCACTGTTGTGCCCTACACCTTCATCACACCCCACTGTTGTGCCCTACACCTTCACCCCCCTGTTGTCCCTACACTCATCCACCCCACTGTTGTGCCCACAGCTTCATCACACCCCATTGTTGTGCCCTACACCTTCATCACACCCCCACTGTTGTGCCCTACAGCTTCATCACACCCCACTGTTGTGCCCTCAGTTCCCACCCCCCACTGTTGTCCCCTACCCCTTTTAATCAAAACCCCCCTGTTTTGCCTACAGCTTCATCCCCCCAAACCCCATGTTGTCCCCACGCTTCATCACCCCACTGTTTCCCCAAAAGTTTCATCACACCCCACTGTTGTGCCCTACAGCTTCATCACACCCCCATGTTTGTGCCCTACACCTTTCAACCCCTGTTGTCCCCACACTTCATCAACCCCCATTTTGTCCCCTAATTTCACACCCACTGTTTGCCCCTACACCTTCTTAAACCCCCCTGTTGTGCCCTACAGCTTCATAACCCCCTTTTTGTCCCCACACTTCATCCCCCCCCCCACTGGGTCCCCACACCCTCATAAACCCCCCACTGTTTGCCCTACACCTTCATCAAAAACCCCACTGTTTGCCCTAACTTCATCACCCCCCCCGTTTGGCCCTACATTTCAAAAACCCCACTGTTGGCCTAACTTCATCACACCCACGTTGTGCCCTACACTTCATCCACCCACTGTTTTCCCCCAAACGCTTCATCACACAAATTTTGGGCCCTTTAAGGCTTCTAAAATGTTTTTCCTTCTTCTTCCCAAAATTTTCCCCAGCTCCCCACGTTGGCGTCATCCCCAGGGGGGGGCTCGGGTTATTTTGGGTGCCTTCGCCACACACTTGGGTGCCAAAGGGGGTGAACGGTTGCTTGGACGAGGGGGGCGGAAAAATGGCATGGGGGTGGTGGAGGGCCCGGACGAGTGGATGGACAGGGGCAGAAAAGGTTTCATGGAGAGTGGCCGGACTTGGCTGGACGAGTGGGGATGGGCGAGGGGGAGGAAAAAGGGGGCTGGACGATGGCAGGACGAGTGGCAGGCGGTGGCACGGACAGTGGCCTGGGCGGGGGGCATGCGGTGGATGGACGAGTGGCATGGACAGTGGTTGCGTATGGGGGGAGCTGTGGGGCTCATTCATCGAGACGATGTGGCCCTGGCGGGGGGGGGGGGGGGGGGGGGGGGGGGGGCAGGAGTGAGCCCTGGTGGGGGGGGAGGGGGAGGGGGGGGGAGTGTTGAGGGGTTGGAGGGGGATGGTATGGTGGAGGTGGAGGAGGGGAGAGGGGGAGGGGGGGGGTGAGGGGGGGGGGGGTGTAAAGGGGGAATGGAGGGGAAAATAAGACCACTCGAGATGCCTGGCTGTGCTAGGTACCGGGCCCCCCCTTCCCCCCCCCTCGACCAGCATCCACCCCTCCCCTCACCACCCTTTCCCCCCTCAGGGAGGGGAAGGTGGGGAGGGAGGGGGTAGGTGGGGGTGCAGGACGACTCAAACGCTTCCATATCCTATATTATCCCCCCCTCCCACTCCCCTCACCTCCCCTCCCTCACCTGACTCACCTACCACCTCCACAAATTCACCTTGCAAGTCCCCTAGCCACCCCCATCGAGGGGGGGCCCCCTGAATCCCCCATGGTGGAGGGGCCCCCGGGGCCCCCAGGAAGGTTTCGGGGGCCCCCCCAAGGTCCCCTAGTGGTTTTGGGGGGGGGGGTCCCCGGGGGGCCCTTTCCCGGACCTCCCTTTGTTGCTCTCCCAGGTCACATGTGTCCCCCTGTTTTCTTCCCCCGGACATGTGTCCCCCTGTGTTGCTCTCCCCGGGCACTGTGTCCCCCTGTGTTGCCCCCAGCAAATGTGTCCCCCCCTGTTTTTCCCAGGTCACAGTGTCCCCCTGTGTTGCCTCCCCGGCACATGTGTCCCCCCGTTTGCTCTCCCAGGCCACATTGTCCCCCCCGTGTTCCCTCCCCGGGCACATGTGTCCCCCTTTGTTGCTCTCCCAGGCCACATGTGTCCCCCGTGTTTCTCTCCCTCCAAAGGTCCCCCCGTGTTGCTCCCCAGGCCCCATGTTCCCCCGTGTTGCCCACCCAGGCCACATGTGTCCCCCTGTGTTGCCCTCCCAGGTCACATGTGTCCCCCTGTGTTGCCCTCCCAGGTCACATGTGTCCCCCTTTGTTGCTCTCCCAGGCCACATGTGCCTCCCCGTGTTGCTCTCCCAGGTCACATGTGTCCCCCTGTGTTGCTCTCCCAGGTCACATGTGTCCCCCTGTGTTGCTCTCCCAGGCCACATGTGTCCCCTGTGTTGCCCACCCAGGTCACATGTGTCCCCCTTTGTTGCTCTCCCAGGCCACATGTGTCCCCCCGTGTTGCTCTCCCAGGTCACATGTGTCCCCCTGTGTTGCTCTCCCAGGTCACATGTGTCCCCCTTTGTTGCTCTCCCAGGTCACATGTGTCCCCCTGTGTTGCTCTCCCAGGCCACATGTGTCCCCCTTGTGTTGCTCTCCCAGGCCACATGTGTCCCCTGTGTTGCCCTCCCAGGTCACATGTGTCCCCCTGTGTTGCTCTCCCAGGCCACATGTGTCCCCCCGTGTTGCCCACCCAGGTCACATGTGTCCCCCTGTGTTGCTCTCCCAGGTCACATGTGTCCCCCTTGTGTTGCTCTCCCAGGCCACATGTGTCCCCCTGTGTTGCTCTCCCAGGCCACATGTGTCCCCCTGTGTTGCTCTCCCAGGCCACATGTGTTCCCTGTGTTGCTCTCCCAGGCCACATGTGTCCCCCTGTGTTGCTCTCCCAGGTCACATGTGTCCCCCTGTGTTGCTCTCCCAGGTCACATGTGTCCCCTGTGTTGCCCACCCAGGCCACGTGTGTCCCCCTGTGTTGCTCTCCCAGGCCACATGTGTCCCCCTGTGTTGCTCTCCCAGGCCACATGTGTCCCCCTGTGTTGCTGTCCCAGGCCACATGTGTCCCCCTGTGTTGCTCTCCCAGGTCACATGTGTCCCCTGTGTTGCCCACCCAGGCCACGTGTGTCCCCCTTGTGTTGCTCTCCCAGGCCACATGTGTCCCCTGTGTTGCCCACCCAGGCCACGTGTGTCCCCCTGTGTTGCTCTCCCAGGTCACATGTGTCCCCCTTGTGTTGCTCTCCCAGGCCACATGTGTCCCCCCTGTGTTGCTCTCCCAGGCCACATGTGTCCCCCTGTGTTGCTCTCCCAGGCCACATGTGTCCCCCTGTGTTGCTCTCCCAGGCCACATGTGTCCCCCCTGTGTTGCTCTCCCAGGTCACATGTGTCCCCCTGTGTTGCTCTCCCAGGCCACGGTGGTCCACCCCTGCAGGCCCTGTGACTGGCCCCGGGACATTGGTCCACAGAGGCGTGGGGCGCCGCGGACAGCAACACCTCCTTGGTCCATGCCTCCCAGATCCTCCGGGTGTGTCAGTTGAAGGAGGGGGCCCCCTCCCCCCCCTTGGCGGCGTTCCTTAGTGAGGCACCCTCCCTCCACGCTCCCCCTCAGGGAGAAGACACCCTCCCCCCCCCTCAACAGTCGGTTCGAGACCTGTTCTCAACCGCTCAGGTGTTGGAAAGGTCAGCGGGGGTGTGTTGCACACGATGAAGGTCAGCCACCATCACTATGTGTGTGTGTGTGTGTGTGTGTGTGTGTGTGTGTGTGTGTGTGTGTGTGTGTGTGTGTGTGTGTGTGTGTGTGTGTCCTGGTGGGACGGATTCCATCATACGTTAACAAAAGGGGGCGAAAGAAAAGTGACAAGGGAAAGCATTTACGAATTCTGGAGGAAGTGAAAAAAAAAAGGTGTCTTTTAAGATGTGCCAGGAGGGTCATAGTTATTGGGAAAGACAAGAGAAGGTAGAGAATCCAAAAGCTTCGAGGTGCAGGGAAAGAAACAGTTATCAAAACGGCCCACCCCCGAGTGGCCAACGTCCACACAGTAATCACGTGAGGCAGCAGGTTGGAGAGTATTGTGTGGTCTAGATAGTGGTGGGGGGCACACAGGCAGCCAGCTCTCGGGTGCACAAACCAAAGTAATACCTGCAGAAGAGGGAAAGTGAACCAACATTGCGGCGTCGGGCAAGGGGGTCAAGCTTGGAAGTTTAACCTGGGAGACCTGATACGTCAGACCGCTTTCGACACTCAACTCTTGGTCAAGTACGGATGAACAGCTAGAACCACCCCAGATGTGAGGGCAGAGGACACCCAGTGTCTTAGGGGCAGACTTAGGTATTCTCGTAATGTTGGCAGACTGTTGTGCTGACGCCAGTGTTGGCAAGTGTGTGCTGACACCAATGTTGGGAGCTTCAGTAGTGCCTCTGTCGGTGGCAGTGACATGTACACTAACCTATTAGCCTTCAGAACCCTGGCAAATTCAGGTGGTTCACCCGTTACCATCCCATCATTAAAAGACTTCAGTGGACCAGCTGAATGTAATGCCACCTCAGATGTGCTACAGTACACTGTGTACTGTACAGTCAGTACAGTACACAGTGTACTGTACAGTCAGTACAGTAGACTGTATACTGTACAGTCAGTACAGTACGTGAGTGGCCCCACAGGGACCCGGGGACATGGCTCTGATACCTGTGTTATATTCTGTGACATATTGCTTAGTTGAACAGATTTGTGGATAAGAATGAGCTTTCAAATGAGACTTGAGGTGGGTGAGTGTCTCTTGAGGTGGGTGAGTGTGTCTTGAGGGTGGGTGAGTGTCTCTTGAGGTGGGTGAGTGTGTCTTGAGGTGGGTGAGTGTGTCTTGAGGTGGGTGAGTGTGTCTTGAGGTGGGTGAGTGTGTCTTGAGGGTGGGTGAGTGTCTCTTGAGGTGGGTGAGTGTGTCTTGAGGTGGGTGAGTGTGTCTTGAGGTGGGTGAGTGTGTCTTGAGGGTGGATGAGTGTGTCTTGGGGTGGGTGAGTGTGTCTTGAGGGTGGATGAGTGTGTCTTGGGGTGGGTGAGTGTGTCTTGAGGGTGGATGAGTGTGTCTTGGGGTGGGTGAGTGTGTCTTGAGGGTGGATGAGTGTGTCTTGGGGTGGATGAGTGTGTCTTGGGGTGGGTGAGTGTGTCTTGAGGTGGGTGAGTGTGTCTTGAGGGTGGATGAGTGTGTCTTGGGGTGGGTGAGTGTGTCTTGGGGTGGGTGAGTGTGTCTTGAGGGTGGATGAGTGTGTCTTGAGGTGGGTGAGTGTGTCTTGAGGGTGGATGAGTGTGTCTTGAGGGTGGGTGAGTGTGTCTTGAGGGTGGATGAGTTTGTCTTGAGGTGGGTGAGTGTGTCTTGAGGGTGGATGAGTGTGTCTTGGGGTGGGTGAGTGTGTCTTGGGGTGGGTGAGTGTGTCTTGAGGGTGGGTGAGTGTGTCTTGGGGTGGGTGAGTGTGTCTTGAGGGTGGGTGAGTGTGTCTTGAGGGTGGGTGAGTGTGTCTTGGGGTGGGTGAGTGTGTCTTGAGGGTGGGTGAATGTGTCTTGAGGTGGGTGAGTGTGTCTTGAGGGTGGGTGAGTGTGTCTTGAGGTGGGTGAGTGTGTCTTGAGGTGGGTGAGTGTGTCTTGGGGTGGGTGAGTGTGTCTTGAGGGTGGGTGAGTGTATCTTGAGGTGCGTGAGTGTGTCTTGAGGGTGGGTGAGTGTGTCTTGAGGGTGGGTGAGTGTGTCTTGGGGTGGGTGAGTGTGTCTTGAGGGTGGGTGAGTGTGTCTTGAGGGTGGGTGAGTGTGTCTTGAGGTGGGTGAGTGTGTCTTGGGGTGGGTGAGTGTGTCTTGAGGGTGGGTGAGTGTGTCTTGAGGTGGGTGGGTGTGTCTTGAGGGTGGGTGAGTGTGTCTTGAGGTGGGTGAGTGTGTCTTGAGGTGGGTGAGTGTGTCTTGAGGTGGGTGAGTGTGTCTTGAGGGTGGGTGAGTGTGTCTTGAGGTGGGTGAGTGTGTCTTGAGGGTGGATGAGTGTGTCTTGAGGTGGGTGAGTGTGTCTTGAGGGTGGGTGAGTGTGTCTTGAGGTGGGTGAGTGTGTCTTGAGGTGGGTGAGTGTGTCTTGAGGTGGGTGAGTGTGTCTTGAGGGTGGGTTGAGTGTGTCTTGAGGTGGGTGAGTGTGTCTTGAGGGTGGGTGAGTGTGTCTTGAGGTGGGTGAGTGTGTCTTGAGGGTGGGTGAGTGTGTCTTGAGGTGGGTGAGTGTGTCTTGAGGGTGGGTGAGTGTGTCTTGAGGTGGTGGTGAGTGTGTCTTGAGGGTGGGTGAGTGTGTCTTGAGGTGGGTGAGTGTGTCTTGAGGGTGGGTGAGTGTGTCTTGAGGTGGGTGAGTGTGTCTTGAGGGTGGGTGAGTGTGTCTTGAGGTGGGTGAGTGTGTCTTGAGGGTGGGTGAGTGTGTCTTGAGGTGGGTGAGTGTGTCTTGAGGGTGGGTGAGTGTCTTGAGGTGGGTGAGTGTGTCTTGAGGGTGGGTGAGTGTGTCTTGAGGTGGGTGAGTGTGTCTTGAGGGTGGGTGAGTGTGTCTTGAGGGTGGGTGAGTGTGTCTTGAGGTGGGTGAGTGTGTCTTGAGGGTGGGTGAGTGTGTCTTGAGGGTGGGTGAGTGTGTCTTGAGGTGGGTGAGTGTGTCTTGAGGGCGGGTGAGTGTGTCTTGAGGTGGGTGAGTGTGTCTTGAGGGTGGGTGAGTGTGTCTTGAGGTGGGTGAGTGTGTCTTGAGGTGGGTGAGTGTGCTGAGGGGGTGGTGGTCTTGGGTGGGTGAGTGTGTCTTGAGGGGGGGTGAGTGGTCTTGAGGTGGGTGAGTTTTTGAGGGTGGGTGAGTGTGTCTTGGGGGGGGTGAGTTGTCTTGAGGGGGGTGAGTGTGTCTTTGGGGTGGGGGGGTGTGTCTTGAGGGGGGGTGGTGTGCTTTAGGTGGGGGGAGTGTGTCTTGAGGGGGGTGAGGTGTCTTGGGGGGTGAGTGGTTTGAGGGGGGGGGTGTGTTTTGGGGGGGATGTGTCTTGAGGGTGGGGGTGTGTCTTGGGTGGGTGAGTGTGTCCCCATGGGGGAATTTTTTGAGTGGGTGAAATTGTTTAATGGGTGGTGTGCTTGAGGGGGGTGGTGTGTGGGGACGAGGGGAAGGGGCATTACTAAACCTCAATTAACCTTTATGTTTCTCTTCCCACAGGTAAGGTGCCAGGGTTCCCCCTTGGGGGCCACCGAGGCTAAGGTAAAGTGATGGGCAAGAGGATAAGGTAAGGTGATGGGCAAGAGGATAAGATAAGTTGATGGGCAAGAGGCTAAGGTAAGGGTGTGTGTGTGGACAGATGTGTTGGGTAAGAGGGAAAGTATTGGGAACGAATTGGCTACCCGGGGGGCTGGGGATTGGGGGGGCTGGGATAGTTCTGGGGGAGAGGCTGGGAATTTAAGGGGGGTTTTTGGGGTAGAGGCTGGGATAGTGTCTGGGGTAGAGGGTGGGGAAATTGGGGGGCTGGGGGTCCGGGGGGAAGGGTGGGATAGTGTCTGGGGTAAGGGGGGGCGGGGAATAGTACTTCGGGGGTTTGGGGGAAGGCTGGGATAGTCTGGGGTAGAGGCTGGGATAGTGTCTGGGGTAGAGGCTGGAAATTTTTAAAGGGGGGTAGGGGTAGAGGTGGGATAGGGGGGTCTGGGGGTTTTGGGGAAGGGGGGGCTTTTGGGATTTAAGTGGGGGTTTTTGGGGTAGAGGGGGGCCTGGGATAGTGTCTGGGGAGAGGCTGGGAAGTTCTGGGGGGGGGGTTAGATTTTGAGGCTGGGATAGTGTTTTGGGGGGGTGGGTGGGATGTTCTGGGGAGAGGCTGGGATATTTTTTGGGGGGATTGGGGTAGAGGTGGGAAAATGTGGGGTAAGGTGGAAGTGGCGGGGGTAGAGGCGGATAGTGTCTGGGTAGGGCGGGATGTCTGGGGTAGAGGGGGGATAGGTTGGGTTGAGGTGGGATAGTGCTGGGGGGGGTTTAGGGGGGGAAAGGTGGGATAGTGCGGGGTAGAGGGGGGCCCGGGGGGGGGGAATAGGGTTTGGTGGTAGGGTGGGATAGTTCTTTTGGGGTTTTTTTGGGGGGGGGCTGGGAATTTTAAGTGGGGATGGGGGGTAGGGCTGGGATAGGGGTTTTTTGGGGGGGGGGGGGGGGGGGGGGAAAAAAAGTGTCTTTGGGGGGGTAGTGGTGGGGGGGGGGGATACCTGGGAAAGGGGGGGAAGGGGGGGCCCTGTTTTAAACCTTTTGGGGGGGGGGGGCCCTTTGTTTCCTTTAATTTTAAAGGGGGGGGTGGGGGAGGGGGGGTTTTTTTAAAAAGGGGGAAGGGGGGGGGGGGGGGAGTCCTCATCTTTTGGCATCTTCACCTAACCCCCCCCCCCCCCCCCCCCCCCCACCACCACCTGCTCTGCCTCAATGACTGGCAAATCTTGGTGAGGGGGGAGGGGGGGGGGGAGGAGGGAGGGGGGGGGAGTAATGTTGGGGTTTAAAAAAGGGGGAGAGAGGGGAAGGAGGCCCCCCCCCCCCCCCCCCGCGATCAAGGGAAGGGGCTTTTGTCAAAACACCCCCCCCCCCCCTTTCCCCCCCCCCCCCCCTCCCCCCTTCCCCCCGGAAAAAAAGGGGGGGGGGGGGGTGCTAGTAGCCAGGTTTAGGGTTCAAACCTTTTCCGTGTGGGGAATGAAAGACGTGGCTAACACACACACACACACACAACACACACACACCACACACACACCACACACACACACACCCCCACAACCCCAAAACAAAACAACACACACACACACACACAACACACACACACACACACCACACACACACACAACCCCACACACCACACACACACACACACCACCCACACACACACACACACACCAAAACACCACACACACACACACACACACACACACACACACCACCACACAAAACACACACACACACCCCACACACACACACACCACACACACACACCACAACACACCCCACACACCACACACACACAACCAAACACACAACCCCACCAACCACACACCACACACACACACACACACACACACCACACACACACACACACACCACACACACACACACACACACCACACACAAACACCACACACACACACACACACACACACCAACAAAACACACACACACCACAACACACACACACACACACACACACACCACACAACACACAACACACACACACACACCAAAACACACACACACACACACCACACCCCAACACACCCCACACAACACACCACACACACCCACACACCACAACACCACCACACACACACACACAACACAACACACACACACACACACACACCCCACACAACACACACACACAACACCACACACAAACACACCACAACCACACACACACACACCACCACACACACCCCACACACACACACACACACACAACCACACACACACACACACAACACACAACACACACCA
>NC_092273.1:23169071-23209071 GCF_036320965.1 Panulirus ornatus
ATAGTGTGGGGAACTGCTGGGATATAGTGTGGGGGCTTCTGGGATATAGTCTGGGGGCTGCTGGGATAGTGTGGGAGCTGCTGGGATATAGTGTGGGGGCTGCTGGGATATAGTGTGGGGGCTGCTGGGATATAGTGTGGGAGCTGCTGGGATATAATGTGGGGGCTGCTGGGATATAGAGGGGGCTGCTGGGATATAGTGTGGGGGCTGCTGGGATATAGTGTGGGGGCTGCTGGGATATAGTGTGGGGGCTGCTGGGATAGTGTGGGAGCTGCTGGGATATAGTGTGGGGGCTGCTGGGATATAGTGTGGGGGCTGCTGGGATATAGTGTGGGGGCTGCTGGGATATAGAGTGGGGGCTGCTGGGATATAATGTGGGGGCTGCTGGGATATAGTGTGGGGGCTGCTGGGATATAGTGTGGGGGCTGCTAGGATATAGAGTGGGGGCTGCTGGGATATAATGTGGGGGCTGCTGGGATATAGTGTGGGAGCTGCTGGGATATAGTGTGGGGGGCTGCTGGGATATAATGTGGGGGCTGCTGGGATATAGTGTGGGGGCTGCTGGGATATAGTGTGGGGGCTGCTGGGATATAGAGTGGGGGCTGCTGGGATATAATGTGGGGGCTGCTGGGATATAGTGTGGGAGCTGCTGGGATATAGTGTGGGGGCTGCTGGGATATAATGTGGGGGCTGATGGGATATAATGTGGGGGCTGCTGGGATATAGTGTGGGAGCTGCTGGGATATAGTGTGGGGGGCTGCTGGGATATAATGTGGGGGCTGCTGGGATATAATGTGGGGGCTGCTGGGATATAGCGTGGAAGTTGCTGAGATATAGTGTGGGGGCTGCCGGGATATGACAATGTGGGGGGCTGCTGGGATACAGTGTGGGGGCTGCTGGGATATGACAATGTGGGGGCTGCTGGGATATGATAATGTGGGGATGGGACTGTTCTGATCGACTGTTGGCCCTGGACGGAGGGCCCCAGTGTGGGCCACTAGGCCCCGGTGGTGACCTAACTCTCTCTCTCTCTCTCTCTCTCTCTCTCTCTCTCTCTCTCTCTCTCTCTCTCTCTCTCTCTCTCTCTCTCTCTCTCTCGTCTTAAACACGTCGTGCTCACCACCGTGCCAGCGTCACTCACGCGTCGCTCATCAACACACTCTCCCGCGCCCCTGGCCTACCCCCCCCCCCCCCACTTTCCAGCAAACACGCCTGGTGGCAAGCCTCGCCCCCCCCCCCCCCCACAGCTACGATCAGCACAGTCAGTGTAATGAAAAGCTACGATTATACATTAGCTGGCGAGAGTAATGAAGAGAGAGAGAGAGAGAGAGAGAGAGAGAGAGGAGAGAGAGAGAGAGAGAGAGAGAGATAAGAGAGGCAAGAGGTGAGGGAGGGGGAGGGGGGAGGGAAGGGGGGAGGGTGGGGGAGGGGGACAATATAACCCAGGGATCCCGGTTGTTTGTTGTTCTTGTTGCTGGTGTATTTGTTTACCCTTACGGTGGAGGAGTTCAGGCTCAGGTCAGACGTGTGTGTGTGTGTGTGTGTGTGTGTGTGTGTGTGTGTGGTGTGTCTAGGGTCATATACCGTCGTGCTCAAGGGTCGTATACCGTCGTGCTCAAGGGTCGTATACCGTCGTGCTCAAGGGTCGTATACCGTCGTGCTCAAGGGTCGTATACCGTCGTGCTCAAGGGTCGTATACCGTCGTGTTCAAGGGTCGTATACCGTCGTGCTCAAGGGTCGTATACCGTCGTGCTCAAGGGTCGTATACCGTCGTGCTCAAGGGTCGTATACCGTCGTGCTCAAGGGTCGTATACGGTGGGGGGGGGGGGGGGGACAGACGCACGCACGCGCGAACATACTCACAGTTGAACACAGGAGCAGGTGTCTGAACACTCATGAAAGGGTGAGGAACATGTGAATGAGGAAGGTATGAGGAGGCGGGGGAGATGTAAACACGGACGAAAATGGGGAAACGAAAAGGACTTTGAACATTTGGGAGTGAAGGATGGATTCCTCCAGCATGACACAGTTTGTGGAGATGTATGAGGTGGAACACAGCAGTGGAACAGGGCCAGAGTATGAGGTGGAACACAGCAGTGGAACAGGGCCAGAGTATGAGGTGGAACACAGCAGTGGAACAGGGCCAGAGTATGAGGTGGAACACAGCAGTGGAACAGGGCCAGAATATGAGGTGGAACACAGCAGTGGAACAGGGCCAGAATATGAGGTGGAACACAGCAGTGGAACAGGGCCAGAGTAGGATATATATATATATATATATATATATATATATATATATATATATATATATATATATATATATATATATATAATGTTGTGAGCACTGGACGAAAAGACGACCCCACCCACTGGAAAGTCAGAACTGTGCAGGTACCACTGTGAAATATTAGATCCCAGTGTATTTAGAAACAAGTCCCACTGGGATTATCCCACAGCCTTCGAGGTAAACCACCTCGTTCACCAGTGGATGTAGATAGTCGAACCTCCCCAGTGTGAGGGCACGGAAGCGTGGGCGACAGTGGTGTGCCTCCTGCCACCTCCACAACCACCACTGTGTGTGACACATCCTCCCGCTACTTGCTCACTTCCTCCTCCTCCTCCTCCTGCGTGGGGCTCGTTACAGTGGGAGGAGAACTCTCTCTCTCTCTCCAGTGTCCTGACTCATCCCACCCCACGTGGAGAAACTGAGGAACTTAGGAAAAATTTAATCCCAAGATACACTGAATTTTCGTATTTCCACAGTGGCAAATTTAAGTCTCCATCCTTCCTAGTGTCAAACCTTAAAAGTCCCCTTCCTTCCCAGTGTCAAAACTTAAGTCCCCTTCCTTCCCAGTGTCAAAACTTAAGTCCCCTTCCTTTCCAGTGTCAAAACTTAAAGTCCCCTTCCTTCCCAGTGTCAAAACTTAAGTCCCCTTCCTTCCCAGTGTCAAAACTTAAGTCCCCTTCCTTTCCAGTGTCAAAACTTAAGTCCCCTTCCTTCCCAGTTTTGACAGTCTCCTTCCTTCCCAGTGTCAAAAATTAAGTCCCCTTAAGTCCTTTTTCTTCCCAGTGGCAAATTTAAGTCCCCCTTCCTTCCCAGTGGCAAATCTTAAAGTCCCTTTCCTTCCCAGTTCACGTTCTCTGAGGAAGTGGGCAACGTGAATCCCGTTTTCTAAGGTGTAGGCCAAGTGTGCTGGTCTGGTTGATGGAATTGAAGGGGTAGACTGTATCATTATACATGTAGACCATACATGTAGACCAGCCTCCTACCAGCCCCCCACGTGTCGACCCGACCACTGGACTGGTCGACCTCAGTTACTCTCTGGTCGACCACATACGCACGGTGTTGATCCCAGTGGTGGCCCGTGCCACAATTTCTGTGGCGTATAGGACGTGTGTGGGGTAGAGGTGTTGGCGTAAGTCTACGGGAACGTACGCGCTTACTTCACTGCAGACAGACACAAGAGGAGACGCATCCTCTCTAATATATATATATATATATATATATATATATATATATATATATATATATATATATGAGAGAGAGAGAGAGAGAGAGAGAGAGAGAGAGAGAGAGAGAGAGAGAGAGAGAGAGAGAGAGAGAGAGAGAGAGAGAGAGAGAGAGAGAGAGACATGCGGGTGCTGAATACACGTTGAAAAGCCCTCCTCCTCCTGTATTACAGCTTTGCAAAAGTCAAGGGGAGAGAGGAGGGAGCCAAGAGAGGATCTCTCCTCTCCTGTTATGGATCAGCTGTCCGTCCGTCCGTCCGTCCGTCTGTCTGTCTGTCTGACTCAGTAAGGCACGACAAGGTCAACTGGTATTAGGAAAAATAACAATATATATATATATATATATATATATATATATATATATATATATATATATATATATATATATATATATATAATTTGTGAAGGTCTCCAAGAATGATAATTTGACATTTTGTGGAGGTGTCGTGAGGGTGTACAGGGAATGCGTAAACACAGTTTACCTGCAGTGAGGGTATACAGTTTACCTGGGATAGGATATACAGTTTACCTGGAGTATGGTTTACAGTTGACCTAGAGTAAGGGTATATAGTTCACCTGGAGTAAGGTATAATTTACCTGGAAGAGGGTATGTAGTTTACCTGGGATAGGGTATATAGTTTACCTGGTGTAAGGTATGCAGTTTACCTTGAGTAGGGGATGGAGTTTACCTAGAGGGACGGAGGAGCTGGCGTGTCCCAAGACGAACGTATATATATATATATATATATCCCAGCGAAGGGGGTGGGGTGGAGGGGGGGTTGTGCTCCAAGGTTACCCCTCCCCTCCCCTCCCTTGTCAACGGATCAACGGATCAACGGTACTGTTCGTAACGGGAACCTTCGTGTATTTACTGGAAGGGGAAATCACTGTTGACATGTGCCTCGGGAGAGACGCGTTTTCTTCCGCACATAGAAGATGGAGGATGGTTCCCGGGGGGGAGGGGGGAGGGGTGGGGCTGGAAGACCCCTCTCACGTCCCCCGTTGCCCTCCACCCGGGGCGCCCCGTTGATAGCTCGCTCCCGTCTCCCCCGCCCCCATCCCCCCTCCCTCCCCCCATTAAAGGGTCTGCTTGTTAGAACAATGGCATTCCAGCGTGGTCTTTTATCGCGGTGGTTTTATTATTTATTCTTTAACCTCAAGATGGGTTCGACAAAAGGGGGGGGGGGGGTTGGAGGCCCGGAGGGGGGGTGGTGGGGCCCGAGACCGCGAACCACGACTCGCTCGGGGTCCGCGGCACGAATTGACGGACCGAGGACAACAATGGTCCGGCCCTGTGGTCTGTATCAGGGCTGAGGTGGCCAGAGAAAGACCACCACCACCACAGCCTTGTAGTAATCAGGCAAACGAGGATGATAAAGACCTTGGGGGGGTAGGGGGTTGTTGGAGAGAGAGAGAGAGAGAGAGAGAGAGAGAGAGAGAGAGAGAGAGAGAGAGAGAGAGAGAGAGAGAGTGGACTTCCAGTGTTCCCATGTGTGGGGTTGTGGGGCTGGACGTGTCTTGGAGGCTGGTAGTGACGGGGTTGTGGGGGTGTGCATGTGCTGGGGAGTTGTTATAGATGGGGTTCTGGGGGGTGTACATGTGCCATGGGTCGTCATAGACGGGGTTCTAGGGTTGTACATGTGCCATGGGTCGTCATAGACGGGGTTCCAGGGGTGTACATGTGTCATGGGTCGTCATAGACGGGGTTCTAGGGGTGTACATGTGCCATGGGTCGTCATAGACGGGGTTCTAGGGGTGTAGATGAGCCATGGGTCGTCATGGACGGGGTTCTAGGGGTGTACATGTGCCATGGGTCGTCATAGACGGGGTTCTAGGGGTGTACATGTGTCATGGGTCGTCATAGACGGGGTTCTGAGGGTGTGCATGTGCCATGGGTCATGGACGGGGTTCTGGGGGTGTACATGTGCCATGGGTCGTCATGGACGGGGTTCTAGGGGTGTACATGTGTCATGGGTCGTCATAGACGGGGTTCTAGGGGTGTACATGTGCCATGGGTCGTCATGCACGGGGTTCTGAGGGTGTACATGTGCCATGGGTCGTCATAGACGGGGTTCTAGGGGTGTACATGTGTCATGGGTCGTCATAGACGGGGTTCTAGGGGTGTACATGTGCCATGGGTCGTCATGGACGTGGTTCTGGGGAGCGTACATGTGCCATGGGTCGTCATAGACGGGGTTCTAGGGGTGTACATGTGCCATGGGTCGTCATAGACGGGGTTCTAGGGGTGTACATGTGCCATGGGTCGTCATGGACGGGGTTCTGAGGGTGTACATGTGCCATGGGTCGTCATAGACGGGGTTCTGAGGGTGTACATGTGCCATGGGTCGTCATAGACGGGGTTCTAGGGGTGTACATGTGCCATGGGTCGTCATGGACGTGGTTCTGGGGAGTGTACATGTGCCATGGGTCACAATGGACGGGGTTCTGTGGGTGTACATGTGCCATGGGTCGTCATAGACGGGGTTCTAGGGTTGTACATGTGCCATGGGTCGTCATAGACGGGGTTTTGGGGGTGTACATGTGCCATGGGTCGTCATGGACGGGGTTCTGGCGGGTGTACATGAGCCATGGGTCGTCATGGACGGGGTTCTGGAGGTGTACATGTGCCATGGGTCACCATGGACGGGGTTCTGGCGGGTGTACATGTGCCATGGGTCGTCATGGACGGGGTTCTGGGGGTGAACATGTGCCATGGGTCGTCATAAACGGGGTTCTGGGGGTGAACATGTGCCATGGGTCGTCATGGACGGGGTTCTGGGGGTGTACATGTGCCATGGGTCGTCATGGACGGGGTTCTGGGGGGTGTACATGTGCCATGGGTCGTCATGGACGGGGTTCTGGGGGTGTACATGTGCCAGTGGTCACAATGGACGGGGTTCTGGAGGTGTACATGTGCCATGGGTCACCATGGACGGGGTTCTGGGGGTGTACATGTGCCATGGGTCGTCATGGACGGGGTTCTGGGGGTGTACATGTGCCATGGGTCGTCATGGACGGGGTTCTGGGGGTGTACATGTGCCATGGGTCGTCATGGACGGGGTTCTAGGGGGTGTACATGTGCCATGGGTCGTCATGGACGGGGTTCTGGGTGTGTACATGTGCCAGTGGTCACAATGGACGGGGTTCTGGGGGTGTACATGTGCCATGGGTCTCCATGGACGGGGTTCTGGGGGTGAACATGTGCCATGGGTCGTCATGGACGGGGTTCTGGGGGTGTACATGTGCCATGGGTCGTCATGGACGGGGTTCTGGGGGTGTACATTGCCATGGGTCGTCATGGACGGGGTTCTGGGGGTGTACATGTGCCAGTGGTCACAATGGACGGGGTTCTGGGGGTGTACATGTGCCATGGGTCGTCATGGACGGGGTTCTGGCGGGTGTACATGTGCCATGGGTCACCATGGACGGGGTTCTGGGGGATGTACATGTGCCATGGGTCTCCATGGACGGGGTTCTGGGGGTGTACATGTGCCATGGGTCGTCATGGACGGGCTTCTGGGGTGTACATGTGCCATGGGTCACCATGGACGGGGTTCTGGGGGTGTACATGCACCATGGGTCACCATGGACGGGGTTCTGGGGGTGTACATGTGCCATGGGTCACCATGGACGGGGTTCTGGGGGATGTACATGTGCTGGTGGAGGTGGTGAAGGTGGAGGTGGAGGCATCACCAACAGCAGAGGTGGAGGAGGGAGGGTGGGTCGGTTGCAACAACTTGTGTGTCAGTTGCAGAGTTAGCAACAGCCGTGGTGGTGGCCCCCGTGCGCGCGCGCGCGCCCCGGCAGGTGATACTACGGGCCGCCTGCCAACCAATCCCGATGCTTCCCGCGCTTTCCGCTGCGTCACGTGACCGCCACCTCTCTCGCGCCCGCCATCTTTTTTCGTCGTCGTTGTTGTTGTTGTTGTTGTTTATATTTATCATCCCCTCTGGTGTGTGTGTCTCGCGAGATATATATGTCTCTCCCCGCTGCTGGACGCGAGGACGGAGAGACACACACACTCACGCGCCCGTGGATAGGCCGAGCCTCGAGATATGGGGGACGAAGACTCATGCCATGTCTGGCCAACGTATCACACCGCCCAGCAGCCTCCCTCCCACCCACCCGTCATGATCTTCCTCAACCGTCTCCTCCTCCTCCTCCTCCTCCTCCTCCTCCTCCTGCATGGCGCAATCACCTCCCCTTCTCCCCCCTCCCCCTTAACCTCCTCCTGGCCTCCCAGCTCCCTTCTCCAGGCGTCCGCCCCTCCGCCGGGGCCCTCTTAGACGCCATGCCCGTCTCCTGGGGAAGGTAATCCAACCGTCTCCTGGGGAAGGTAATCCAACCGTCTCCTGGGGAAGGTAATCCAACCGTCTCCTGGGGAAGGTAATCCAACCGTCTCCTGCAGAAGGTAATCCAACCGTCTCCTGGGGAAGGTAATCCAACCGTCTCCTGGGGAAGGTAATCCAACCGTCTCCTGCAGAAGGTAATCCAACCGTCTCCTGGGGAAGGTAATCCAACCGTCTCCTGGGGAAGGTAATCCAACCGTCTCCTGGGGAAGGTAATCCAACCGTCTCCTGGGGAAGGTAATCCAACCATCTCCTGGGGAAGGTAATCCAACCGTCTCCTGGGGAAGGTAATCCAACCGTCTCCTGGGGAAGGTAATCCAACCGTCTCCTGGGGAAGGTAATCCAACCGTCTCCTGGGGAAGGTAATCCAACCGTCTCCTGGGGAAGGTAATCCAACCGTCTCCTGGGGAAGGTAATCCAACCGTCTCCTGCAGATGGTAATCCAACCGTCTCCTGCAGAAGGTAATCCAACCATCTCCTGGGGAAGGTAATCCAACCGTCTCCTGGGGAAGGTAATCCAACCGTCTCCTGGGGAAGGTAATCCAACCGTCTCCTGCAGATGGTAATCCAACCGTCTCCTGCAGAAGGTAATCCAACCATCTCCTGGGGAAGGTAATCCAACCGTCTCCTGGGGAAGGTAATCCAACCGTCTCCTGGGGAAGGTAATCCAACCGTCTCCTGGGGAAGGTAATCCAACCGTCTCCTGCAGAAGGTAATCCAACCGTCTCCTGGGGAAGGTAATCCAACCGTCTCCTGGGGAAGGTAATCCAACCGTCTCCTGCAGAAGGTAATCCAACCGTCTCCTGGGGAAGGTAATCCAACCGTCTCCTGGGGAAGGTAATCCAACCGTCTCCTGGGGAAGGTAATCCAACCGTCTCCTGCAGAAGGTAATCCAACCGTCTCCTGGGGAAGGTAATCCAACCGTCTCCTGGGGAAGGTAATCCAACCGTCTCCTGGGGAAGGTAATCCAACCGTCTCCTGCAGATGGTAATCCAACCGTCTCCTGCAGAAGGTAATCCAACCGTCTCCTGGGGAAGGTAATCCAACCGTCTCCTGGGGAAGGTAATCCAACCGTCTCCTGCAGAAGGTAATCCAACCGTCTCCTGGGGAAGGTAATCCAACCGTCTCCTGGGGAAGGTAATCCAACCGTCTCCTGCAGAAGGTAATCCAACCGTCTCCTGGGGAAGGTAATCCAACCGTCTCCTGGGGAAGGTAATCCAACCGTCTCCTGGGGAAGGTAATCCAACCGTCTCCTGCAGATGGTAATCCAACCGTCTCCTGCAGAAGGTAATCCAACCGTCTCCTGGGGAAGGTAATCCAACCGTCTCCTGGGGAAGGTAATCCAACCGTCTCCTGGGGAAGGTAATCCAACCGTCTCCTGCAGATGGTAATCCAACCGTCTCCTGCAGAAGGTAATCCAACCATCTCCTGGGGAAGGTAATCCAACCGTCTCCTGGGGAAGGTAATCCAACCGTCTCCTGGGGAAGGTAATCCAACCGTCTCCTGCAGAAGGTAATCCAACCGTCTCCTGGGGAAGGTAATCCAACCGTCTCCTGGGGAAGGTAATCCAACCGTCTCCTGCAGATGGTAATCCAACCGTCTCCTGGGGAAGGTAATCCAACCGTCTCCTGCAGAAGGTAATCCAACCGTCTCCTGGGGAAGGTAATCCAACCGTCTCCTGGGGAAGGTAATCCAACCGTCTCCTGCAGATGGTAATCCAACCGTCTCCTGGGGGAGGTAATCCAACCGTCTCCTGGGGGAGGTAATCCAACCGTCTCCTGGGGAAGGTAATCCAACCGTCTCCTGGGGAAGGTAATCCAACCGTCTCCTGCAGAAGGTAATCCAACCATCTCCTGGGGAAGGTAATCCAACCGTCTCCTGGGGAAGGTAATCCAACCGTCTCCTGCAGAAGGTAATCCAACCGTCTCCTGGGGAAGGTAATCCAACCGTCTCCTGGGGAAGGTAATCCAACCGTCTCCTGGGGAAGGTAATCCAACCGTCTCCTGGGGAAGGTAATCCAACCGTCTCCTGGGGAAGGTAATCCAACCGTCTCCTGGGGAAGGTAATCCAACCGTCTCCTGCAGAAGGTAATCCAACCGTCTCCTGGGGAAGGTAATCCAACCGTCTCCTGGGGAAGGTAATCCAACCGTCTCCTGCAGAAGGTAATCCAACCGTCTCCTGGGGAAGGTAATCCAACCGTCTCCTGGGGAAGGTAATCCAACCGTCTCCTGGGGAAGGTAATCCAACCGTCTCCTGGGGAAGGTAATCCAACCGTCTCCTGCAGAAGGTAATCCAACCGTCTCCTGCAGAAGGTAACCAGCCAACTGGTTGGGTGGGACGAGATGTTTAGATGGAGTTGGGGGGGGGTTGGGCGCTGCTTGACGCGCGCGCGCGCCCGCGCCCTGTCGGAGGTGGGGGTCGCCCCGACGGCCACGTGGGTGTCGGGGCGACGCAGTCGGAGGGGCGTCGGAGGGCGCGACCTACGTCAAGTGACCTGTCCTTTGGCGGGAATAATACTGAGTGGCTGGCTGGGGAGGAGGCCCCCCACACGACCCTGCCCCTCCCCCCCCCCCCATGCATGAGACGCCCCCAGAGACACTTGTCAGGAAGTAAGGCATCGGGGGGTGGCGCTACGTGGGCCAAGGAGGCAACGAGGGGGTTTAATAGATACCCCAAAACTAACCCATTACAAGCCCCCCCCCCCCACGCCTTCGGGGGGCCCCCCTCCCCCCCCCGGGGAAAAGCACAGTGTGGGACCTTTTTTTTGGGGGGGGGTGGCAGAGCCCAGGTGGGGGGAGGGGGGGTCCCTGTTGTGGCCAGACCCAACCCCCCCACCGGGCTACTGTCTGGCCCCCCCCCCCCCCCAGGTGCGTAGAACTGACGCACACGTCTTGGGAAGACGGCGTAACCAGGGCGTCAGGCAGGAGAAGAGGGAGGGGGGTGACCGCTCTGCTTGCCCCATTGTCAGGGTTGTGGGGGGGTTGTGTGAGGTAAGGGAGAGCTGGGGGTTAAGGTAGCTGATTGGTGGAGGGTAAGAAGGGTTTAAATATTATTACCCTCGTGTTTTTCTTTCCCTCCCTTTCCCTCTCCTCCTACTTACCTTTCCTGTTTGCCTTACAGCAGAGCTGAGCTTACCTTAATCTTCTGACCTTTCCCCCATACTGTCTCGTCCGCCGCTTGCCTTACTTTACCCTACCGTACGCCCTTTACCTTCGCCGTGATTTGCCTCGAGGTACCTTACCTTACCCAAACCTGGGTCTTCCCTACACCACAGTTTACCCTTCCAAGCACCTTGGCCCATTGCCTTTACCTCGACATGGATCTTTTTCCCTTTAAAGGATTTCTTTTCCTTGCCTTTCACTTCGAAGTTAGCCTCTCTCTCTCTCTCTCTCTCTCTCTCTCTCTCTCTCTCTCTCTCTCTCTCTCTCTCTCTCTGGATGTGAGAAACACCATCGGAGGGTGTCGAAGCCCCGTCCCCCTCCTCCGACATTACCTGAATAGCCAAGTGGGAGCCGTGGTTCCATGCCCAAGGTTGTCAGCATTTTTGTCAAGGGAGGGAGGTGTGGAGGGAGGTGGGCGAACACACCAGCACAGCCCCCGGTGATCGAACCCTGGCCCCGAGGTGGCCCAGGTAGGGCTTGTGCAACACCTGTGTCCCCCGGTGTCGGAAGCCGGCCGGCCCTGTGGTAGCCAGGGCCCCGCTGGCAGGGCGAGATGTCGTCTGCCGGAGCTCGTCCCGCCAGCCTTAAGCTCCCTCCTCCTTGTGATGGTGGAGGGACGGAGGGACGGAGGGAGCCCCCTGGTGATGTTCCTATGTGTCGTGAGATGTACGACGGGTCTGGGTCGTCTGGGGGCGCGACGCGCGGCTCCCCCCCGCCTGCCTGTGTCCGGCCCGCTGACGACGTGGGGCAGATGTGGCGCCGTGTGCTATCCTCCTGCTGGCACGGAGTGCGTCCCTCATGCCGCCCCACGCCTCTTCCTGACTCCCGACACCACGCCCTCCCCCGTCTCTCTATCTCTCTTACCGAAGTCTCCCCCCCCCCAAGCCCCTCGCGCCCCACTAGGTAGAAACCCAGGCGTTCGCCTGAGCAAGCTGGTCCGTGCGGGTGGTGGCACTGGACCAGAGCGGACATGTGTCCCTCCCTTCCCCGTCCCTCCTGTGCTCCTCCTCCTCCTTCAGTAGCCCGTCGTGCTCCCGCAGCCCACACCAGGGGCTTCGGGGGCTTCCTGGGCGAACTTGGCTGTCGTCGGAGGTCCGAGGAGGGAGATTCCTGGGCCGCGCCCACACGCCCGTTAACGGTCTCCCGGCAGCCGTTAAGGGCGTTGACACATCTTGGTGGGGCGCGGGGGGCAGTGGTGTACATCTCTCCCCCCTTGTGCTCTGCTTGCAAAAACCAGCGACCATCCCAGAGCAATTATATATTCCGCGTTCCCTCCTGCCTTCCTACCTGTGAGGGAGGGGTGCATACAGCCAGCCAAGCCCTCCCTCCTTCCCTCCCTCCCTCCTTCCTTCCCTCCCTCCCTCCTGGCTGGCTGCAGGGGTGATGGATGCTCAGGTGCCCTCCTTCTGCGGGATGTCCAGAGCGGAGGGAGGGATGGATTATTGGACGAGGGGAGGGGGCGGGGGGGGGTCCTCAAGCTGGTCCCATGCTTGCCCCACTTTGGGAGGGGGGGCGGGCGAGAGATGACCCTCCAGGGAATGTCTGTGGACTGTGTGAATTGGGGAGGGGGGTGTGGCTGCCCTCACTGGGGGGGGGGGATGCAGGAGGAGAGTGAGTCCTCACGTAAGAATGGTGAGGGGCGCCCCTCATACAGGGGTGTTAGTGAGGATGGGAAGGGATGAGGGCCCTCATGGAGGAGTGGAAGGGATGGGGGCCCCTCATGGAGGTGTGGAAGGGATGGGGCCCTCATGAAGGAGTGGAAGGGATGGGGCCCCCTCATGAAGGAATGGACGGGATGAGGCCCTCATGAAGGAGTGGAAGGGATGAGGGCCCTCATGGAGGAGTGGAAGGGATGGGGGGCCCTCATGAAGAAGTGGAAGGGATGGGGCCCCTCATGAAGGAGTGGGAGGGATGGGGGGCCCTCATGAAGGAGTGGGAGGGATGGGGGGCCCCTCATGAAGGAGTGGAAGGGATAAGGGGCCTTCATGAAGGAGTGGAAGGGATGGGGAGCCCTCATGAAGGAGTGGAAGGGATGGGGGCCCCTAATGAAGGAGTGGAAGGGATAGGGGGCCTTCATGAAGGAATGGGAGGGATATGGGGCCTTCATGAAGGAGTGGAAGGGATGGGGGCCCCTAATGAAGGAGTGGAAGGGATAGGGGGCCTTCATGAAGGAATGGGAGGGATATGGGGCCCTCATGAAGGAGTGGGAGGGATGGGGGCCCCTCATGAAGGAGTGGGAGGGATGGGGGGCCCTCATGAAGAAGTGGAAGGGATGGGGCCCCTCATGAAGGAGTGGGAGGGATGGGGGGCCCTCATGAAGGAGTGGAAGGGATAGGGGGAGGGAGGAGTATTGCTGGTAGTGCTGGGGGGGGGGGTGAGGGAGGGCCTGATGATGGGGCAGTAGGGGTGTAGCGGCTAGCTGTGGGCCTTGCATGATGTCCTTGAATGTAACAGACCGTCGTTGGAGCTGTGGTGGAGTGGGCAGCACACACACACACACACACACACAAACACTTGCTCCTTCAAGATGTTCGTTGCTGTGCCATGCACCGTCCCTTAACATACACACCTGGCTGACCTACAACTCACAACCTGTCGCACCCACAACCCACGAGGGGGCCAGGTTATAGTGCCTTGCTTCATAGTAGCATCATCCCTGGTTATAACTATAGATGCTGTAGCCACTCAAGGTATAACTCCAAATTACTACACCACCTGAACTTCAGGTTGTAACAAGCCATATTGTAGCCATCATGTTCAAGGATCGTACCGTCGTGCTCAAGGGTCGTACCGTCGTGCTCAAGGATCGTACCGTCGTGCTCAAGGATCGTACCGTCGTGCTCAAGGGTCGTACCGTCGTGCTCAAGGCTCGTACCGTCGTGCTCAAGGGTCGTACCGTCGTGCTCAAGGATCGTACCGTCGTGCTCAAGGATCGTACCGTCGTGCTCAAGGCTCGTACCGTCGTGCTCAAGGGTCGTACCGTCGTGCTCAAGGGTCGTACCGTCGTGCTCAAGGATCGTACCGTCGTGCTCAAGGGTCGTACCGTCGTGCTCAAGGCTCGTACCGTCGTGCTCAAGGGTCGTACCGTCGTGCTCAAGGGTCGTACCGTCGTGCTCAAGGATCGTACCGTCGTGCTCAAGGGTCGTACCGTCGTGCTCAAGGCTCGTACCGTCGTGCTCAAGGGTCGTACCGTCGTGCTCAAGGATCGTACCGTCGTGCTCAAGGATCGTACCGTCGTGCTCAAGGCTCGTACCGTCGTGCTCAAGGCTCGTACCGTCGTGCTCAAGGGTCGTACCGTCGTGCTCAAGGATCGTACCGTCGTGCTCAAGGATCGTACCGTCGTGCTCAAGGCTCGTACCGTCGTGCTCAAGGGTCGTACCGTCGTGCTCAAGGATCGTACCGTCGTGCTCAAGGGTCGTACCATCTTGCTCAAGGGTCGTACCATCTTGCTCAAGGGTCGTACTGTCGTGTTTGATGTATCACCATTGTACTTTGGTATGGCTACAGTTTTAAACGAATTATTATATACATTTCAAACCAACTGTCAAAATGTAAATTTACCTATTGATTCCTAGGACTGTCCCAGCTGCCAACGTTGTTTATCCTAGGGTAGACACAAAGCGGTGGAGTCTATGGAAATTCACAAGTGGGGTAGCGACGAGAATGGATGAAGGCAAGGAAGTCTATGTACATGTGTATGTATGTACGTATATGTCTGTGTATGTATGTAATGCCTGCATATGTTAATGTATGTATATGTTATGTATATGTATGTACATTTGCAGTGTATGGGCGCCTATGTATATATATAAATGTGTATGTGAGTGGATGAGCCACCTCGCTGACGCGGGAAACAGCGGCTAAGTATAATAATGAAACACGATCAGTTCCCAAGTGCAATTTCGTGTCGTAAATCATACCATCACTGTGGGGTGGGGTGGGGTTGGGGGGGAAGGGGGTGTTCATCATTGATGTTCTACTGTTATATCGACGATGGGGGAGAACATGAACATGGACGATGGGGGAGAACATGATGAACATGGACGATGGGGGAGAACATGATGAACACCGTCGATGGGGGAGAACATGATGAACACCGTCGATGGGGGAGAACATAATGAACACCGTCGATGAGGGAGAACATGATGAACACCGACGATGGGGGAGAACATGATGAACACCGTCGATGAGGTAGAACATGATGAACACCGTCGATGAGGAGAACATGATGAACACCGTCGATGAGGGAGAACATGATGAACACCGACGATGGGGAGAACATGATGAACACCGACGATGGGGAGAACATGATGAACACCGTCGATGAGGGAGAACATGATGAACACCGACGATGAACAACAGAGCTGATCTTGATGGTTAAGGATGTTCTCCATCATGATCCAGCACTGATGAAGGTGAACAGCTGTTCCCCTCACGGACCAGCGTCTTCAGATTATAACAAAGGACGAGAGAGAGAGAGAGAGAGAGAGAGAGAGAGAGAGAGAGAGAGAGAGAGAGAGAGAGAGAGAGGCCCGTCCTTGTCCGTGTGTGTGTGTGTGTGTGTGTGTGTGTACTGTACTCCTCCCGTAACTTGACGTGGGGCGACCTGTGTACCACAGTACATGAGCCACGTCGCTGTAACATGCACTGCTGTATCGTCACAGTCCCCGTTGTTACCACGTCAAGTTACCTCCTCCTCCTGTTGGATGACTGTTGGGGCATATTTCCACCTGTTGGATGACTGTTGAGGCATATTTCCACCTGTTGGATGACTGTTGAGGCATATTTCCACCTGTTGGATGACTGTTGGGGCATATTTCTTCCTGTTGGGCACATTTCCTCCAGTTGGATGACTGTTGGGGCACATTTCCCCCTGTTGGATGACTGTTGGGACATATTTGTGCCTGAAGGTGCATTGCCTTCGTCAGGTGGACGAGAGTGTCCCCCATTGTGCCTTCTGTCGACTGTTGGAGGTTGGCAGGGGTGGAGTTGTGGTGCGGGGAGGCAGGGATGGACGAGGGTCGGCAGGGGTGGCTGTCGGGATGGATGAGGGTTGGCAAGAGTGGCTGTCGGGGTGGATGAGGGTTGGCAAGAGTGGCTGTCGGGGTGGATGAGAGTTGGCAAGAGTGGCTGTCGGGGTGGATGAGGGTTGGCAGCGGTGGATGAGGGTTGGCAAGAGTGGCTGTCGGGGTGGATGAGGGTTGGCGGGGGTGGCTGTCGGGGTGGATGAGGGCTGTCGGGATGGATGACGGTTGGCAGGGGTGGCTGTCGGGGTGGATGAGGGTTGGCAGGGGTGGCTGTCGGGGTGGATGAGGGCTGTCGGGATGGATGACGGTTGGCAGGGGTGGATGAGGGTTGGCAGGGGTGGCTGTCGGGGTGGCTGAGGGTTGGCAGGGGTGGCTGTCGGGGTGGATGAGGGCTGTCGGGATGGATGAGGGTTGGCGGGGGTGGCTGTCGGGGTGGATGAGGGCTGTCGGGATGGATGACGGTTGGCAGGGGTGGCTGTCGGGGTGGATGAGGGTTGGCAGGGGTGGCTGTCGGGGTGGATGAGGGCTGTCGGGATGGATGACGGTTGGCAGGGGTGGATGAGGGTTGGCAGGGGTGGCTGAGGGTTGGCAGGGGTGGCTGTCGGGGTGGCTGAGGGTTGGCAGGGGTGGCTGTCGGGGTGGATGAGGGTTGGCAGGGGTGGCTGTCGGGGTGGATGAGGGTTGGCAGGGGTGGCTGTCGGGGTGGATGAGGGCTGTCGGGATGGATGACGGTTGGCAGGGGTGGATGAGGGTTGGCAGGGGTGGCTGTCGGGGTGGCTGAGGGTTGGCAGGGGTGGCTGTCGGGGTGGCTGAGGGTTGGCAGGGGTGGCTGTCGGGGTGGATGAGGGCTGTCGGGATGGATGACGGTTGGCAGGGGTGGCTGTCGGGGTGGATGAGGGTTGGCAGGGGTGGCTGTCGGGGTGGATGAGGGCTGTCGGGATGGATGACGGTTGGCAGGGGTGGATGAGGGTTGGCAGGGGTGGCTGTCGGGGTGGCTGAGGGTTGGCAGGGGTGGCTGAGGGTTGGCAGGGGTGGCTGTCGGGGTGGATGAGGGTTGGCAGGGGTAGTGGCGGTAAAGACGGGCAGGAAGGGTTGGATACGGGTAGTGGTCATCTACTAAGGGTTTGACTGGCAGATGGTGGGGAGGGTAGTGGCAGATACACTGAAAAGTAGCAGATGGGATGGGTGTAGTGGCCAGAGAGCAGGGCAGGTGTAATGGCCAGTGGCCAGGATGGAGGAGGAACAGCTTGGTCCAGTAAGGGGACAGGAGTGGCCAGGATGGAGGGGAACAGCTTGGGCCAGTAGGGGGCAGGAGTGGCCAGGATGGAGGAGGAACAGCTTGGGCCAGTAAGGGGCAGGAGTGGTCAGGATGGAGGAGGAACACCTTGGGCCAGTAAGGGGCAGGAGTGGCCAGGATGGAGGAGGAACACCTTGGGCCAGTAAGGGGCAGGAGTGGCCAGGATGGAGGAGGAACACCTTGGGCCAGCAGACACGGTTGGAGCAGCGTCCAGCTCGGGCCACACTTGGCCTCCTTCCTGCCTCTTGTTTTTGTGCCATTTTTGGGGGGATCTGGTGTGAGAGTGGAGCTCTGCTCCCGTGGTGCCCTGTGTGTGTGGGGCAGCCCTTCCTCCTCCACCGTCAGGGTGGAGGAGGAAGAATGACCAAGGTCTTCTCCGTCCAGGTGATACCCCTCCCAGAAGACCTCCCTCCCTCCCAGAAGACCCCCGGCTCTGGACATAATGACAGAGACATGCTCGACCCGTCACCTCCTGATGGTAATCGCGGTATTCCTCAACACCGGCGGGTTTCCACCTCTATTGTTTGTTAATATGAGAGCACCAGGGGGGCTTGGGCGAGGGGGGGGGGGGCCTTGCTGCGTGGGGCGGGGCGGGGCGGGGCGGGGCCTACCTGCTGGTGCTCCTGCTGGCAACATCTCAAGTCAAAAGAAGAGGCAGTGGGACCACTGCTCTTCCTCAAGGTGGACGTCTGCCACGGTTTTAGGAGGTCGGGTGTGTGTGTGTGTGTGTGTGTGTGTGGGTCTTGCTGGTCAGGTCAGACCTGTTGTGTGGTGGAGGAGGAGGTGTTGGAGCGGCAGTGACCTGAGCGACCTTGTCTCCTACCGTCACGGGGGGGTGACGAGCGTCACCGGCGTGACACCAGATTGTGTGAGGATGTGACCAAGAGACCCACAGTAACCTTGTATACTGGAGATGGACGCGTGTGACCTGGCTCATGGGTGGGGGGGGGGGGGGGCTGAGGAGGTGACCCCATGAGACACATGACCTCCCCCCTCCCCCAGACGTCGCCCTGTGACCCAGCAGACAGAGGGAGGGAGGGGGGGGGGGACTAGTGGCATTACTGGGGGACTTAGAAAAGGTTCTGTGTCGTTGTTGCTGGCTGGCTGGCTGGCTGGCTGGGGCCACCTCACCATCAGTTGACCACACAGGGGTTCGACCCCCGCCGACAGACCAGTGCTGGTCATCTTCCTCTGGAGTAGCTGGGTGGACGTAAAAGCCCCCCTGCCCCCTCCCCGCGCCCCTCCACGACCGCGGAGGGAGGGGTGAACCTCTGGAAAATTAGGACTTGGTGGGGGAAAGTGGATGAGGGAGATGGAGAAGGTCCCTGGAACTGGAAGTATGGGGGGGGGGCTGAAGGAGCGTCGTGGGGGGGGGGGGGTTAAAGTAAGGGGTATGGAGGGGATGGTGTCTGGGTCTATCAGGGGAGGGAGGCAGCGAGTGAGTGAGAGTGAGTGAGTGAGTGAGTGGGTTGGAGGATGCTGTTGGTGAGAGAGCGTGATGAGGAAGTGAGGGAGATCATGCTGGTGGTGGTGACCTCCCTGGCTGCTGGGGGGCGCCCCTCAGTGGTGGTGGTGGGCAACAGGTGTCGGGTGGGCCGGCCTGCAGTGGGTCAGAAATGAGCTGGTGTGGGTGGGTAATGAGTGGCAGGGGAGGCCTGCGTGTGTGTGGCAGGGGAGGCCTGCGTGTGTGTGGCAGGGGAGGCCTGCGTGTGTGTGGCAGGGGAGGCCTGCGTGTGTGTGGCAGGGGAGGCCTGCGTGTGTGTGGCAGGGGAGGCCTGCGTGTGAGTGGCAGGGGAGGCCTGCGTGTGTGTGGCAGGGGAGGCCTGCGTGTGTGTGGCAGGGGAGGCCTGTGTGTGGTGGGGTGCAGGTGCTGTGCAATGGCTCGGACATCAGACATCCTCGGGCCAGTACAGTGTCAACCCCCCACCTCCAGACATTCTAAGCCATATGTACGAAAGGAATGTCTACTTCCATGACGCTCATAAGGTGGCTGTTCCCCTGCCATACCAGGGAGCCATGGTGGTGTGGCAGGCCACCATAGGCAACACACGCCCAGTACCATACATCAGTATGGCAGTATGGCAACCCTAACCAAATTATGGCCATAAATTATTGCCATGTCGTGAAAGATCAACGTAGTATGGCAAGACGAAGGATTCATGGCAGTTATGGAAAACGTGAATGCATGGTGCACCCCATGCTCATGGCGGGAGCGGTAGCGCAAATGGATTACCAGAGGCCACCAAGGGGTCTTCGTCTGACCTCAGCTGACATATGAGAGGGTCTTCGTCTGACCTCAGCGGCCATATTAGAGGGGCCTTCGTCTGACCACAACGGACATATTAGAAGGTCTTCGTCTGACCTCAGCGGACATATGAGAGGGTCTTCGTCTGACCTCAGCGGCCATATTAGAGGGGTCTTCGTCTGACCACAGCGGCCATATTAGAGGGGTCTTCGTCTGACCTCAGCGGCCATATTAGAGGGGTCTTCGTCTGACCTCAGCGGCCATATGAGAGGGTCTTCGTCAGACCACAGCAGCCATATGAGGAGGTCTTCGTTCAATCCATAACTTTAAAGTCTCTTTTAACCTAATCTGCTGGAGGCAAGAAAGTGATACACTCTGAGATGTTGTGGTATATTTGAAGACCATGTTGTGGGGCCATCTCTTGCTAGGCCCGTCTTGTGGGCCCGTCCACCAAAGGTTGTACTCTTTTTCATCCTTCCCACAATCTAAGAGGCTGTGTTGTAACCTACCCACAACATCCTGGTTAGGTTAGGTTAGGTTAGGTTAGGTTTGGCATAACCCCCCCCCCCCCCCCCATCATGACCCCACAGCAAGGGCCGTACAAGGAGGCGGTGGTAATCAGGTGGTTTGCTTTTGGATCGGTCGTTATACAACTTGAGGTAGAAGGGGGGGGGGGGGGCGTTGTTAATGACCCCCTACCCCTACCCTCCCCGGCAGATAATTGGCCTTAAAACCCAAATTACCAAAACAACCAGTTCAGTAGTGTTTCCCCCGCCTAATGGTTGCTGGTTATGTATTAAATGACCATGGGCTAAAGTTTTATTCACTGTTTTACATTGAACAGAGTCTGTCTGCCATGTCTTTCACGTCAGTAGGAAACTGATATTGAAGGTGCACTGCGAATTACGACATTCAAGGATTTCCCAAATTTGAATTATGATATACCTCCCCTCCCGTCTGCGCTGCAGAGCACAGCAGTGGTGTTTTAAAGTCGCTCCCGGAGTTCAGTGTGAGTTCGCGTGTGGCCTGCGAAAGGTCTTTGGACACATTCTCTGTGATGTCCTCCAACCTCCCAGCTAGTGTTAGCACCCAGGCGATATTCGTGAGGGAATTAATACCCCTCCTCCCCTGGAGGAGCGTCACCACTGGTTTTATGTATCTTGAAGATCCGCAGGATCTCTCCCGCACCATCTGTACGTTAGGGGCAACTGTTGCTTCGTTTTTTTCACTGGGGGCGAGGTCGTCAGACATCATTCTCTCTCTCTCTCTCTCTCTCTCTCTCTCTCTCTCTCTCTCTCTCTCTCTCTCTCTCTCTCTCTCTCTCTCTTCACATTTCTCAGTCGCTATATGATGGTGTTGGTGTCCGTCTGACATTTTGCACTGATTCTAATTACTTCCCCAGTAGCCGAGTGATGGAAAGTGACTGCCACAGTGGGCGTACCATGACCACTGCCCCACTGTCGGATTTACGTCTCTCTCGGTGATTACCGGCGTGGCTCCCACTGATGAAGTATTCATACGTGCACAGGGGTCGTCCGTCAGGCATGGCGGAGTGACACTGTCATAATCCAGTGGTGTCACATCAGGGAACCAGGAAGGGTCAAGTGGTGAGTAGAACTCCTTCATACAGTGGGAACACTTGACACCTCGAGCGTAGTCTGTGTCGTATCATTCCACACACTTGCCCTCGTGTCTCCAGTGATGTGTGTGTGTGTGTGTGTGTGTGTGTGTGTGTGGAGGTGTTTAAGTCTGCTGTTCGTTCCTGCAGGTGGAGCGTCCTGTACCAATGTCAGTCCGCACCGTTTGTACACATGTTCTAACTGGCGATTGTGAGGGTGGGTGGACCATGGTAGTATGGTAGCCAGGGGGACCATGACAGTATGGTAACCAGGGGGACCATGACAGTATGGTAACCAGGTGGACCATGACAGTATGGTAACCAGGTGGACCATGGCAGTATGGTAGCCAGGGGGACCATGACAGTATGGTAGCCAGGGGGACCATGACAGTATGGTAACCAGGTGGACCATGGCAGTATGGTAGCCAGGGGGACCATGACAGTATGGTAGCCAGGGGGACCATGACAGTATGGTAGCCAGGGGGACCATGACAGTATGGTAACCAGGTGGACCATGGCAGTATGGTAGCCAGGGGGACCATGGCAGTATGGTAGCCAGGTGGACCATGGCAGTATGGTAGCCAGGGGGACCATGGTAGCTAGGGTGAGGGTCAGGCAGGACCAAACTCAGGTTTGGTCATGGAATGTTGCAGTGTGTCCGGCTGCATGATCAAGATATTGTCTGCCCACCAACCCACCCTCACTCACTCACTCCACCAGCCCACCCTCCTTCCCTCACTCACTCACTCACTCCACCAGCCCACCCTCCTTCCCTCACTCACTCACTCACTCCACCAGCCCACCCTCCTTCCCTCACTCACTCACTCACTCCACCAGCCCACCCTCCTTCCCTCACTCACTCACTCACTCACTCCACCAGCCCACCCTCCTTCCCTCACTCACTCACTCACTCACTCCACCAGCCCACCCTCCTTCCCTCACTCACTCACTCCACCAGCCCACCCTCCTTCCCTCACTCACTCACTCCACCAGCCCACCCTCCTTCCCTCACTCACTCACTCACTCCACCAGCCCACCCTCCTTCCCTCACTCACTCACTCACTCACTCACTCCACCAGCCCACCCTCCTTCCCTCACTCACTCACTCCACCAGCCCACCCTCCTTCCCTCACTCACTCACTCCACCAGCCCACCCTCCTTCCCTCACTCACTCACTCCACCAGCCCACCCTCCTTCCCTCACTCACTCACTCCACCAGCCCACCCTCCTTCCCTCACTCACTCACTCCACCAGCCCACCCTCCTTCCCTCACTCACTCACTCACTCACTCACTCCACCAGCCCACCCTCCTTCCCTCACTCACTCACTCACTCACTCACTCACTCCACCAGCCCACCCTCCTTCCCTCACTCACTCACTCACTCACTCACTCCACCAGCCCACCCTCCTTCCCTCACTCACTCACTCCACCAGCCCACCCTCCTTCCCTCACTCACTCACTCCACCAGCCCACCCTCCTTCCCTCACTCACTCACTCACTCCACCAGCCCACCCTCCTTCCCTCACTCACTCACTCACTCACTCACTCACTCACTCACTCACTCACTCACTCACTCACTCACTCACTCACTCACTCACTCACTCCACCAGCCCACCCTCCTTCCCTCACTCACTCACTCCACCAGCCCACCCTCCTTCCCTCACTCACTCACTCCACCAGCCCACCCTCCTTCCCTCACTCACTCACTCCACCAGCCCACCCTCCTTCCCTCACTCACTCACTCACTCACTCCACCAGCCCACCCTCCTTCCCTCACTCACTCACTCACTCACTCACTCACTCACTCACTCACTCACTCACTCACTCACTCACTCACTCACTCCACCAGCCCACCCTCCTTCCCTCACTCACTCACTCCACCAGCCCACCCTCCTTCCCTCACTCACTCACTCCACCAGCCCACCCTCCTTCCCTCACTCACTCACTCACTCACTCACTCACTCACTCACTCACTCACTCCACCAGCCCACCCTCCTTCCCTCACTCACTCACTCCACCAGCCCACCCTCCTTCCCTCACTCACTCACTCCACCAGCCCACCCTCCTTCCCTCACTCACTCACTCACTCACTCACTCACTCACTCACTCACTCACTCACTCACTCACTCACTCACTCACTCACTCACTCCACCAGCCCACCCTCCTTCCCTCACTCACTCACTCCACCAGCCCACCCTCCTTCCCTCACTCACTCACTCACTCACTCACTCACTCACTCACTCACTCACTCACTCACTCACTCACTCACTCACTCACTCACTCACTCACTCCACCAGCCCACCCTCCTTCCCTCACTCACTCACTCACTCACTCACTCACTCCACCAGCCCACCCTCCTTCCCTCACTCACTCACTCACTCACTCACTCACTCACTCACTCACTCACTCACTCCACCAGCCCACCCTCCTTCCCTCACTCACTCACTCCACCAGCCCACCCTCCTTCCCTCACTCACTCACTCACTCACTCACTCACTCACTCACTCACTCACTCACTCACTCACTCACTCACTCACTCACTCACTCCACCAGCCCACCCTCCTTCCCTCACTCACTCACTCCACCAGCCCACCCTCCTTCCCTCACTCACTCACTCACTCACTCCACCAGCCCACCCTCCTTCCCTCACTCACTCACTCCACCAGCCCACCCTCCTTCCCTCACTCACTCACTCACTCACTCACTCCACCAGCCCACCCTCCTTCCCTCACTCACTCACTCACTCACTCACTCCACCAGCCCACCCTCCTTCCCTCACTCACTCACTCCACCAGCCCACCCTCCTTCCCTCACTCACTCACTCCACCAGCCCACCCTCCTTCCCTCACTCACTCACTCACTCCACCAGCCCACCCTCCTTCCCTCACTCACTCACTCCACCAGCCCACCCTCCTTCCCTCACTCACTCACTCCACCAGCCCACCCTCCTTCCCTCACTCACTCACTCCACCAGCCCACCCTCCTTCCCTCACTCACTCACTCACTCCACCAGCCCACCCTCCTTCCCTCACTCACTCACTCACTCCACCAGCCCACCCTCCTTCCCTCACTCACTCACTCCACCAGCCCACCCTCCTTCCCTCACTCACTCACTCCACCAGCCCACCCTCCTTCCCTCACTCACTCACTCCACCAGCCCACCCTCCTTCCCTCACTCACTCACTCACTCACTCCACCAGCCCACCCTCCTTCCCTCACTCACTCACTCCACCAGCCCACCCTCCTTCCCTCACTCACTCACTCCACCAGCCCACCCTCCTTCCCTCACTCACTCACTCCACCAGCCCACCCTCCTTCCCTCACTCACTCACTCCACCAGCCCACCCTCCTTCCCTCACTCACTCACTCACTCACTCACTCACTCACTCACTCACTCACTCACTCACTCACTCACTCACTCACTCACTCACTCACTCACTCACTCACTCACTCACTCACTCACTCACTCACTCACTCACTCACTCACTCACTCACTCACTCCACCAGCCCACCCTCCTTCCCTCACTCACTCACTCACTCACTCACTCACTCACTCACTCACTCACTCACTCACTCACTCACTCACTCACTCACTCACTCACTCACTCACTCACTCACTCACTCACTCACTCACTCACTCACTCACTCACTCACTCACTCACTCACTCACTCACTCACTCACTCACTCACTCACTCACTCACTCACTCACTCACTCACTCACTCACTCACTCACTCACTCACTCACTCACTCACTCACTCACTCACTCACTCACTCACTCACTCACTCACTCACTCACTCACTCACTCACTCACTCACTCACTCACTCACTCACTCCACCAGCCCACCCTCCTTCCCTCACTCACTCACTCACTCACTCACTCACTCACTCACTCACTCACTCCACCAGCCCACCCTCCTTCCCTCACTCACTCACTCCACCAGCCCACCCTCCTTCCCTCACTCACTCACTCCACCAGCCCACCCTCCTTCCCTCACTCACTCACTCCACCAGCCCACCCTCCTTCCCTCACTCACTCACTCCACCAGCCCACCCTCCTTCCCTCACTCACTCACTCCACCAGCCCACCCTCCTTCCCTCACTCACTCACTCACTCACTCACTCACTCACTCCACCAGCCCACCCTCCTTCCCTCACTCACTCACTCACTCACTCACTCACTCACTCACTCACTCCACCAGCCCACCCTCCTTCCCTCACTCACTCACTCACTCACTCACTCACTCACTCACTCCACCAGCCCACCCTCCTTCCCTCACTCACTCACTCACTCACTCACTCACTCACTCACTCACTCACTCACTCACTCACTCACTCACTCACTCACTCACTCACTCACTCACTCACTCACTCACTCACTCACTCACTCACTCACTCACTCACTCACTCACTCACTCACTCACTCACTCACTCCACCAGCCCACCCTCCTTCCCTCACTCACTCACTCCACCAGCCCACCCTCCTTCCCTCACTCACTCACTCACTCCACCAGCCCACCCTCCTTCCCTCACTCACTCACTCACTCACTCACTCACTCCACCAGCCCACCCTCCTTCCCTCACTCACTCACTCCACCAGCCCACCCTCCTTCCCTCACTCACTCACTCACTCACTCACTCCACCAGCCCACCCTCCTTCCCTCACTCACTCACTCACTCACTCACTCACTCACTCACTCCACCAGCCCACCCTCCTTCCCTCACTCACTCACTCACTCACTCACTCACTCACTCACTCACTCACTCACTCACTCACTCACTCACTCACTCACTCACTCACTCCACCAGCCCACCCTCCTTCCCTCACTCACTCACTCACTCACTCACTCACTCACTCCACCAGCCCACCCTCCTTCCCTCACTCACTCACTCACTCACTCACTCACTCACTCACTCACTCACTCCACCAGCCCACCCTCCTTCCCTCACTCACTCACTCCACCAGCCCACCCTCCTTCCCTCACTCACTCACTCCACCAGCCCACCCTCCTTCCCTCACTCACTCACTCACTCACTCCACCAGCCCACCCTCCTTCCCTCACTCACTCACTCCACCAGCCCACCCTCCTTCCCTCACTCACTCACTCACTCCACCAGCCCACCCTCCTTCCCTCACTCACTCACTCCACCAGCCCACCCTCCTTCCCTCACTCACTCACTCCACCAGCCCACCCTCCTTCCCTCACTCACTCACTCCACCAGCCCACCCTCCTTCCCTCACTCACTCACTCCACCAGCCCACCCTCCTTCCCTCACTCACTCACTCACTCCACCAGCCCACCCTCCTTCCCTCACTCACTCACTCACTCCACCAGCCCACCCTCCTTCCCTCACTCACTCACTCACTCCACCAGCCCACCCTCCTTCCCTCACTCACTCACTCCACCAGCCCACCCTCCTTCCCTCACTCACTCACTCACTCCACCAGCCCACCCTCCTTCCCTCACTCACTCACTCACTCACTCACTCACTCACTCCACCAGCCCACCCTCCTTCCCTCACTCACTCACTCACTCACTCACTCACTCACTCACTCACTCACTCACTCACTCACTCACTCACTCACTCACTCACTCACTCACTCACTCCACCAGCCCACCCTCCTTCCCTCACTCACTCACTCACTCACTCACTCACTCACTCACTCACTCACTCACTCACTCACTCCACCAGCCCACCCTCCTTCCCTCACTCACTCACTCACTCACTCACTCCACCAGCCCACCCTCCTTCCCTCACTCACTCACTCACTCACTCACTCCACCAGCCCACCCTCCTTCCCTCACTCACTCACTCCACCAGCCCACCCTCCTTCCCTCACTCACTCACTCACTCCACCAGCCCACCCTCCTTCCCTCACTCACTCACTCCACCAGCCCACCCTCCTTCCCTCACTCACTCACTCACTCACTCACTCACTCACTCACTCACTCACTCACTCACTCACTCACTCACTCACTCACTCACTCACTCACTCACTCACTCACTCACTCACTCACTCACTCACTCACTCACTCACTCACCTAACCATCACCACCCCCACCTTCTATAAACTCTCCCCACACCAGTAGCATCACGATAAAGTTTGGGGTGAGGGGAGGATACCGTTTTGTCTCCCCAAACTCTATACCTGGGGTGTTAACAAGACAGCCAACAAGGTGGAAATTCATATCATAATTACCAATTTACTCTCCCCCAATTTAATCTCCCCTTTCTCACTCCCTCTTTGTTTCATTGGGTGGTTCGGTAGGGGATGAAGGGCTGGGGAGGGTGGGGGAGAAGGAAGAGGATAGACAGGGGGAAGGGACAGAGGAGAGACAGAAGACGTAGACAGGGTGTACAGATGTACGGTACAGGTTGTACTGACGTCTGTGTGTGTGTGTGTGTGTGTGTGTGTGTGTGTGTGTGTGTGTGTGTGTTTGTTTGTTTGTTTGTTTGTTTATTTAGGAAGAAAATGATCTAAGAATGATCCATTGTTTAGTAATCCTGGCAAGATGGCTGGTGCCTCCCTCACTGCTATGAGGTACCCCATCTATAGGGTCGCCTATCTATCGAGGTCGTATGTCTATCGTCTATGTCTCCCCGCTGTGCCACGAGGGCGAAGCACCCCTGTCCCATCTACAGGGCGTTCTAGTGCCTTCCCTTCCTCACTCTGTTCCACTGTGGGGGTATGTCGTCCCACCCACCCCCCACCCTCGTGTGACGCCCCGCCCCCCCTGGACCTGAGAGCCTAGGCGTCTTATAACACACCTTCAGGAGGGGGGGAGGGGGGCTTGGCCCCCCCACAGGGTGGGGGGTCAGTGGAGGGGGGTCATGACCTCTCTGCCACGTGTCATGTCTGCCCCGGTGGCGGCACGACAGGTCATGCTCGTGGCCCCAAACTATACGTACCCTCCTGCAGGAGGCCTCACAGGGCACGTCACTCCTCCTCCAGCAGCCCTCACAGGGCACGTCTCTCCTGTTGCAGCCCTCACAGGGCACGTCCCTCCTGCAGCAGCCCTCACAGGGCCCGTCCCTCCTGCAGGAGGCTTCACAGGGCACGTCCCTCCTCCTGCAGCAGCCCTCACAGGGCACGTCCCTCCTGCAGCAGCCATCACAGGGCACGTCCCTCCTGTAGCAGCCCTCACAGGGCACGTCTCTCCTGCAGCAGCCCTCACAGGGCACATCCCTCCTGTAGCAGCCCTCACAGGGCACGTCCATTCTACAGCAGCCCTCACAGGGCACATCCCTCCTGTAGCAGCCCTCACAGGGCACGTCCATTCTACAGCAGCCCTCACAGAGCACGTCCCTGGGGCAGGCAGGTTTGAGAGCGGATAGCAGGTGGTGGATGGGGCAGACGCTGGGAGGGGTCATCACCCAGCCCACATCCCAAGGTTTTTGTGGCTCCCGATCACACTGTGTGTGTGTGTGTGTGTGTGTGTGTGTAATAATGATACTGACAGTGTATTAAGTAAACTACAGGTTGATAAATAAAGATAAACGACCACAACAGACAAGTGGCTATCGAAATGGTTAGCTAAACAGAAGGGTAGTTACGAGCCCGTACACCAAGAGAGAGAGAGGAGTGTGTGTACGTTGATGTACAGTGATGGTGATGATTATAATTGATGACGCTGACGGTGGTTGAGGGATGGGGGGGTGGGGGGGGTGCCTGAAGCCGTCTGTGCCACTGTGGGTGTTGTGGTGCCGAACTACAACCCAGGGGACGAGGGATACCAGGGTGGCAGGAGTCGATGGTGGCGGGGATGGTGCTGTCGCTTCTACCCGGACCACTGTGGCGTGGAGAGGGGGTAGGGGGTGGTACAGGTGATGGCATGGGTAGAGCTGGGAGAAGAGAGAGAGAGAGAGAGAGAGAGAGAGAGAGAGAGAGAGAGAGAGAGAGAGAGAGAGAGAGAGAGGAGGGGACCTGGAGGTGCCTGGTGGGGAGGTGAGTGGCACAAGGTTAGAGGCAGACTATATTATGATGGAGGGAAGGTCAGGCGGGCGTGCAAAGGTCAGACGACCACCAGGCCCTCACACACAACTGGCTGTGAGGGCCCCCAGGGCCAGGTAAGGGCGGGGGCCAGGGCCCAGGCGCGGGTGGTCAGGGGGCAGCTATAGGGCCGGCCCTGCCAGGTCAGGGACTAACAAGGCCAGTGACTGACGCTTTCGTGTGATATTTTAGCTGATGATGATAGTGATGATAATGATGATGATACTGATGATGATAATGATGATAATGATGATGATAGTGATGATAATGATGATGATAATGATGATGATAGTGATGATAATGATGATGATAGTGATGATAATGATGATGATAGTGATGATAATGATGATGATAGTGATGATAATGGTGATGATAGTGATGATAATGATGATGATAATGATGATGATAGTGATGATAATGGTGATGATAGTGATGATAGTGATGATAATGATGATGATAGTGATGATAATGATGATGATAATGATGATGATAGTGATGATAATGATGATGATAGTGATGATAATGATGATGATAATGATGATAGTGATGATAATGATGATGATAGTGATGATAATGGTGATGATAGTGATGATAATGATGATAATGATGATAGCGATGATAATGATAGTGATGATAATGATGATAATGATGATGATGATGTTGACTGCTTATACCATGGCCTCAAAACGTACCCCACCCCACCCCACCTCCGTCTATTCCTCTCTCTCTCTCTCTCTCTCTCTCTCTCTCTCTCTCTCTCTCTCTCTCTCTCTCTCTCTCTCTCTCTCTCTCCCCTCACTTTTACGACCCCTCTCTCCCGGTTCTTCCTGCCTGCGTCTCTCCCCACTCCCCGGATCTCCACCCCGGGGTCGTGGTGTGGAGTGGCCCCCCCCCCCCCCCCCGGGCCCGAGTGTAAGGCGGCCCCACACAAACCCGGTCGCCTCCTCCACGCGCCCCTCCCACAAACAAACACACGACATCAAAAATACCTCTCAATTGCCCCTCTCACCTCCTCCTCCTCCAAGACCGCGCCCTCCCACGCCCTCCCTCTACACGAGGGATATATATGTGACCCTCTGGGCAGGAGGGGAATGTGGGCCCTTGGAGGGGTCACTCTCGGGGCCCTCGTGGGGGGGGGGTCACCCTGGGGCCCGAGAAGTTTGCGACTGAAGGGGATCCACAGGTGTTGTACACAGGTACACACGGTCAGAGTGTAGCAGGGTGTCACTAGTGACCAGCTGTGTGTATACCTGTCACTTGGCGTGTACTGGGTGTACTGAGGGTGGTTCAATACTGGTGGTGCTGAGGTGAGGGACGTGGTCAATACTGGTGTTGCTGAGGTGAGGGACGTGGTCAATACTGGTGGTGCTGAGGTGAGGGACGTGGTCAACACTGGTGGTGCTGAGGTGAGGGACGTGGTCAATACTGGTGTTGCTGAGGTGAGGGACGTGGTCAATACTGGTGGTGCTGAGGTGAGGGACGTGGTCAACACTGGTGGTGCTGAGGTGAGGGACGTGGTCAACACTGGTGGTGCTGGGGTGAGGGACGTGGTCAATACTGGTGGTGCTGAGGTGAGGGACGTGGTCAACACTGGTGGGGCTGAGGTGAGGGACGTGGTGAACACTGGTGGTGCTGAGGTGAGGGACGTGGTCAACACTGGTGGTGCTGAGGTGAGGGACGTGGTCAACACTGGTGTTGCTGAGGTGAGGGACGTGGTCAACACTGGTGGTGCTGAGGTGAGGGACGTGGTCAATACTGGTGTTGCTGAGGTGAGGGACGTGGTCAACACTGGTGGTGCTGAGGTGAGGGACGTGGTCAACACTGGTGGTGCTGAGGTGAGGGACGTGGTCAATACTGGTGGTGCTGAGGTGAGGGACGTGGTCAACACTGGTGGTGCTGAGGTGAGGGACGTGGTCAACACTGGTGGTGCTGAGGTGAGGGACGTGGTCAACACTGGTGGTGCTGAGGTGAGGTACGTGGTCAACACTGGTGGTGCTGAGGTGAGGGACGTGGTCAACATTGGTGGTGCTGAGGTGAGGGACGTGGTCAACACTGGTGGTGCTGAGGTGAGGGACGTGGTCAACATTGGTGGTGCTGAGGTGAGGGACGTGGTCAACACTGGTGGTGCTGAGGTGAGGGACGTGGTCAATACTGGTGGTGCTGAGGTGAGGGACGTGGTCAATACTGGTGGTGCTGAGGTGAGGGACGTGGTCAACACTGGTGGTGCTGAGGTGAGGGACGTGGTCAACATTGGTGGTGCTGAGGTGAGGGACGTGGTCAACACTGGTGGTGCTGAGGTGAGTGACGTGGTCAACATTGGTGGTGCTGAGGTGAGGGACGTGGTCAATACTGGTGGTGCTGAGGTGAGGGACGTGGTCAACACTGGTGGAAAGTGACCCGCTGCACAGACCCCATTCTGGTCCACTCGCACTCTCCCCTCTCTACACTATCTCCCTTTCTACTCCCTGCACGGAAGCATCCCAATTCACCCTCCCTCCCTGCCTGCCTCCCTCACTCCCTCCCTCACTCACTCCCTCCCTCCCTGCTTCCTTCCCTCCCTCCCTCACTCCCTGCCTCCCTCCCTCCCTGGATGCTAGTCTTACACCCTCCTCTTTTTCTCCCTTAAGAGCAATGTTCCGACCCTTGCCTCCCACAGAGTGTTACTCTCCCTCCCCCAGGGTGGTCGTCTCCCTCTACCCCTCCCTACCCCAGGTCGTCGTCCCTCTACCCCCTCCTCCCAGGGTGGTCGTCTCCCTACCCCCTCCCCTCCATACCAACCCCCCCCCCCTCCCGTTCCCCCTTTTCCTCCTTCCTTATAGGAAGATCGCCTCTTCCCCTCCCCCCCTTCCTCTCCCTCCCCTGGCAGTCTGTCTCCCCTGGGGGGGGAGGGGCAGTCTCCCCCCCTGCACCCCCCCCCCCCCCCCCCCCCGGGTAAGTATCGTCCCGACTCGCCATCTCCTTTTCGCCCTGCAAAAACTATGTGGCTCAAGCACCATGCAAGTGTGTGTGTGTGTGTGTGTGTGTGTGTGTGTGTGTGTGTGTGTGGTGTGTGTGTGTGTGTGTGTGTGTGTGTGTGTGTGTGTGTGTGTGTGTGTGTGTGGTGTGTGTGTGTGTGTGTGTGTGTGTGTGTGTGTGTGGTGTGTGTGTGGTGTGTGTGTGTGTGTGTGTGTGGTGTGGTGTGTGTGTGTGGTTGTGTGTGTGTGTGTGTGTGTGTGTGTGTGGTGTGTTGTGTGTGTGTGTGTGGGGTGTGGTGTGTGTGTGTTGGTGTGTGTGGTGTGTGTGGTGTGGTGGTGTGTGTGTGTGTGTGTGTGGTGTGTGTTGTGTGTGTGTGTGTGTGTGTGTGTGTGTGTGTGTGTGGTGTGTGCAGTTTTCATCTCGCCTGGGTGTTGTGACTGCTCCAGGGTCAGGGCGCCGTGCTGCCCTAGAGGCCCTGCGCTTTCTTGGAATCCCTCAGTGTGGTTAGGTCGGTGTGTCATTTTGTGGGTCGTTGGCCTCCCTCCTCCTCGTGTATGCCTGCTTGTACAAATTAATTGCTTGTAGTTATATTTGCTGTATCTATAATTAGAAGCATATGATGTGTTGTTGTTGAAGCCATAAGGTACTCTATATGCGAGAAGCCATAAGGTTCCGTTGTTAATTAGAAGCCAAATGAACCACCATCTATAATCTGATAGCCAAAAGAACACACCTCTATAATGTAGACCCAAAGGAAATCCTCGTATATTTGTAAGCCTAAAGGAGTCACTATATCTAGAAGCCAAAGGAAACTGCAGTTTAATCTAGAAGCCAATGGGAACACTATTCTTAATTGAGAAGCCAAAGGAAACACTTTATATCTAGAAGCCTAAGAACAATCTTAATCTAGAAGCCAGTGGTGTTTTGGTTTTTGTGTTGTAGGGATAATTGAAACCCTGCAGTGGTGTAATGTCCCCTAATTGTGATGTAAGGGGTGTGTTGGGGTGGTTGCAGTGTGTGAGGTGTGTGTGTGGTGTGGGGTTGTGTGTGTGGTGTGTGTTGTGTTTTGTGGGGTGGTGTGTGGTGTGTGGGGTTTTGTTTTGTGTGTGTTGTGTGGTGTGGGTGTGTGGTGTGTGTGTTGGTGTGTGTTGGGTGTGTGTGGTTGGTGTGTGTGTGTTGTGGTGTGTGTGTGTGGGTGGGGTGGGTGGGGGTGTTGGTGGTGTGGGTGTGTGGTGTGTGTGTGTGTGGTGGGGTGGTGTGTGTGGTGTGTGTTGTTGGGTTGTGGTGTGGGTGTGTGTGTGGGGTGTGTGTGTTGTGTTGGGGTGTGTGTGTGTGGTGGTGGGGGTTTTGTGTGGTGTTGTGTGGTTTTGGGTGTGGGTGTGGGGGGGGGGTGGTGTGGTTGTGTGTGGTGTGTGTGTGGGTGTGGTGGTTTTGTGTGTGTGTGGTGGGTTTTGTGTGTGTGTGTGGGGTTGTGTGTGTGTGTGGTGTGTGGTTTGTGTTTTTGTGGGTGTGTGTGTGTGTGGTGTGTGTGGTGTGGGTGTGTGTGTGTGTGTGTGTGTGTGTGTGGTGTGTGTGTTGGGGGGGGTTGTGTGTGTGTGTTTTGGGTGTGTGGGGTGTGTGTGTGTGTGTGTGGGTGTGGTGTGTGGGTGTGTGTGGGTGTGGTGGTGTGTGTGTTGTGGGTGTGTGTGTGTGTGTGTTGTGTGTGTGTGTGTGTGGTGTGGGTTTTTGTGTGTGTGTGTGGTGGGTTTTGTGTTGTGTGTGTGTGTGTGTGTGGGGTGTGGGTGGGTGGTGTGTGTGTGTGTGGTGGTGTGTGGGGTGTGTGGTGTGTGTGGTGTGTGGTGTGTGGGTGTGTGTGTGTGTGTGGTGTGTGTGTGGTGTGGTGTGTGGGGTGTGTGGGTGTGTGTGTGTGTGGGTTTTGTGTGGGTGTGGTGTGTTGGGGTGTGTGTTGGTGTGTGTTGTTTGGGGTTGTGGTGTTGGTGTGTGTTGTGTGTGTGTGTGTGTGTGTGTGTGTGGTGTGTGTGTTTTGTGTGGTTGTGGTGTGTGTGTGTGTGTGTGTGTGTGGGTGTGTGGTGTGTGTGTGTGTGTGTTGTTGTGGGTGTGTGTGTGTGGTGTGTGTTTGGGTTGTGTGTGGGGTGTGTGTGTGTTGTGTGTGTGTGGTGTGTGTGTTGTGTGTTGTGTGGTGTGTGTGGTGGGTGGGGTTGGTGGTTGTTGTGGGGTGTGTGTGTTTTGGGGGTGTGTGTGTGTTGTGTGTTGGGGTGTGTGGTGTGTGTGTGTTTGGGGTGTGTGGGTGTGTTGGGGGTGTGTGGGGGGTGTGTGTTTTGTTTGTGTGTGTGGGGTGTGTGTGTGTGTTGGTGGTTTTGGGGTGTTTGTGTGTGTTGTGTGTGGTGTGGTTGTGTGTGTGTGTGGTTGGTGTGTTGTGTGTGTGTGGTGTGTGGTGGTGTGTGTGTGTTGTTGTGTGTGTGTGGTGTGGTGTGTGGTGTGGTGTGTGTGGTGTGGTGTTGTGTGTGTGGTGTGTGTGTGTGTGTGTGGTGTGTGTGGGAACGTTTCATCCCGCCGGGTTGGACCCCTCCCAGGGTCAGGGGCGCCCCTGCTGCCCTAGACACGGCCCTGACGCTCATCTAGGAATCCCCCACAGTTCTAGGTTAGGTCCACACGCCTCGACCCAACATCTACTAGTGGGTCGTTCAGCCTCCCTCCTCCCTCTAGAATGCCCTGTAAACCAAATTAAAATGTAGTAATCAAAAAAAAATCTGCTAGTATCATTTAGAAACCAAAAAAACTCTCTTCTATGATCTAGAAGCCAAAGGGAAACTCCCTCTATAATCTAGAAACCAAAAGGAACACCCCTTTAATCTAGAAGCCAAAGGGGAACAACCCTCTTAAACAGAAGCCAAAGGAACCACCATCTATAATTAGAAGCCAAAGGAACCCCATTATTATTTAGAAGCCCAAAGGGAAAACACCCTCTAAATTAGAAACCAAGGAAAAACACCCCCTATAATTAGGGCCAAAGGAACCAAACCCTCATAATCTAGAAGCCAAGGAAACACCCCTATAATCTAGAAGCCCAAAGGAACACCCACTATAATCAGAACCCAAAAGGAAGCCCCCCTAAATTTTTAGAAGCCAAAGGAACACACCATCTATAATCTAGAAGCCAAAGGAACACACCATCTATAATCTAGAAGCCAAAGGAACACACCATCTATAATCTAGAAGCCAAAGGAACACACCATCTATAATCTAGAAGCCAAGGTTGATCATGGGATAATCTAGAAACCCAACAGTGCTCGTAATGTCCCCATACAATATGTGATGTAAGGGGTCGTGTCTGGGGTCCACGTTGCAGTGAGAACGGTGGCTGAGAAAGGTCACTGCAGAAGACTTCTAGAATGTGCAGTGAAGGAGGTGCTATGAATAGCAAAGCAGTGACTCATATATAGCAGCTGGGATACACTGCAGTGAAGGAGGCGGTATATATACCCTGCAAGCAGTGAATCCTATATACCATCTGGGCCCACAATGCAGTGAAGGAGGCGGTATGGGGCCAGCAAACAGTGAATCCTATATACCATATGGGCCCACACTGCAGTGAAGGAGGCGGTATGGGGCCAGCAAGCAGTGAATCCTATATACCATCTGGGCCCACAATGCAGTGAAGGAGGCGGTATGGGGCCAGCAAGCAGTGAATCCTATATAGCATCTGTGCCCACAATGCAGTGAAGGAGGCGGTATGTATACCAAGCAGGCAGTGAATTCTGTATACCATCTGGCCCACAATGCAGTGAAGGAGGCGGTATGGGGCCAGCAAGCAGTGAATCCCATATAGGGAGGGAGGAGGAGGAGGCGCAGGCTGGGGCCCTGCGGTCCCCCACAGTGGGGTGTGTTGTGTACCCTGGCCTGTGGGGGTAATTGTCTTCAACTGTGTGATGTAAGCGTGCACGCGTGGTGACGTCATCACAACCCACCCCACACCCACCCTTGCCCACCCCCCACCCACCCTCCCTCCTCTCTGTGGTGCCGCTGGCGGCCACTCACAGATGGCGCCGCGAGTGGCACCTTCATGTCCCTCTTTCTTTCTCTTTCTCTCGCGGTAGCGCCCTCGTCTTACGGCATGTATCATTGTGCCACCTGATGGCGGCGCACGGTGGAGGAGCCGAGGTGGGAGCCCATGCCATTTGGTCGTGTGGGTAGTTGGCTGGGGTGGTTTGCTTGTTATGGTGCGACCCCGTACGGATACCCGGGGCAAGCAAGCAATAACTGTAAACTGGCTGCATCCTGGCACCCAGCAGTGTGGTGGCACTCCCCCACATCCAGCACCCAGCAGTGTGGTGGCACTCCCCCACACCCGGCACCCAGCAGTGTGGTGGCACTCCCCCACATCCAGCACCCAGCAGTGTGGTGGCACTCCCCCACATCCAGCACCCAGCAGTGTGGTGGCACTCCCCCATACACACCTGGCACCCAGCAGTGTGGTGGCACTCCCCCACATCCAGCACCCAGCAGTGTGGTGGCACTCCCCCACACACACCTGGCACCCAGCAGTGTGGTGGCACTCCCCCACACCCAGCACCCAGCAGTGTGGTGGCACTCCCCCACACACACCTGGCACCCAGCAGTGTGGTGGCACTCCCCCACACACACCTGGCACCCAGCAGTGTGGTGGCACTCACCCACACCCAGCACCCAGCAGTGTGGTGGCACTCCCCCCACACACACCTGGCACCCAGCAGTGTGGTGGCACTCCCCCACACCCAGCACCCAGCAGTGTGGTGGCACTCCCCCACACACACCTGGCACCCAGCAGTGTGGTGGCACTCCCCCACACACACCTGGCACCCAGCAGTGTGGTGGCACTCCCACACACACACCTGGCACCCAGCAGTGTGTTGGCACTCCCCCACACACACCTGGCACCCAGCAGTGTGGTGGCACTCCCCCACACACACCTGGCACCCAGCAGTGTGGTGGCACTCCCCCACACACACCTGGCACCCAGCAGTGTGGTGGCACTCACCCACACCCAGCACCCAGCAGTGTGGTGGCACTCCCCCCACACACACCTGGCACCCAGCAGTGTGGTGGCACTCCCCCACACCCAGCACCCAGCAGTGTGGTGGCACTCCCCCACACACACCTGGCACCCAGCAGTGTGGTGGCACTCCCCCACACACACCTGGCACCCAGCAGTGTGGTGGCACTCCCACACACACACCTGGCACCCAGCAGTGTGGTGGCACTCCCCCACACACACCTGGCACCCAGCAGTGTGGTGGCACTCCCCCACACACACCTGGCACCCAGCAGTGTGGTGGCACTCCCCCACACCCAGCACCCTGCAGTGTGGTGGCACTCCCCCCACACCCGGCACCCAGCAGTGTGGTGGCACTCCCCCACACCCGGCACCCAGCAGTGTGGTGGCACTCCACATCCAGCACCCAGCAGTGTGGTGGCACTCCCCCACACCCGGCACCCAGCAGTGTGGTGGCACTCCCCCACATCCAGCACCCAGCAGTGTGGTGGCACTCCCCCACATCCAGCAGTGTGGTGGCACTCCCCCACACACACCTGGCACCCAGCAGTGAGGTGGCACTCCCTCACATCCAGCACCCAGCAGTGTGGTGGCACTCCCCCACACACACCTGGCACCCAGCAGTGTGGTGGCACTCCCCCACACCCAGCACCCAGCAGTGTGGTGGCACTCCCCCCACACACACCTGGCACCCAGCAGTGTGGTGGCACTCCCCCACACACACCTGGCACCCAGCAATGTGGTGGCACTCCCCCACACCCAGCAGTGTGGTGGCACTCCCCCACACACACCTGGCACCCAGCAGTGTGGTGGCACTCCCCCACACCCAGCACCCAGCAGTGTGGTGGCACTCCCCCACACACACCTGGCACCCAGCAGTGTGGTGGCACTCCCCACACACACCTGGCACCCAGCAGTGTGGTGGCACTCCCCACACACACCTGGCACGCAGCAGTGTGGTGGCACTCCCCCACACCCAGCACCCAGCAGTGTGGTGGCACTCCCCCCACACCCGGCACCCAGCAGTGTGGTGGGACTCCCCCACACCCGGCACCCAGCAGTGTGGTGGCACTCCCCCCACATACACCCGGCATCCAGCAGTGTTGTGGCACTCCCCCACACACACCTGGCACCCAGCAGTGTGGTGGCACTCCCCCCACACCCGGCACCCAGCAGTGTGATGGCACTTCCCCACACCCGGCACCCAGCAGTGTGGTGGCACTCCCCCACACCCGGCACCCAGCAGTGTGGTGGCACTCCCCCACACCCACCCGGCACCCAGCAGTGTGGTGGCACTCCCCCCCACACACCCGGCAGTGTGGTGGCACTCCCCCACACACACCCGGCAGTGTGGTGGCACTCCCCCACACACACCCGGCACCCAGCAGTGTGGTGGCACTCCCCCACACACACCCGGCAGTGTGGTGGCACTCCCCCACACACACCCGGCACCCAGCAGTGTGGTGGCACACTCCCCCACACCCGGCACCCAGCAGTGTGGTGGCACACTCCCCCACACCCGGCACCCAGCAGTGTGGTGGCACTCCCCCACACCCGGCACCCAGCAGTGTGGTGGCACTCCCCCACACCCGGCACCCAGCAGTGTGGTGGCACTCCCCCACACCCGGCACCCAGCAGTGTGGTGGCACTCCCCCACACCCGGCACCCAGCAGTGTGGTGGCACACTCCCCCACACCCGGCACCCAGCAGTGTGGTGGCACACTCCCCCACACCCGGCACCCAGCAGTGTGGTGGCACTCCCCCACACCCGGCACCCAGCAGTGTGGTGGCACACTCCCCCACACCCGGCACCCAGCAGTGTGGTGGCACTCCCCCACACCCGGCACCCAGCAGTGTGGTGGCACACTCCCCCACACCCGGCACCCAGCAGTGTGGTGGCACACTCCCCCACACCCGGCACCCAGCAGTGTGGCGGCACACTCCCCCACACCCGGCACCCAGCAGTGTGCCGGCACCCAGCAGTGTGGTGGCACACTCCCCCACACCCGGCACCCAGCAGTGTGGTGGCACACTCCCCCACACCCGGCACCCAGCAGTGTGGTGGTACACTCCCCCACACCCGGCACCCAGCAGTGTGGTGGCACACTCTCCCACACCCGGCACCCAGCAGTGTGGTGGCACACTCCCCCACACCCGGCACCCAGCAGTGTGGTGGCACACTCCCCCACACCCGGCACCCAGCAGTGTGGTGGCACACTCCCCCACACCCGGCACCCAGCAGTGTGGTGGCACACTCCCCCACACCCGGCACCCAGCAGTGTGGTGGCACACTCCCCCACACCCGGCACCCAGCAGTGTGGTGGCACACTCCCCCACACCCGGCACCCAGCAGTGTGGTGGCACACTCCCCCACACCCGGCACCCAGCAGTGTGGTGGTACTCCCCCACACCCGGCACCCAGCAGTGTGGTGGCACACTCCCCCACACCCGGCACCCAGCAGTGTGGTGGCACTCCCCCACACCCGGCACCCAGCAGTGTGGTGGCACACTCCCCCACACCCGCACCCAGCAGTGTGGTGGCACACTCCCCCACACCCGGCACCCAGCAGTGTGGTGGCACACTCCCCCACACCCGGCACCCAGCAGTGTGGTGGCACACTCCCCCACACCCGGCACCCAGCAGTGTGGTGGCACTCCCCCACACCCGGCACCCAGCAGTGTGGTGGCACACTCCCCCACACCCGGCACCCAGCAGTGTGGTGGCACACTCCCCCACACCCGGCACCCAGCAGTGTGGTGGCACACTCCCCCACACCCGGCACCCAGCAGTGTGGTGGCACTCCCCCACACC
>NC_092273.1:23216571-23244071 GCF_036320965.1 Panulirus ornatus
TGTGGCCCGGCGCCACTTGTGGCCATGACATCATGACGTGTGGCCCGGCGCCACTCGTGGCCATAACGTCACGACGTGTGGCCCGGCGCCACTTGTGGCCATGACATCATGACGTGTGGCCCGGTGCCACTCGTAGCCATCACGCCACAAGGTCAGGTCGTGACCTGGGTCATAACCCCTTAACCCGAATGGCGTGACCTCCTTATGATATCCCTGGAATAGCAATATGGAAGCACTGGGGGCACCTGCAGAGCCAGGGCAGTCGTCCCCGTCCACTGGGGGGGGTGGAGGTGCGGGAGACGTGTGCGTGGAGGGAGGAAGTCATCGTGCTGATGTGTGTGTGTGTGTGTGTGTGTGTGTGTGTGTGTGTGTGTGTGTGTGTGTGTTGTGTGTGTGTGTGTGTGTGTTCGTCTGTACAGGTTTTGAGTGGAAGGACAACACCTGGGGGGAGGGGTGTGGGGTGTGTTAGGGCGTGTGAAGTGTTTCGCGTCTTCCTCGTCAGTGTTGCCAGACTGGGCACCACGTGTGTGTTGCGGGCGCGTGTGGAACATTTTAACATTAACTCAGGGCGGATTTTAACCTTGTTTAACCTTGTTATTTTCCTCTTTACAGGTAAGGAAGGAGAGAGGGAGGCGTGGGGCTGTGGCCACGACACAGTCAGCACGGTAAGTACATAATTGTGTTGTACTTCTTATGTACTACAGTCAAGTACATAGGGAAGTACTACAGTCAAGCACATACGGAAGTACTACAGTCAATTACATAGGGAAGTACCAAAGGGAGGTACGTAGGGAAGTACCACAGGGAGGTACGAAGGGAAGTACCACAGGGAGGTACGAAGGGAAGTACCACAGGGAGGTACGTAGGGAAGTACCACAGGAATGTACAGAGGGAAGTACCGTAGGCAAGTAGACCACCATCTTTACAGAATAACAGTCACAGTGACGTATGTTGTAGCGTGACGTATGCTCAGGGTTGTGAGTGGGTGGGTGACCACCTCATGATGGCTGTGAGAGGCAGCCATGCAGGAACTTCCCATAGTTTCCTTGTGAGGACCAGCCACACGAGGATGGTCCGTTATGATACCCGCCGTTCTCCCTCTGAGGGTCAGGTCTGCGGAGCCTGAAGTCATTCCCTCATTCTCTTTCCCTCATAATCTTCTGCCTTACACTCATGATGGCCATGGGGTTCGGGAAGTTGTGGGCACAACACAGCAGCAAGGCGTACCAGGGAATGGTCGTACAAGACGAGGTGATGTTGATACCAGCTGTGGGGCTACCTGGGTGATACGTAAGCACCACCTGTGGCGTAAGGAGGACTCTGGGGGAACAGGAGACACCAGCTGGAGGAGGAGGAGCAGGAAGAAGAGGCAGACGGAAGGGCGCAGCACCTTCACAGCCTCCTACAGACGGATCCCCGCGACCCTGGCTGTAGGAATGATCCAACTTGGTACACTTGGTGTCGGGTGGCCGGGTCGGGTCACCACCGACTTGGTTTATTCATTCATTGTCGGGCACAGAGGACGTAGCTGGAATTGATGAGGCCTGTAGCCACGACAGAGCGCTGTGGCACGCTGTGGTACACTGAGGTGACACAGACCAGGTTTTTATTTTTTTTGGGGGGGTGAAAAACAAGATGAGAAAACGTCACTACCAGGTAATTGATGGTTATTGCTGGTTACCTTGCAAGGTAATTAGGGAACGGGGCTGTGTGTGAGCACAGATTCGACCAAACAGGAGGAGGAGAGAGGGACAATATACTCTGATATTTACTTTGGAGGGGTACAGGGGCTGGGGAGGCGAGGCGGAGACATTGTCGAGGAGCGAGACGAGAGACGGTACGGTATATGTGTATGTGTATGTCCTCTACCTGTGTTGTGTGTGTGTGTGTGTGTGTGTGTGTGTGTGTGCCCCGCCCCGAGTGGAACACATGGAGGAGGAGGAGGTGCAGCCATCTCCACAGATGGTGTTAGGGACGAAGGATGATGACTCAAGGACATCTGGGGGTCAGAGACGCCCCAGGTGTTGTGTACTGGCCCAGACGCCCCTACAGGGAACACAGGTGTTGGGTAGTACATAGTACAGCTGTTGTGTACATCGTAAAGTCGTTAATCTTGAGAGAATAATGAAAAAAAATGTTCAGAAGACCAGTTGCTTAGCGTGAGTCTGCTGGTACACCTGCGTTTCGCCCTGGAGACTCTTTAAGTACGTGGGTTCGATGCCCACCCCGCCACGACCGGCCAGACACCTGTGTCAGGAGGGATGGACCACGTGCGACCCGCTGCTAACCACGTATACGACCCGGTGCCACGACAACACGAGTCGTCAGGGGAGGGGTCACGAAAGTACCGGGACGACCTCTGGTTGTACCGGGGGTCCCTACTGTTGCCCGGTAGGAGTCGTCCCTGGTCGTACCGGGGTCTTCATTGCCCGGTAGGAGTCGTCCGTGGTCGTACCGGGGCCGGGATTGCCCGGTAGGAGCCGTTGTCCCTGGTCGTACCGGGGTCGTCATTGCCCGGTAGGAGTCGTCCCTGGTCGTACCGGGGTCTTCATTGCCCGGTAGAAGTCGTCCCTGGTCGTACCGGGGCCGTCATTGCCCGGTAGGAGTCGTCCGTGGTCGTATCGGGGCCGGCATTGCCCGGTAGCACCATGGAGGAACGTACCGGTGTTTCCCAGTATTTACCGGCTCGTCACTTTGCTGGTAATGACGCCCAGGTCGCCCCAGATGGGCGGGGTGGGCGCCCACCGCCGGAGGGGGGGGGGGGGGGAGAGGAAGGAGCCAGGCAGCCCCGTAACGTAGGGGAATGGGGAGGTGAGGGGGAAGAGGAGGGGAAATGGGAAGTAATTCACCCCCTTGTGGTATCCGGCCGGGAAGGGGGGACGCTCAAGAACACCCCTTTCCCCCTCCTAGTCATGTCATTCATTCCCTCCCATTCACTGGCTGGGGCGACAGGGGGGGGGGGGTTCAGCGTGGGCAGGGGGAGGTGGGGGTGTTTAGGGAGGGGTGTGGTGGTAAGGTAAGGCCAGGCTGAGGTAAAGGGTAGGTAGGGAGTAAGACCTGGTCGCCTAAGGCCAGGGAGTTTGATGTTAAGGGTATGGAAGGTGTAAAAGGGCAGGGAAGGGGGGGGGGGGACAGTAAGGGGACCCCTTACTTCAGTGAACCTTACATTAAGGGATGATGATGAGGGCCATCAGCTTCCATAGTTGGGTAATTAACATCTAAATCATCTTACAAATGAGGAGGGGAAAAAAAGATAAGTGACCTGGCGAAGGGTTATAATGTGTATGGACTTAAGGGGCGTCTCCAGTCTCGACTGGAGGAGGTGAATTCCTGAATGAGAGAGAGAGAGAGAGAGAGAGAGAGAGAGAGAGAGAGAGAGAGAGAGAGAGAGAGAGAGAGAGAGAGAGAGAGAGAGAGAGAGAGAGAGAGAGAGAGAGAGAGAGAGAGAGAGAGAGAGAGAGAGAGAGAGAGGAGGGGTTTAGTTGCTACTGCTACTGCTGCTAGTCTAGAATGTTGAACCTCTGTATTTCATTAAGAAGCGTTTGAAAAAAAATCTTCTTTCCTCCTCCTCCTCCTCTTCTTCTTCTTTCCTCCACCTCCTTCTCTTCTTCCTCTTCTTCCCCCATAGAAAGCCTCCTGTACAATCTGTCTCTTCAGGTCCCTCCGTGAAGACATATGGGGCGCGCGCCCCAGACCAGACATGACCCACCTTGGTTTCCAGGGGCGTCCTCCCTCCCTTCCTCCCTGGCCACGTCCCCCACCTGTCGTTCTCGACCCAGATTCCCCACCACTTCCTCCGTCGTGCATCGGAAAGTTACGTTCCGTCGTTGTCGGAACAGCGGTTCGGTGGTGGTGGGGGGCTGAAGCGTCAGGTACGCTAAAGTGAAGGCGGAGGCAGCGTCCTGCCCTATTCTCCTTTCGGTTACGCCACGCGCGTCGCCCCTCACATTGGCGATTCCAATGCCGCGTATTTTTTTGAGGGGCCCCCAGAACACGACGTACGATGATGAAGGACCCAGACGTAGACGATCGTTTAAACCAGAGGCGCTCGGGGATGTAAGTCATGATGCGTCATGTACACGCTAGACGCAGATATTGAGCCGACTGTCTTACGTTCACACTTGTCATTTCAAAGATGGCGAGGAGGAAGGCGTTGGTGGACGTGCTGGATGGTGGTCGTCGGCCCACCTCCACGGGCCATACTCCCTCTACCTCTCGAGGTCTTTGCCTTCATTAGTCGTACCACTGAATGAGGAGAATTGGGGTCATTAGCTCAACAGCGAGGGCGAGAGAGCCATGAGGGACAGAGGGTATACACTGTAAACCTGTGGGAAAAAGATGTACCCGCTGTGAGGGGACACGAAGATGCAGCTGTGGAGGGATCCACACAGCAGCGGTTCGAGTCTTAAGGAACGAACCGATGGACAGCGGATGCCCTCACGCAACACGGGGATGGAGTTTGGCTTCGGGTCGGTCCCTATACTAAGCAGGTTGGACCATCGTAGGCGTCTTGGTACGGGAGGACTATCATGCCAAACCCACAAGGGTTGAGGGAAGGCCCATGGAAACGGTCCACGAGATGTGTGGGTCTCGTGTTGCGAGACCCGAGACGGTGACACTGAACACCTGCGGGGGGAAGATTCGGTGCAGCCAGACAGGAGATGGGAAAGGTAAGGCGCGTTTAGGCAAGACATGGGGAAGGGAAAGGGCATTTAGAGAGAACTTGGAGAACGAAGGATGATTTGGAAAGCATATTGGTAGGTTTAGGGGGGCGTTAGAAAGCAAATGGGGACGACAAAGAGCATTTACAGAGCATGTATGGGGAGGTGAGGAGCATGTAGCCAGCACATGGGGGAGGTGAGTGTCATTGGTCGTCTGGAGCAGGAGGAGGAGGAGTAGTGTTGGGCAGGTCTTCCCTCCCCACAGTAAGGGGGGCCGGCCCTGACGCCCCTCTCCCCTCGCTCTTGCGTAAAAAGGCGATGACCACTTCATCACCAGGAGTTAATTACCTGACAGCCTACGGATCAGGGACGCGACGAGTCGTCGTTATGAAGGTGGTGTGTGTGTGTGTGTGTGTGTGTGTGTGTGTGTGGACTGGAGGAGGCGTCTCTTGACCTCATGTTAACAGACGTGCGGGGCCGTGACGGGTGGGGAGGGGGAAGCAGTGAGGGACGGAGGGAGGGAGGTGAGTGACATGTGGTGGTGGTGGTGAGCGGTCAGCGACCAGGAGAGAGAGAGAGCCTTGCCCTTGAAGGCTGACCTCCGGAAGGCGAGCGCACCGCGCGGGAGCACAGGTGTCCACGGTGAGGGGGGTAAGCACGACGGCGACGCAGACGAGGACGACGAGGAAGCGCGGGGGGCGGTGGTAGCGGTAGTTCCCACCACGTTAACGGCTGCCACAGGCGCGGCAGGAAACCCGGGGCCAGAGGTGTACATGCTACAGTGGTTCCTGAAGGTGGGCGGACTCCGGTCCACCACTACCACTACCACCACCTCCTCCTCCTCCTCTTCTTCCTTCGTTGACCAGGGACGTTCCTGTAACCCTCGCTCGTTAAACCTGTTTTGTGCCGTAAAACGAGGCAGTTAACTGTTATCCACTGACAACTATTGGTAACGTAGGCATAGTGGAGAGGGAGGGTGGGTTGGGTGGGGGGGAAACGAAAGTAGACAGACGGCTCTGTCGATTTCTCTCTCTCTCTCTCTCTCTCTCTCTCTCTCTCTCTCTCTCTCTCTCTCTCTCTCTGTCAAATCGTCGTCGATTGACACCGTCTGGATGACAGTATCGTTCGTCGCCTGTCACATAGACGGGTCGTCCCATGGAGACAGTGTGAACTTCTCGTCGTCTCATCCCCGGAACAATCCTGAAGTGGGGTCAGGTGACAGCTGAAACGCGTCGCCAGTCCCACTGACGCCAACCCGTTGCTTTCAGCAAGCGCTTCTCCCTCCCAACTGTGTGGAAGGACTAGATGTCGTTGAGCGGAGGCAGTAGTGGGACCGCACATAACGACAGATCTGTCGTGCAAAGGCACCACGACAGTCGCTTACCTTCCCATCAGAACGACACAACGTGGAGTGACCTCCCTATCCCATGGCTGGGGTATCCCCATAGCTGGAGTGGGTGGTGTGTCATGTCCCAACTCGGACACACATGTACGTGCCACACCTCTCCTGCCCCGGGTGGTCTGGCCTTCAGTGATGTTATCCAGATATACAAAGCCAGTGAAACACTGTACCTAACATTCCTTTTGGTTAGTTTTCCCAGATTTTGTGTAAATGTCGAAGCATCAGCGAAGGTGGATATGGACCCCCCCGAAAAAAAACTTTCTGTTCGTCATAAGAAGTCGACCTCTCGCGATGGTCTTGTGGCAGCAGTAAGACACTCTGTCGCACAGCTGGTTAGACTCGGTGGGAGGAATGTTTGGAATGTACGTTAAATGATTAATTGTCTTAAACTATTTGTGATATGTACATCCACGCGTAGCGAGAGGCTGATGATCAGTATGTGTGGTGTGGGTGTGTGGATGGCTGGGGTTTGGGGGCCGTGTATGGGTGCGTGTGTGTGTGTTTGGATGGCTGGGGTGTAAGGGCCGCGTGGGTGTGTATGGGTGCGTGAATGTGTGTTTGGATGGCTGGGGTGTAAGGGCCGCGTGGGTGTGTATGGACGTGTGTATGTGTGTTTGGATGGCTGGGGCGTAAGGGCCGTGTGGGTGTGTATGGACGTGTGTATGTGTGTGTGGATGGCTGGGGCGTAAGAGCCGTGTGGGTGTGTGTGTGTATGTGTGTCTGGATGGCTGGGGTTTAAGGGCCGTGTGTGTGTGTGTGTGTGTGTGTGTGTGTGTGTGTGTGTGTGTGTACTGGCATGGCACCTTCGCCTCTCCTCCTCGATGGTGGAGGGTGAGAAGTGGTTCAGGCACAGAGGGAGGTCAAGTGAGGAGCCGCCACACACAAGACCTACCACCACAGTCAAGCTTTGACTGTGCTGCTGGGCTCTGGCGGCCCGAGCAGGGCAACAACACCCTCTCAGAAACATGCCCTCTCGCTGGCCGCCCCTCTCCTCCTCCTCCTCCTCCTCCTCCTCCTCCTCCTCTCACAGGACTTGGCGTTACTCAGATTCCTCGCGAGTGACGGCGAGTTACACACCACCATACCCCCTCCTCCTCCTCCTCCTCCTCCTCATGTTTTCTCACACCAGACCGCCCTGATGTGTGGCCACACCTGTGTGCACACCTTTGTCTCTTTATCATCCCTTGTGTCACTGTCTAAGTGGCGGGGGAGACAGACGGGTCTCTGACGGCCTGGGACGGTCCCTTCCACTCCCTCAGACCACCTCCTCCACCTCCACCTCCTCCACTCGTATTGGTTCGCACGTAAATAAAGCGCTGTCTTTGCCGGGCTTCATGAGTTAAGTGGCGCGTACTTCACATCTTGGGGGCGCCCAGTGAAACCCTCTGGTGTGGCTGGTCTGCAAGGGAGATGTGGTTGTGGTGGTGGCGGCTGTGGAGCCATGGTTCGCCCAGCCCGACCTGACATGGTAGACTGGAGGATCATGTGTGACAGTGTATTGGATGCATGTTAGCGACGCACACTGGCTTCGGAGGTCAACACGCCTCTCGACCCCGTGAAGGAACTGGTGTCGAACCCACAGCTGGATGAAGAAGTGGGAGCAGTGGCCACGTGTGTGTGTGTTTCATGTGTGTAGTAAGAATGTGTTGAATACATATATATATATGGAGCTGTGTGATAGGAGAGCTTCTCTACCCTCCCCAACACCCTCCCCATGGGGATAGGTCGTCCATGGGCGGCCCGCCACAACCTCCCCCACCATCCTGTGTGACTCCGGTGGGGTCGGAGTTCCCCAGATATGGGCGACCTCGATTTACCAGTCTATCTGATGCCAGATGGGAATGTAGTGTGTGGCGATAGATGGATAGATGGGGTAGGGGGGGGGGCGGACAGAGTTGTCGAGAACCACCTGAATAGCAGGACGGTCAAACAACACACACACACACACACACACACACATAAAAGATCTCTTCGGGAAGTACTGTCATGTGCGCCAGCTGGCACCACTGTAGACAGCCAGGTGGGAAAATCTGTTACATGTTTCTTTCGTGCAGAACAAAGGTTCGATTCGTGTTATCTGCGACACGTTCTTCACCGAACTTTATTTATATATACGGATTCCTAGTTCGAGCGATCAGCTCACAGGTAAACCCAGGGGCTCAATAGATGGGTACCTGGTTTAGGTAAAGGTGTGTGTGTGTGTGTGTGTGTGTGTGTGTGTGTGTGTGTGTGTGTTAACGGACAGATCGGTATAATAGCCCACGTTGGATGTGGACCATGGTGAGTGTTGGGTCTTGGTGGGGGTGGGTGGGGGGCAGTACGTGGGAGAGACAGGTGGCGGAGGATCTGATGACCCGTCACCAGGTTACCAGCTGTCTTTTGGACAGTAAAGGTATTCTAAAGTCTTGACTATGTAAATGGAGACAGGACAGTACAGCAGAAGGCTCCTCCCCCACCCACCACTATAGATGGAGACAGGACAGTACAGCAGAAGGCTCCTCCCCCACCCACCACTATAGATGGAGACAGGACAGTACAGCAGAAGGCTCCTCCCCCACCCACCACTATAGATGGAGACAGGACAGTACAGCAGAAGGCTCCTCCCCCACCCACCACTATAGATGGAGACAGGACAGTACAGCAGAAGGCTCCTCCCCCACCCACCACTATAGATGGAGACAGGACAGTATAGCAGAAGGTTCCTCCTCCACCCACCACTATAGATGGAGACAGGACAGTACAGCAGAAGGCTCCTCCCCCACCCACCACTATAGATGGAGACAGGACAGTACAGCAGAAGGCTCCTCCTCCACCCACCACTATAGATGGAGACAGGACAATACAGAAGGCTCCTCCCCCACCCACCACTATAGATGGAGACAGGACAATACAGCAGAAGGCTCCTTCCCCACCCACCACTATAGATGGAGACAGGACAGTACAGCAGAAGGCTCCTTCCCCACCCACCACTATAGATGGAGACAGGACAGTATAGCAGAAGGTTCCTCCTCCACCCACCACTATAGATGGAGACAGGACAGTACAGCAGAAGGCTCCTCCCCCACCCACCACTATAGATGGAGACAGGACAGTACAGCAGAAGGCTCCTCCCCCACCCACTACAATAGATGGAGACAGGACAATACAGAAGGCTCCTCCCCCACCCACCACTATAGATGGAGACAGGACAATACAGCAGAAGGCTCCTTCCCCATCCACTACTCTTCAGTACAGGGTACACTAACAAGGAAATTCTATTGTAAAGGACAAATAGAACACAGTCTGCGCTACAATCAGCTGCTGGGTAGCCTGGGAGGGACCAGGGACTGTATACAAGTCTACGGTTGGCAAAATGGGAGAAAAGTTGAAATATATTAAAACTGTATAGCCATTATTCTACAAGATTATTTACTTTAATAACTACTAATCATTAGTTATTTAAGGCTAATGACTGTACTGGTAGTTATCAGCAGGACTACGCCTGAGGGTAGTTCACTTCAGCGTTCTCCAACTCGACCATTTAAACAGCCCTGAGCCGCCCACGGACTGTGTTGAATGTCCACTGTGCCTTTAAAATAACGTCATGGCGTTGGCGTCGTTTTTTTGATGGTGGGGCTATTATGTGAATCATTGGTCGACCAGCGTGGTGTGGTGGTGGTGGTGTGGTGTGGTAGGGGGATGGGGCGTGTGTGGTGGTGGTGGTGTTGGTAGGGGATGGGGCGTGTGTGGTGGTGGTGGTGTTGGTAGGGGGGAGGGGGCGTGTGTGGTGGTGGTGGTGTGGTAGGGGAGGGGGCGTGTGTGGTGGTGTGGTGTGGTAGGGGAGGGGGCGTGTGTGGTGGTGGTGGTGTGGTAGGGGATGGGGCGTGTGTGGTGGTGGTGGTGTGGTAGGGGATGGGGCGTGTGTGGTGGTGGTGGTGTGGTAGGGGAGGGGGCGTGTGTGGTGGTGGTGGTGTAGTGGTAGAGGGGAGGGGGCGTGTGTGGTGGTGGTGGTGGTGGTAGGGGAGGGGGCGTGTGTGGTGGTGGTGGTGTGGTAGGGGAGGGGGCGTGTGTGGTGGTGGTGGTGTTGGTAGAGGGGAGGGGGCGTGTGTGGTGGTGGTGGTGGTGGTAGGGGAGGGGGCGTGTGTGGTGGTGGTGGTGTGGTAGGGGAGGGGGCGTGTGTGGTGGTGGTGGTGTGGTAGAGGGAGGGGGCGTGTGTGGTGGTGGTGGTGGTGGTAGGGGAGGGGGCGTGTGTGGTGGTGGTGGTGTGGTAGGGGAGGGGGCGTGTGTGGTGGTGGTGGTGTTGGTAGAGGGGAGGGGGCGTGTGTGGTGGTGGTGGTGTGGTAGGGGAGGAGGCGTGTGTGGTGGTGTGGTAGGGGATGGGGCGTGTGTGGTGGTGGTGGTGTGGTAGGGGAGGGGGCGTGTGTGGTGGTGGTGGTGTGGTAGGGGGGAGGGGGCGTGTGTGGTGGTGGTGTGGTAGGGGATGGGGGCGTGTGTGGTGGTGGTGGTGTGGTAGGGGAGGGGGCGTGTGTGGTGGTGTGGTAGGGGAGGGGGCGTGTGTGGTGGTGGTGGTGGTGGTAGGGGAGGGGGCGTGTGTGGTGGTAGGGGAGGGGGCGTGTGTGGTGGTAGGGGAGGGGGCGTGTGTGGTGGTAGGGGAGGGGGCGTGTGTGGTGGTGAGGTCGGGGTTGGTCGGGTCATGTTGGCAGGAAGGCCCCCATCACAGGAGGCAGCCACGCGGAACACGCCGTCCACCACGCCACCTCCCGCACCGCACCCCACCCCTGGTCGTACCCTCCTCCCACACCCCTGGTCGTACCCTCCTCCCTCACCCCTGGTCGCACCCTCCTCCCTCACCCCTGGTCGTACCCTCCTCCCTCACCCCTGGTCGCACCCTCCTCCCTCACCCCTGGTCGTACCCTCCTCCCGCACCCATGGTCGTACCCTCCTCCCTCACCCCTGGTCGTACCCTCCTCCCGCACCCCTGGTCGTACCCTCCTCCCGCACCCATGGTCGTACCCGCACCCCTGGTCGCACCCTCCTCCCGCACCCATGGTCGTACCCGCACCCCTGGTCGCACCCTCCTCCCGCACCCATGGTCGTACCCTCCTTCTGCATCCCTGGTCGTACCCTCCTCCTGCACCCCTGGTCGTACCCGCACCCCTGGTCGTACCCTCCTCCCTGGCCGCCACAGTGTGGCTCTCTTATATCTTCGCCGTGGTTACGACTCTGCCGGTCACGACCCCCTGGCACGCCCACTCCTGCGTGCCCAGCACCACGCCCGCACGCCCACCATTGTCCACTCCTGGTGTCAGGTCCCCACCGAACACGAATTCCTGATTCCCTGAATTATATGTAGATGTACATACTTACTGTACACACACACACACACACACACACACACACCACACACACACACACACACCACACACACCACACCACACACACACACACACACACACACACACACCACACACACACCACACACACACACACACACACACACACACACCACACACACACACACACACACACACACACACACACACACACACACACACACACACACACACACACCACACACACACACACACACACACACCACACACACACACACACACACACACACACACACACACACACACACACACACACACACACACACACACACACACACACACACACACACACACACACACACACACACAGACACACACCACACACACACACACACACCACACACACACACACACACACACACACACACACACACACACACACACCACACACACACACACACCACACACACACACACACACACACACACACACACACACACACATGAACCTGTTCATTCGCACTCCCGACCTGACCTCAGATGAGAGGTCACGCGGGTCAGCCCATATGACCTTGGAGACGGCACTCTGCAGTGCCTCATCTGCAGTGGGGGGCGCGGGGGGGGGAAGGAGGAGGATAGGACCGCAGTGGTCTTCGCGTGTGAGGGGAAGGACGGGACCCCAGTGGTCTTCGCCAGTGTGGGGGGAGGATGGGACCCCAGTGGTCTTCGTTGGTGTGGGGGAGGATGGGACCCCCAGTGGTCTTCGCCGATGTGGGGGAAGGACGGGACCCCAGTGGTCTTCGCCGGTGTGGGGAGGGGGATGATGGGACCCCAGTGGTCTGGGTCGTGGGGGTAGATGTAGCCATCTTCAAAATGGGTTGGTCTCTGTACATCCAACTTTCATCTGTGGTCCGCCAGTGCAGACGGACCCTGTTCCTCATCTCGTGGTCGTGTGTCTGTTGGCGGGTGGTTTGCTGTGTTGTCAGCTCACACGACCCAATAATGCCCTCCCGTGTCGTCCCCTCACACCACAGGTGTTGCTGTGGCTACACAAGACTTTGGTCTGTCCTACGCTCGCACTGTAGCCTACAGAGAACACAGACTGCCTCGTGTTTTGTCCTACGCTCAGAGCATACGTGATATGGAGGGGGGGGTCTTTGCTGTGTCGTAACCTCGCCCTACAGGTGGTAGTAAGGAGTGGACGAGGTGTACAATGGCCGCTCCGCACAGGGGCCCGGACGGTGCTCTGAACCATGAATGGGTCGATATATATATATCCTGGCGACGTGGACTTCCAACGTGGGATTTCACACCGTCGCTTGGTTCAGCTGTGATGGGGGGGAGGGGGAGAGAGAGGGGCTGCAAAGGGACGGATGTGTGTGTGTGTGTGTGTGTGTGTGTGTGTGTGTGTGTGTGTGTGTGTGTGTGTGGGAGGGGGCGCTGGAAAGGGTGGGATGGGTCAGAGGAATGGCAAGTTCAAGAGGGGGTAGTGGACAAGTGTGGTGAGCAGTGAGTGTGTGTGTGTGTGTGTGTGTGTGTGTGTGTGTGTGTAGGATGACCACCTGTGGTGGTGTGGTGAGGTTTGTTGTGGTACAGGACTGCACGGGTGGTGTGTTAGGGTGCGTGAGGCGTCCGGGGGAGTAGAGACAGAGACAGAGTGCGTGGTCCGGTGCGGACGTCAGGTATACACATAACATCATGGATCAAGTCAGTTTGGGGAGTTCAGAACTCACCCACACTCGGGTGTTAGCTAGGCTACCGTGCCCTATGTCGGTCGTTGTCCTGCGGGTCGTGAGGCCCAAGCTGCTGTGTTCTCCCTGTTGGTCAGGCAGGCTGTTGGAGGCCGCCTCCTGCAGACCCAGTTCACCAACACAAGCTGGTAAATACTTATCCAAGAACCTTTTTTTAAAACTTCTCCACATCCCATCATGTTGGATGAGTTTCTGGGCTGCAGTTATTCAAGGTGGTTTTTTTTTTTCTTAAGTGGGCTAATCGCGCCAATTGATTTCAGTGGTATTATTTGACGGTCTCCCATGGCTGTCATGCACGGGAAGGAAGTGTTTCCAGTTGATGTAGGGGCGGTAGAAGAGAGCCGACCCAGGTGCTGTAGGGGCAGTAGAAGAGAGCCGACCCAGGTGATGTAGGGGCAGTAGAAGAGAGCCGACCCAGGTGATGTAGGGGCAGAAGAAGAGAGCCGACCCAGGTGATGTAGGGGCAGAAGAAGAGAGCCGACAGAGTTGATGTAGGGGCAGTAGAAGAGAGCTGACCTAGGTGATGTAGGGGCGGTAGAAGAGAGCCGACCCAGGTGCTGTAGGGGCAGTAGAAGAGAGCCGACCCAGGTGCTGTAGGGGCAGTAGAAGAGAGCCGACAGAGTTGATGTAGGGGCGGTAGAAGAGAGCCGACCTATTGCACTAGGAAGCTGAAGTCATTATCAACCCGTAACGTAGAATGTTGTGATTCTGAAGACCCCACGAGCTGCTTCCAGAAACAACTGGACATCATCCAGGACGCACCCGACCACCAAGCTTGGAAAATAAGCAACGAATTCACACCTGCAGCATCGAACAGCTTGGTGGACCAGGCCCACCACGATAGGAAATTGGTCGCAAAGTGGGCCAGCTGCATGGGATACAGGCGATGTTGTACCCGACTGAGCTGGGCTGTAATGGTTTACAGATGCCTGCTGAATGCTGCCACTAACAGCTTGGTGGATCAGAGGGACAGTTTACTCAAGGCTTGAGCTTCTGAGACTCCGTTGTGTTGTGGTTTACGAAGTCCTGCCAGTGTGTGTGGTGTGTGTGTGTGTGTGTGTGTGTGTGAGTGAGTGAGTGAGTGAGTGAGTGTGTGTGTGTGTGTGTGTGTGTGTGTCATGAGATAAGTACGTCATGGATCCACAGTATGAAGTAATGCGATGGCATGTCTCTGGTGTCATACCCCTCATGACTGACGTCCGCCACACTCACACCGTGCACACTGCACCCCTCACACTGCACCCCTCACACTGCACCCCTCACACTGCACCCCTCACACTGCACCCCTCACACTGCAGCCCCTCACACTGCAGCCCTCACACTGCACCCCTCACACTGCACCCCTCACACTGCACCCCTCACACTGCACCCCTCACACTGCAGCCCCTCACACTGCAGCCCTCACACTGCACCCCTCACACTGCAGCCCCTCACACTGCAGCCCTCACACTGCACCCCTCACACTGCACCCCTCACACTGCAGCCCCTCACACTGCAGCCCTCACACTGCACCCCTCACACTGCAGCCCCTCACACTGCAGCCCTCACACTGCACCCCTCACACTGCACCCCTCACACTGCAGCCCCTCACACTGCACCCCTCACACTGCACCCCTCACACTGCACCCCTCACACTGCAGCCCTCACACTGCATCCCTCACACTGCACCCCTCACACTGCACCCCTCACACTGCAGCCCCTCACACTGCACCCCTCACACTGCACCCCTCACACTGCAGCCCTCACACTGCAGCCCTCACACTGCACCCCTCACACTGCAGCCCTCACACTGCAGACCTCACACTGCAGCCCTCACATTGCACCCCTCACACTCCACCCCTCACACTGCAGCCTCTCACACTGCACCCCTCACACTGCACCCCTCACACTGCAGCCCCTCACACTGCACCCCTCACACTGCACCCCTCACACTGCACCCCTCACACTGCAGCTCCTCACACTGCACCCCTCACACTGCAGACCTCACACTGCAGACCTCACACTGCAGCCCTCACATTGCACCCCTCACACTGCAGACCTCACACTGCAGCCCTCACACTGCAGCCCTCATGCATCACCCTCACCTGTCCTACTTGGGCCCTTCAAGTCACGAAGGAAACTTTCTATGAGCGATTTTAGTAAATGTCTCTGTAACAAGGTGGGGTGTGGTTAGAGAAAACGGGAGGGGGGTGATGGACGTGGGAGGGTGTGGTTTAGTTATGGGGGTGTTGATGAGGTGGTATATATAGGTGTGAGGTGTAGGATTGTGGAGTGTGTGTGTATGGGATGGGGGGTGAAGAGGAAGAGTTTTAGAAAAGTGCTACTGGTGCCTCATTCGCTCTCATGTTCCCCTCCATTCTCTCTCTCTCTCTCTCTCTCTCTCTCTCTCTCTCTCTCTCTCTCTCTCTCTCTCTCTCTCTCTAGCTTGGGGATGACCCATCTACCTCACAACAACATGTTGTTGTGGGATGCGACCTAATCTTTCATTGACCTCTGACCTCGGTCAAGTGCGGCTGGGCGTGTCGTGTGGCCATCTGTAGGGAAGATCTGCAGGGAAATACAGTCACTCGGGGTTGCAGGAGGCGACACTCGCCCACCTGGGCAAGCAACCTTTCCTTTGGGAAGCCTTCGTGGTGTGTGAGCGGGAAGGGCGGGTATATATGTGTGTGTGTGTGTGTGTGTGTGTGTGTGTGTGTGTGTGTGTGGGGGTGTGCGTGTGTGTGTGTGTGTGTGTGTGAGGTAGACGACGCTAACTAGGCCCGCTCTTCCTTGACCAAGTGGCGAGACACAGCCTTCCCTTTTCTCCCGAGCCCTGTCTTAGAGAGAGAGAGAGAGAGAGAGAGAGAGAGAGAGAGAGAGAGAGAGAGAGAGAGAGAGAGAGAGACTCGAACCCTGACAGTATGGCTTGTGATGCTGAGGGTTGAAGCTAACCAGCCGTAGCATTGCATTCTCATACATATTTATCACCAAAGGACCATGTACATGTACGTGTGTGTGTGTGTGTGTGTGTGTGTGTGTGTGTGTGTGTGTGTGTGTGTGTGTGTGTGGCGCGTCACAACACCCACATCTCTGAGGTCTGGGAGCCTGCGCTCTGGTGGCGCAACGTAGTGCTCTCCACACCTCCGTCAGGAGAAGGACCTGACACTCGACCTCCAGCTGAGTTTAGACTATGTTTAGAGGTTGGAGGAGGAGGTGGACGTGGTGGTGGTGGTGGAAGAAGAGGTGGTTGTGGTGGAGGAGAGTTGGTGGTTAGCGTGTAGTTCAAACAACACAATCAGTGCCCATATTTGAAGGATATTTCGTTCTGAAGGAGAGAGAGAGAGAGAGAGAGAGAGAGAGAGAGAGAGAGAGAGAGAGAGAGAGAGAGAGAGAGAGTTGAGGAAGGTTTTAGGTTCCTTGAAGACGGGTTTCCCACGGCTGTTAATCAGGTTCCATCATTTCAGACACCTGTGTGAGGACTCATTCATTGCAGCGTTGCTTTAAGCAGGAGGGAGGGTGTCAGGTGTGTGTGTGTGTGTGTGTGTGTGTGTGTGTGTGTGTGTGTGTGCGCAGTGGTGAGGCTAGAACACCATCCACAGTTCTTCTACCGCAGCTGAAGCTGGTGGAGCAATGTTCATAATGTTCATCGCCCATGTGAACATGATGGGATTCTCTAATGCCCCCAGTTAGTATCTCTGGGAGCCAGGATGAACCCCAGGACTTAAATGTCCCATCATTCATTGCCGTTAATTATTTTATTCATTTATTTATTTACGGTGGTGGCATCTCAGGGGGGCGTAGTTATGGCCAGGAGGGGGGGGGGGGGGCGGGGCGGCCGGGCTTGGGTTACGCTGGGGGGGCGGGCCAGATGGGTTGGGTTGGCTGGCCGCCACCCTCCCACCTCCACTTCATTAGTAACGTGACACTTGGGGTGGTTGTGTGGTGGTGGTGGTGGAGGGAGGGAATGGGGCCAGGCGCAGGTGACGGAGGAGGAGGAGGAGTGGGGCAGGTCCTAGGCTGGAGGATTACTTGAAGCAGAGTCGCGGGGACGCCCCCACAGGACGACCCCAGACAGCACTGGGCCTCGGGTCGAGTCCCAGAGCAGATGTGGACTTCGTGACCCCGGGCAGAGGTGGTCCTTGACCCCCTGATTAACAAGGGAACAAGGGTTAGATCATTGGTGAGGAAGTCCCCCTTTTTTTGGGGGGGTGGGGTAGTTCAGTTTGATGTAGACGATTGTAGCAGTCTATCGGGGTCAGGTCGGAGTCTGTCTTCCTATACGTGTAGCTGGCATGAGACGAGGGGGACCCAATTGGTAGTTACGGTGAAGTATACTGGTAGTTATAGTGAGCTACTGGTGTTCTGACGAAGGAGGAGGAGGAGCGAGGCGGACGGCGACCGAGGCGCTGAAGGAGGTAAGAGTCAGGGGGTTTACTGGCGCCTCCAGAGTACAGCAGAAGGCACTCCTCCGCCCCTGGCCCTTGCGCAGGGCCCTCACATTAAAGGGTCGTGTGGGTCATGACCGACCATGTACGACCTTACTGTAGGACGTTAAGAAAGACGTGACGTCAGGCTATGAGGCGTCCCCAGAGCTCAGTGGTGTAAGGAAAGAAACAAATAGAACAACCCAACCCTCGAAAATGGCCAGGCAGTAATGTGAGGCATTATCTTGCCAAGCATGACATGGTCGTGCTACTGACGCGGGGGGGTCACACCAGCAGACCGTTCTCGAGAACAGAAAACGAAGAAATAACTGTAGAGGAGGAGAAAGTGAACGAAAACGGACAAGTGGGTCAAGTTTTTGAGGTCAGACTGTGGCAGTTGGTTGAGTCGGCCGCACGGCTTTGCAACTCGACTCATGTAAGTATGCAGAGCCAGAACCTCCCAAGATCTGGAGGCGGTACTTCCACACACACGAGACGAATGGATTCTCACCACATTAGAAGCGGATGTGATGAAGAGGAGAATTTTCGTGATGTGGACAGACCAATTTCATAGAGCCAAATTTAACTGTTGTTGTCTTATTTTTTGTAACATGGTGTTTCCATCATAAAACAGATATTACGGTATGTATTTTGTATCAGTGGTGGAATTACAGAACCATCAGTGGGTTCGAGGAAGTCGTGTAAGATATTATAGAAGGAGAATTGATGGGGAGAAAATATTACGAGTTGAAAGATATGAAACCTGACAAAGTGGTGTCTGTCTCTTCAGAAATCTTGTCCAAATATAAGTTTATTTTGAGGTAATTGTGATGAGACGAGACCCAGTTGAAGCAAGAGATCATAGAGAAGGTGTGAAAGAACTGAAGGAATGTTGTGTTGAAGTGTCAAGTGTGTGGATGCATTTGGCTGCTTGCTTAAGGAAGGGAAGTGGTTGGGGAAAAAGGAGACAGGGAATGAAACTAGACAGGTCCCTGAGGGACAACACTGCAGCTGACAGAGAGAGAGGGAAAGGTTGGCCACGCTGACGATCGTGGAGATAGATCGGCCAGAGAGGAGGAGAGCTATGAGGGAGCGTACCGAGGGAGGAAGGCTAAAAGATGGGAGATTTGGAGATCAAACCCCGAGGCCACACCGTACCAAATGTTTGCGAGATACCAAGCCTTCCCAGAGATGATGGCCAGACATTAGGTAGATAGGATACGATACCACACAGCTGGATCGCATCACACGAGAGCCATATTTATGGTCAGCTAGGAGACTGGAGATGCAGGATTCTCCAAAGACATAGGAGTCGACGAGAGATTGGAAGACGAGGAACAGGAGAAACCAGAGCAATGGAACGACTGTTCGGAGGGTTAGATGTGTAATGATGAGGGTTGAGGTCGATCGTTAAATACGTTTGAATGGTCATCCCTCTAGAGGTTGTACCACCGCCTACTAACCAAAATGGAAAAGTTTTGGTTTTCAAGCAGAAGCGAAATAGACGAGCAAGCACAGGCGCAAGTTCACATGCGCGTGTGTTCAGAATGCGACGACGGACGTGAGTAGGTCCATACGTTCCGCTGTATCCTGCGTTCACTTCACGACTTACGCGCCCGTCTTGCCTCTATATCCTGTCTGGGCCAACCAACCTCTCTGTCTCCCATGAGGACCACCTCAACACCCCCATCTCCCGTCTGTTATAGCCTCGTCTCCACCCATCCCGTCCAAGGCTCCGCATCAGGACCCCATCACCAACTATCCCATCCAAGCCTCCGCATCAGGACCCCATCACCAACCATCCCATCCAAGCTTCCGTATCAGGTCCCCCGTCACGACCCGTCCCCCATCAGGACCCCATCACCAACCATCCCATCCAGACCTCCGTATCAGGGCCCCGCCACGACCCATCCCCCATCAGGGCCCCGTCACGACCCATCCCCCATCAGGGCCCCGCCACAACCCATCCCCCATCAGGGTCCCGTCACAACCCATCCCGTGCCAGCTGCCCATCAATACGCTGCTCTACTAACGGAAGATGGGAACCGGAAATACCTGGATACATCCGGTCCCAGAGGCCATGAGCAGTGCGGCGTCATGACGGACGAGGGAGGTGGGAGTCCAGCAGGTGAGGTCTGTGGCCGTACCTTCCTGCGCCCCGTGGCCTGCCCTGCCTTTGTTGAGACCCTCTTGCAGGAGGAGGAAGGGGCAGACCCTCCTGCAGGAGGAGGAAAAGAGGCAGACCCCCCCTGCAGGAGGAGGGGCAGACCCTCTTGTAGGAGGAGGAGGGGCAGACCCTCAAGCAGGAGGAGGAAGGGGCAGACCCTCCTGCATGAGGAGGAAGGGGAAGACCCTCCTGCAGGAGGAGGAAGGGGAAGACCCTACTGCAGGAGGAGGAAGGGGCAGACCCTCCTGCAGGAGGAGGAAGGGGGCAGACCCTCCTGCAGGAGGAGGAAGGGGCAGACCCTCCTGAAGGAGGAGGAAGGAGCAGACCCCCCTGCAGGAGGAAGAAGCCATGGCCCCCCCTGTGCTGGAAGAGCCGACGGTGGTAGAAGGACCAGCGTGGTAGAGGCAATATTGACACTTGTACTTTACGGTTGAATATGGTGTTATGTCTTCCGTCGTCTTAGTACATATTGTGTACAACTACCGTAGTACATTGTGATGGCCGCGCGTGACGCATGCCATGGGTGGGTACAACGGAAGGAGGAGGAGGAGAGTGCGTTACAACAGGAAGAGAGGGAGGGGGACTTTGCAACGGGAAGAGTAGGAGAAAGGGGACATTACAACAGGAAGGGGGCGTTACAACAGAAAGAGGGGGGAAGGGGCTACAAATGGAGGGAATGTTACAACAGGAGAGAGGACGTTACAACTGGAGAAAGGGAGGGGGATACAATACAACAGAAGGAGGAAGAACGTTACAACAGAAGATGGGACTTGGCAACGGGTGAAGGAGGGAGGGGCAGGGGGCATTACAACAGACGGGAGTGCGTTGTCGCAGGAGGTGAGGACGGGGCAACAGGAGGAGGAAGACGGGGCAACAGGAGAAAGAAGACAGACGGGGCAACCGGAGGAGGAAGACGGGGCAACAGGAAGTGGAAGACGGGGCAACAGGAGGAGGAAGATGGGGTCGCTAAAGAGGAGGAGGAGGAGGAGGAGAACAGCGCCTCCCCGCCCCTCACATAGCCTCGCCTCCTTCCCCACACACACACACACCAGACCTGCCCCTCACACCGGACATCCACGGAAATACCAGCGTCACACACGAGACAGCTGGCGCCAGGTGTGTGGGTGTGTGTTACTCCCGCTTTTTACACACGTGTCTGGCCGGCCGGCCGGCAGGCAGGTGTGTCACGACTGATTATATGGAGGAGGAAATAAGGTGCAGGTGTGTGTGTGTGTGTGTGCCGGGGAAGTCGTCTTCAGGAACCCCACACAGGATCGTCTACGACCCTGTGTTGGGTCACCTGGTGCTGTGAGAGCTGTACACACACACACACACACACACACACACACACACACACACACACACACACACCAGGTGGAGGCGACATATGGTGTGTGTGTGTGTGTGTGTGTGTGTGTGTGTGTGTGTGTGTGTGTGTGTGTAAGGACCTGAGATGCCAGCCACCAGGTCATCCACCCGCCCACCAGGTCATCCACCCGCCCACCAGGTCATCCACCCGCCCACCAGGTCACACCAGCATCGCCCGAGGAACACCTGCAGGTGTGAGGGCGCGGGGCGCTGGCCAGAGGTGGTCCCACCTGCAGGTGTGAGGGCGCGGGGCGCTGGCCAGAGGTGGTCCCACCTGCAGGTGTGAGGGCGCGGGGCGCTGGCCAGAGCTGGTCCCACCTGCAGGTGTGAGGGCGCGGGGCGCTGGCCAGAGCTGGTCCCACCTGCAGGTGTGAGGGCGCGGGGCGCTGGCCAGAGCTGGTCCCGCCTGCAGGTGTGAGGGCGCGGGGCGCTGGCCAGAGCTGGTCCCACCTGCAGGTGTGAGGGCGCGGGGCGCTGGCCAGAGCTGGTCCCACCTGCAGGTGTGAGGGCGCGGGGCGCTGGCCAGAGGTGGTCCCACCTGCAGGTGTAAGGGCGCGGGGCGCTGGCCAGAGGTGGTCCCACCTGCAGGTGTAAGGGCGCGGGGCGCTGGCCAGAGCTGGTCTCGCCTGCAGGTGTGAGGGCGCGGGGCGCTGGCCAGAGCTGGTCCCACCTGCAGGTGTGAGGAGGGCGCCGCCATACATGCAGATCCTCCAGAAGACGACTGTACAACCTTGCCCAGGGCCTCCCTCGCCTGGGCCGCTGCTCACCACACACCCATGACCCATGACCCATGACCCCATTCCTCACCACGATGAGGGGAGGGGAGGGGGGGAGGGGGGAGGGGAGGGGCAACAGAAGCAGCAGCGACAGTGAGTGGAGGAAGGGGGGGGAGAAGGGGTGTGCTGCTGCTGGCCTGGGGGCAGAGAGAGAGAGAGAGAGAGAGAGAGAGAGAGAGAGAGAGAGAGAGAGAGAGAGAGAGAGAGAGAGAGAGAGAGAGAGACGTTCCTCTTCCCATGACCCGTCTACCTTTTAAACCCCCCCCCCCCCTCCTCTCATGACGTCATGCACATTCTGGTGGTCTTGGCCCTCTTCCGTTTTCAACCGTACGCAGCCAGACACCACCCCACGCCGCGTCTTCATGACTGATGAACGCCCCTGTCGTCTTCCCCCCCTCTGGGTCACCTGGGTCGTTAGCGTCGTAATGACCCCATTCGTCACGGAGGTCAGGCATGCGCCTGAGGTCATAGATATGTGGGGTCATGGTGTTATTCAATGGTATATATATATGTTGGGTGGGGAGAGCAACGTCCCCGCTCTCCCCCGCCCCGCCCCGCCCCACGCGCGAGAGGAGGTCGTCGGGATAAAACTGGCGAGGGTGTCTACTGGTCGAGGGTCGTCTCCCTCAAGGACCTGATTATAAGGACCGTGGTGGGGGGGGGGGGGGTTAAGGGCGGGAGGAGGGGAGGGTAGAGTGGTGGGAAAGAGGGGGGGGGGATGTAGTGTGGTGGGGGAGGAGGGGCGTGTATAGTGTGGTGGGGGAGGAGGGGAGTGTGTAGTGTGGTGGGGGAGGAGGGGCGTGTATAGTGTGTTGGGGGAGGAGGGGAGTGTGTAGTGTGGTGGGGGAGGAGGGGAGTGTGTAGTGTGGTGGGGGAGGAGGGGAGTGTGTAGTGTGGTGGGGGGAGGAGGGGAGTGTGTAGTGTGGTGGGGGAGGAGGGGAGTGTGTAGTGTGGTGGGGAGGAGGGGGAGTGTGTAGTGTGGTGGGGGAGGAGGGGAGTGTGTAGTGTGGTGGGGGAGGAGGGGAGTGTGTAGTGTGGTGGGGGAGGAGGGGAGTGTGTAGTGTGGTGGGGAGGAGGGGAGTGTGTAGTGTGGTGGGGGAGGAGGGGAGTGTGTAGTGTGGTGGGGGAGGAGGGGAGTGTGTAGTGTGGTGGAGGAGGGGAGTGTGTAGTGTGGTGGGGGAGGAGGGGAGTGTGTAGTGTGGTGGAGGAGGGGAGTGTGTAGTGTGGTGGGGGAGGAGGGGAGTGTGTAGTGTGGTGGGGGAGGAGGGGAGTGTGTAGTGTGGTGGGGGAGGAGGGGAGTGTGTAGTGTGGTGGGGGAGGAGGGGAGTGTGTAGTGTGGTGGGGGAGGAGGGGAGTGTGTAGTGTGGTGGGGGAGGAGGGAGTGTGTAGTGTGGTGGAGGAGGGGAGTGTGTAGTGTGGTGGGGGAGGAGGGGAGTGTGTAGTGTGGTGGAGGAGGGGAGTGTGTAGTGTGGTGGGGGAGGAGGGGAGTGTGTAGTGTGGTGGGGGAGGAGGGGAGTGTGTAGTGTGGGGGGAGGAGGGAGTGTGTAGTGTGGTGGGGGGGAGGAGGAGTGGAAAGGGGGGGGGTAGGGTGAGTGTTAGTTGGTGGGTGGGGCTGAAGTGTGGGGGGGAAAGGAGGGGAGGAGTAGTGGAGGGGAGGGGAGAGTGTGAGGAGGGGGTGTGTGGGAGAGTAGGTGGGTTGGGGATGAGAGAGAGGGGGGGATGGTTGGGATGGCGGGGTGGAGGGGGGAGGGAGTTTGTTGTGGGGAAGGGGGGAGTGAGTGGGGTGGGCGGGGAGTAGTGATTGAGGAGGGTGGGAGGGTAGATTGATGGTGGGGGAGGAGGGGCGTGTGTAAGGTGGTGGGGGGGGAGTTGTCAGTGTAGGTGGGGGGGAGGGGAGGGTAGTGGGAGGGGGTGGAGTGTGTAGTGGGAGGAGGAGGGGGTGTGAATGATGGTGGGGGGAGGGAAGGGTGGTGAGGTGGGGGGGGAGAGTATAGATGGGGCGGGGAGGAGGGGATGTAAAAGGGGTGGAGGAGGGGAGATGGTAGGGTTGGGGGGCGGAGGGGAGGAGACGTGAGGTGAGGAGGGGGTGTGAGTGGGGGGGGAGGGGGGAGTGTGTTGAGGGGGGGAAAGGGGAGTGGTAGTGAGGTGGGGGAGGGAGAGTGAGAGGGGGGGGGGGGGTGTTCATATGAGGAGGGGCGGCGGGGCGAGAATAGGGGGGGGCGGCGGGCAGAGTCAGAGGAGGGTCTCATAGACGATAATTTGGGGGGGGTTAATACGAGTGGGAGGTGCTGGCGAAACTTATGGATTTTTCGGCTTGCGAAACAAGTTTTGGGTCGTTTTGAATTCGAGATAGGGGCTGCGGGCTGGGATATGTTGGGGTGGCCGATTAAGACGATTGTATTCTTCTTTTAATCCTAATTTAGTGGCTGTCGGTCTAAACTAGATTAGTGGGGGGGCGGTGAGATGATGTTTTGTTCTTTTCTATACAGATATTTTTTTTTTTTCATTTTACTATGATTTTTTTTCTTGGCTATATACAATATATTTTCGGCTTTTTAATCCCTATATTTGTTTCTTTTTCATTACTAATTATTTTCTTTTTGTTAAAACGATATTATTTCTTCTTTTCTATATACTATATTATTTTTTTCTTATACTATATTATTTTTGCTTTTTTTCCCAAGATAACAGTTTATGTTTGGGGTCGGGTATAGACTATTATTTCTCTTCTATATACTTTTATTTTTCTTCTCTATATACTATAGATTTTTTTTTTTCCTATTTTACATATTATCTTTTTTCTTTTTTAAAACTATATTTGTCTTTGCTATATACTATATTATTTTTTTTCTTTTCTATATACTATATTATTTTCTCTTTTTAAACTATAAATTTTTTCCTTCTATATACATTTTTTTCTCCCTATTATCCACAATCCATTTTCTTGATTTCTTTTTTTTAGACATCTCCTACCCTCCACCCTCTCCCCCCCCCCCCCCCCCAAAAACCCACCCAACCACACCACCCCACCCCCCCCTCCCCCCCACCCGCCCCCCCCCCCCCCCCCCCCCCCGTCCCCCCCCCTCCGCGGACCCCCAACCCTGCCTCCACCAAATAAAATAACACAAAAAAAACCAAAAACTCATTAAACCAAAACCCTGCAAAAAACGGCCGCACAAAATTTTTTAAGACATTTTTTTCAACTAATTTAATGATGACCACCAACGTAGATAAAAACCGACACAACGATGTGCAGTCAATACACAACGATGAATACCAACGTAAGTAGTAGACCAACATACGTATGAGTAGACTAACATACGAGTAGTATGTACAATACATAGTATGAGTATGACAATACACATACGTAGTAGAAAAAAACATACAAAGAATGTATATACTTGAAATATGTATATGTACACATTTGGGAAAGGGGTTTTTAGAAGAACTATTTTAAAGATCAAACCACATGTTGTACTGGGGGTTTTGAAGACACCAAAACCCCCACAACCAATACATAACACACACCCCCCCCCCCCCCCCCACTTGTGTACAGCAAAACCAATGTACACTAAAAGGGGCACTTGATCTCCCAGTTCAAAAGGATTCTCACCTTGTGTGGCCCGCTGGGCCCCCCAGCTGGCGTGTCCATGTCTTCCCTCCCCCCTCCCTCCACCCCCCCTCCCCTTCCTGTACATATTGTAAAGGGATGATATGATTTTTAAATCCCCCCTCCCTCCTACCCTCCCTCCCCTTTACATTGTACTTTCTTCCCCCCCCCCCCCCCACAAGTACACCCTCCCTCCTTCTTCCCCTCCCCCACATAAAGTACTTTTCCCCCCCAACCCTCCCCCCCCCATATGTACTTTTCCCCCCTCCCTCCCCCTCACATAAAGTAAATTTCCCCTCCCCCCCCTCCCCCCCCACCTTTTTTTTTCCCTTTTTTCTTTCCCCCCCCCTCCCTCCCCCTCACATATGTACTTTTTTTTCCCTCCCTCTCCCTCCCCCACATATGTACTTTCCCTTCCCTCCCTCTCCCTCCCCCACATATGTACTTTATCTGGAACATCTACATCCCGGTCCACAGGCGAGTCGGTGGGGGTGGGGGGGGGGGGGGTGTTCGACCTTAGGTCCCCCAGGGGAAACGGGAGGGAAGTGATGGGAGGGTAGGGATGTGAACGGTAAGGGACGGCCAATTGACCTGTTCCTTCAGGATATGGGAAAGAAAGGGATGGTGCGGCGCCCCTTCCACCCCCGCCCCCCCCCCCCCCCTTCCCCATCACGGAACAGAAGGGCGACTGAATATGTAATATGTAATTTCAAGGGGAAGGAGGGGGAGGGGAGGGAGGGAGGGAGGGGAGGGGGAGGTGGGAGGGAGGGGGGGAGGGGAAGATGTGGTGAGTTAATTGGTTCATCAAAAAGGGTTGGTCTTGCCTGGGGGGAGGGGGGGGGGGTCGTCCACGTACAGGTAGCGAAACCTGAACTTGGCCTCCCGTAGAGTTTGTGGCCTCACAGTGTACTCCAAGGTGTACATATGTACTAAATTGTGTGTGTGTGTGTCCTCCGAGGTGTACATCTGTCCTAAGGTGTGTACTCCACGTGTATATCTGTGCTAGAGGGTGTACTTTAGGTATACATCTGTACTAAAGTGTGTACTCTAGGTGTACATCTGTTTTAAAGTGTGTACTCTAGGTGTACATCTGTTTTAAGGTGTGTACTCTAGGTGTACATCTGTCCTAAGATGTGTACTCCACGTGCATATGTGCTAGAGGGTGTACTTTAGGTATACATCTGTACTAAAGTGTGTACTCTAGGTGTACATTTGTACTAAGGTGTGTATTCTAGGTGTACATCTGTTCTAAGGTGTGTACTGTAGATGTACGCATGTACTAAGGTGTGAACTCTAGGTGTGCGTCTGTACTAAGGTGTGTACTCTAGCTGTACATTACTAAGGTGTGTACTCTAGGTGTATATTTGTACTGAGGTGTGTACTTTAGGTGTACATCTGTGCTAGGGTGTGTACTGCAGGTACACAAAAGTGTTCTGACGAGGTGTAGCGGGTTGTAGTCAGGGTACTGCCGGGTGTGTATCTCCCATGACCACACACACACACACACACACACACACACGTGACTCCGTAACACTTCTGTGTAGTAACAGTGAGGTGTTACAGGCGCTGTGTTATAGCTTTGTGTGTGTGTGTGTGTGTGTGTGTGTGTGTGTGTGTGTGTGTGTGTGTGGGTGGGTGGGTCTGTGTCTACACCTGCCGTGCTACACCTGTGGTCAGTCGTGAGCACGTGTTTGCAGGTGCGGCACCACGGGTTGTGAGGGCCCCCCCCCCCCACCTGGCGCGGCAGCCACGGTAAACACAGCCAAATTCCACGCCACGGATTCCTGCCCTGCCCGCGCGCGCGCGCACGCAAGGCAATGTCATGCCTCTTTCCCTCATAAAGCTGGTATTCCCTCTACATCCCGACGTACAGATGGGCCCTAAGGGCGCCGGAGGGGCGCGCTCTGGTTCCTGCCCCCCCCCCCTGAGGGGCACAAACAGTTGGGGGGGGGGGAACGAGGCGTGTGTAATGTGTGTAGTCAAAGCTGCCTCCCTCCCCCCCCCCTCCTCCTCTCCTCCTCCTTTGTGTGGTAGATAACAAGTGGGGGGGG
>NC_092273.1:23249071-23256571 GCF_036320965.1 Panulirus ornatus
ATCTCTGGGCTGTCTTACGCTCGGGGATGTCATCTCTTGGCGTATACGCCGACGCCCGAAATGACCGTAACCCCCCCCCCCCCCCCCCCGAACTCCTTGGCGGGAGGTGCGTTACGCCGCTATAGGGACATCCCCTCCGCCCCCAGGGAACTGAACATCCCCCTTCCCTCCCCCAGGGAACTGAACATCCCCCTTCCCGCCCCCAGGGAACTGAACATCCCCCCTCCCTCCCCCAGAGAACTGAACATCCCCCTTCCCGCCCCCAGGGAACTGAACATCCCCCTTCCCTCCCCCAGGGAACTGAACATCCCCCTTCCCTCCCCCCGGGAACTGAACATCCCCCTTCCCTCCCCCCGGGAACTGAACATCCCCCTTCCCGCCCCCAGAGAACTGAACATCCCCCCGCCCCCAGGGAACTGAACATCCCCAGAGAACTGAACATCCCCCCCGCCCCCAGGGAACTGAACATCCCCCTTCCCTCTCCCCGGGAACTGAACATCCCCCTTCCCTCCCCCCGGGAACTGAACATCCCCTTCCCGCCCCCAGAGAACTGAACATCCCCCCGCCCCCAGGGAACTGAACATCCCCAGAGAACTGAACATCCCCCCCGCCCCCAGGGAACTGAACATCCCCCTTCCCTCTCCCCGGGAACTGAACATCCCCCTTCCCTCCCCCCGGGAACTGAACATCCCCCTTCCCGCCCCCAGAGAACTGAACATCCCCCTTCCCTCCCCCAGGGAACTGAACATCCCCCAGAGAAGTGAACATCCCCCTCCCCCAGGGAACTGCAGGAGCAGACGTGGCAGACGTAGCAGCAGGAGCAGTAGACGTAGCAGTAGGAGGAGCAACAGACGTAGCAGCAGGAGGAGCAGCAGGAGGAGGAGGAGCAGGAGGAGGAGCAGGAGGAGGAGGAGGAGGAGGAGGAGGAGCAGGAGGAGGAGCAGGAGGAGGAGGAGGAGGAGGAGGAGCAGGAGGAGGAGCAGGAGGAGGAGCAGGAGCAGGAGGAGCAGGAGGAGGAGCAGGAGCAGGAGGAAGAGCAGGAGGAGGAGCAGGAGCAGGAGGAGGAGCAGGAGCAGGAGGAGGAGCAGGAGCAGGAGGAGCAGGAGCAGGAGGAAGAGCAGGAGGAGGAGCAGGAGCAGGAGGAGCAGCAGGAGCAGCAGGAGCAGGAGAAGGAGCAGGAGGAAGAGCAGGAGGAAGAGCAGGAGGAGCAGGAGCAGGAGGAGGAGCAGGAGGAGGAAGGACAGTAGCCAGAGTAACAGGTTGCAGACGGAAATAGTTTGTTGACACCAACGGTGTAGTAGGAGGGGGGAGGGGGGACACCCCCTACCCCAGGAGATGCCCCAGGCAGGCAGCAGGTCGTGTAAGGTCGACGTCCCGCCTGCTCTGTATAGGATTCCCTCCCATAGCTGACCCGTATTTTGATTATTTTGACTGGGGGGGACTTAGAGAGGGGGTGGGCTGGAGTGGGGCAAGATTTAGGGGGGGGTGTTATTGGTGTGTGACGTTTCCTGTTCTGGTCCCCCGGGGGCCCCCATGTTGGAACCCTCTTTGTGGGGGCCCCATGTTGGAACCTATATGTGGGGCCCCTCATGTTGGGACCCTCTCTGTGGGGCCTCCATGTTTGGACCCCTCTTTGTGGGGCACCCATGTTGGGACCCTCTCTTGTGGGGCCTCCATGTTTGTGGATCCTCTTTGTGGGGCACACGTGTTGGAACCCTATATGTAGGGCCTCCATGTTGGGACCCTCTTTGGGGCACCCATGGTGGGACCCTCTTCGTGGGGCCTCCATGTTTGGACCCTCTCTGTGGGGTACCCATGTTGGGACTCTGTGGGGCCTCCATGTTTGGACCCTCTCTTTGGGGCCCCCCATGTTTGGATCCTCTTTCTGAGGGGCCCCCACCTGAATTCTCAGGGGATCCCATGTTGTGGAGGCACCCACGTACCTCCTCCACTAAACCACGGATGGAGTGGATGATGATGATAGATAGATAGATAGATAGGGATCGATAGACATAGATAGATGGGCTGAGGGGCAGTAGTTAGGTGTGAAGATGGCCAGGAACCACGTCCCCTCACGAACGAGGAGGGGAAGGGGATGAGTGAGTGAGGGAGAGGGGAGATACGCCTTCAACGAACCCCTCTCCCCCCCCCCCCCTCCCGCGCGGCGTATACCCTACGCTGGTATACGCCCGGCGTCGCCCAGGGAGAGGGACGTAACTGGCCCAGGTAACCCCGGCTAATTTACCACCTTCTTCCCTAATGATTCCACCCCTCCCCCTCCCTCCTCTCCTTGTTAATCACCCTGTTAATGACACCCAGTGCCAATTGGAGCCTTCCCCCTCCCCCTTTTTCTAAAAGTCCTTTTTCCCTGGTCTTCACACTACACACTGACTGGTCTCTTGAAGTATGCCAGGTGTGTGTGTGTGTGTGTGTGTGTGTGTGTGTGTGTGTGTCTGTGTGTGTGTGTGTGTGGAGGGAGGAAAGGGAGGAAAGGGGGAGGGGGAGGTTAAAAGGGGGAGGGGGAGGTCCTTCGTCTGTTGACAGGCTCATGTAACACTTGTTGTACGCACGTCTGATGTGTGGCCATGCATGGGGGGGGAGGGGGAGGGGGGAGCTAGTCTTTGTTTCTGCACACGCCAGACACACTCCCTCCCTCCCTTCCCTCCCTCCCTTCCCTCCCTCCCTCCCTCCCTCCCTCCCTCCCTCACACAGCCTTACCTGACTCCCACACCCTCCAACCTACGACCTCCTCCACCTCCCTCCTCCAATCCCCCACGACTCCCTCAGGCCTACGGCGTCTCAGCCTAGTTGGAGGACAGTACCTGGGAAGGACTGGTACCAGGAGACCTGCTGGTGGACAGTACCTGGGAAGGACTGGTACCAGGAGACCTGCTGGTGGACAGTACCTGGGAAGGACTGGTACCAGGAGACCTGCTGGTGGACAGTACCTGGGAAGGACTGGTACCAGGAGACCTGCTGGTGGACAGTACCTGGGAAGGACTGGTACCAGGAGACCTGCTGGTGGACAGTACCTGGGAAGGACTGGTACCAGGAGACCTGCTGGTGGACAGTACCTGGGAAGGACTGGTACCAGGAGACCTGCTGGTGGACAGTACCTGGGAAGGACTGGTACCAGGAGACCTGCTGGTGGACAGTACCTGGGAAGGACTGGTACCAGGAGACCTGCTGGTGGACAGTACCTGGGAAGGACTGGTACCAGGAGACCTGCTGGTGGACAGTACCTGGGAAGGACTGGTACCAGGAGACCTGCTGGTGGACAGTACCTGGGAAGGACTGGTACCAGGAGACCTGCTGGTGGACAGTACTTCATTACTGTGATCAACCAAAAGTGAAATTTAAAATTTGTAAATTTGATCAGGGAATTTTTGTGACATTTTAAGTTCATGTGGCGCCAGGAAAGAGACGAAGAATAGCCCATCCACTTCCCTTCTGGTCCACATGATAAGTTTAAATGGCCCATCCACTCCCCCTTCTGGTCCACATAATAAGTTTAAATGGCCCATCCACTCCCCTTCTGGTCCATATAATGTTTAAATGGCCTATCCACTCCCCTTCTGGTCCACATAATGCTTAAATGGCCCATCCACTCCCCTTCTGGTCCACATATTGCTTGAATAGCCTATCCACCCCATCCACTACCCTTCTTGTCCACATAATAAGTTTATGGTACGCTCGTTGTCTTGGACAATCGCATGTCTACCAAATGGCGTCGTAGCTACGTCTCTTCTTCGTTGTATATCAACTGACTGTTATATTTCTCTCTTGTGTCTCCCCTGATGATGTGATTATTACACGAAAGTGCACCTGGGAACTTATCGTGTTTCATTTTCCCCCGTGGACCCATAGGAATATACATATTCATGCTTGCTTTCCTTCATCCACATATTACAACGATCTCTACTTCATAACAATTACCTTATGGTGCTGATAATCACACTCACTTCAGCACCAAGTTTCAGACAATTCAGTTCAACTATACAGAAAAGCTTTACCATGGACTCCACATGAGCCACACCTCCGGGGGGGAGAAAACGGCTCAGAACAGCTTCACTTCCATAAACCACCAACACACAGAGCTGTACACCCACACCCACCTCCCCCTCATACATCCATGTTACAGTGGAAACTATGTCCTGGTCGTTAGAGAGGGAGGGGGGGAGGGGGTGTTGTCTTGTGGTTGCAGGGGGGAGGGAAGGTTGAGTGTGTGTGTGGGGGGGGGAGGTGGTTGGCCTAGCTAGAGAGATGTGTGTTCAGCTAACGACTCTTCTCTTGATCATCTCTCTCTCGTAATGATGTGGTTGATAAAAGAATGGGCTTTAAAGTGACCTTGGGGACAAATTACCGTTATTATTATTATTATTATTATTATTATTATTATTATTATTATTATTCTGACTTAAAGTTTGGAGCGTGTCAGCCAGTCAAAGTGTTGAACTTTACGTTGCGCTGCAGGGCTGATCATCACATTAATAAGTGAAGGCTTGTTTTCTTCTTCTAGAGCCTGAGTAAGTGCCTCTTACAGTTTAGGGACAGACTTACAGAAGAAACCAGTTTCACTGAACATTGAAGCCATGCATTCATAGTGTACAGTTGGCAGAGGTGATGTTGGTGGAGATGCAATAGCAGCATCCAGTCCATCTCTTATTTCATTGAACAATTCCTTGTCCAGATCACTGTAGATGCCATTATTGTTTACAATTGATGACTATGATTGGTAGTTTGTAGCGGTAAATTGTTTCCATTTCCATACCACTAAAACCAAAAGCAGAATCTCCATCAACACATATGATTCGCTTGCCTGGAGCATGGTCTTGCGCCCATAAGGCTGCTACAATGGCATAACCAAGACCCATTGTACCAAAAGTACCTGCATCCAGTCTGTGGCGTGGAAATTTGTTGAGCAAAATAGTCCGTCCAATGTCCATGGTATTGGCTCCTTCACTGACAATAATACAATCATGTGGTAACAGCTGGTCCAGGTGATGAAGTCCTGCGTAGTAGTTCAAAGGTTCTGAAATATCCTGGGCCATTTTAGTACTAATGTTTTTGTTGTCCTGCACTTTCTCTTGAAGTTGAGACCACCAAGGTGAGTGTGAGGCAAGAAGAGTTCCTGGTACTGCTTCTTGGAGCTGGCCACAAACTGCCCTGAAGTCACCTAGCAAAACAACACTTCCATTCACACTGTTGTGGAACTCCTCACAACTTGAAGTCAGAAGGATATGATGCGTTTGCATTTCAAAATATCAACAACATGTGAATGAATAATTGTTTTGTATTTTTCCTTGTGTTCACAAGCAAGGATTGACTGAATCCTTATTGGTTTTATACATAACTTTTTGGCCTTTGTGGGAAGGCAGCTGGATTTATTTTAACTAAATTTGATAACATTATATTGTGAAGTATTATTAGGGATTTATCCCTGGGGATAGAGGAGAAAGAATACTTCCCACGTATTCCTTGCGTGTCGTAGAAGGCGACTAAAAGGGGAGGGAGCGGGGGGCTGGAAATCCTCCCCTCTTGGTTTTTTCTTAATTTTTCAAAAGAAGGAACAGAGAACGAGGGCCAGGTGAGGATATTCCCTCAAAGGCCCAGTCCTCTGTTCTTAACGCTACCTCGCTGACGCGGGAAATGGCGAATAGTTGGAAAGAAAAAGAAAATTGTATTATTATTATTATTATTATTATTATTATTATTATTATTATTATTATTATAATCATTAATTAAGACATTAATTGCCGTAATGGGTGGCATATAATCATGGGAGGATGTTAAGGTGTGCAAGTGGGGTGGGAGGTTCACTTTTCACACCAATATTGAGCTGTGGTCATCTCTGAGCACCGCTGGACTGTGTCTATAGCATCATTCAGTTCCTGTTCCCCCAGTCTGGCCTGTGTGTGTATATATATATATATATATATATATATATATATATATATATATATATATATATATATATATATATATATGTTGGTAAGGTTATTTAATGATGGTATGACTCATGGTGAGGTGCCTGAGGATTGGCGGAATGCGTGCATAGTGCCATTGTACAAAGGCAAAGGGGATAAGAGTGAGAGCTCAAATTACAGAGGTATAAGTTTGTTGAGTATTCCTGGTAAATTATATGGGAGGGTATTGATTGAGAGGGTGAAGGCATGTACAGAGCATCAGATTGGGGAAGAGCAGTGCGGTTTCAGAAGTAGTAGAGGATGTGTGGATCAGGTGTTTGCTTTGAAGAATGTATGTGAGAAATACTTAGAAAAGCAAATGGATTTGTATGTAGCATTTATGGATCTGGAGAAGGCATATGATAGAGTTGATAGAGATGCTCTGTGGAAGGTATTAAGAATATATGGTGTGGGAGGCAAGTTGTTAGAAGCAGTGAAAAGTTTTTATCGAGGATGTAAGGCATGTGTACGTGTAGGAAGAGAGGAAAGTGATTGGTTCTCAGTGAATGTAGGTTTGCGGCAGGGGTGTGTGATGTCTCCATGGTTGTTTAATTTGTTTATGGATGGGGTTGTTAGGGAGGTGAATGCAAGAGTCCTGGAAAGAGGGGCAAGTATGAAGTCTGTGGGGGATGAGAGAGCTTGGGAAGTGAGTCAGTTGTTGTTCGCTGATGATACAGCGCTGGTGGCTGATTCATGTGAGAAACTGCAGAAGCTGGTGACTGAGTTTAGTAAAGTGTGTGGAAGAAGAAAGTTAAGAGTAAATGTGAATAAGAGCAAGGTAATTAGGTACAGTAGGGTTGAGGGTCAAGTCAATTGGGAGGTGAGTTTGAATGGAGAAAAACTGGAGGAAGTGAAGTGTTTTAGATATCTGGGAGTGGATCTGTCAGCGGATGGAACCATGGAAGCGGAAGTGGATCATAGGGTGGGGGAGGGGGCGAAAATTTTGGGAGCCTTGAAAAATGTGTGGAAGTCGAGAACATTATCTCGGAAAGCAAAAATGGGTATGTTTGAAGGAACAGTGGTTCCAACAATGCTGTATGGTTGCGAGGCGTGGGCTATGGATAGAGTTGTGCGCAGGAGGATGGATGTGCTGGAAATGAGATGTTTGAGGACAATGTGTGGTGTGAGGTGGTTTGATCGAGTAAGTAACGTAAGGGTAAGAGAGATGTGTGGAAATAAAAAGAGCGTGGTTGAGAGAGCAGAAGAGGGTGTTTTGAAATGGTTTGGGCACATGGAGAGAATGAGTGAGGAAAGATTGACCAAGAGGATATATGTGTCGGAGGTGGAGGGAACGAGGAGAAGAGGGAGACCAAATTGGAGGTGGAAAGATGGAGTGAAAAAGATTTTGTGTGATCGGGGCCTGAACATGCAGGAGGGTGAAAGGAGGGCAAGGAATAGAGTGAATTGGAGCGATGTGGTATACCGGGGTTGACGTGCTGTCAGTGGATTGAATCAAGGCATGTGAAGCGTCTGGGGTAAACCATGGAAAGCTGTGTAGGTATGTATATTTGCGTGTGTGGACGTATGTATATAC
>NC_092273.1:23261571-23264071 GCF_036320965.1 Panulirus ornatus
CATCGCCTAGATCCCCCCTAATCGCCTAGATCCCCCCTCATCGCCCAGATCCCCCTCATCGCCCAAATCCCTCTCCCTCATCGCCCAGATCCCCCATCATCGCCCAGATCCCCCCTCATCGCCCAGATCCTCCCTCATCGCCCAGATCCCTCTCCCTCATCGCCCAGAACCCCCCTCATCGCCCAGATCCCCCCTCATCGCCCAGATCCCCCCTCATCGCCCAGATCCCCCTCATCGCCCAGATCCCTCTCCCTCATCGCCCAGAACCCCCCTCATCGCCCAGATCCCCCCTCATCGCCCAGATCCCCCCTCATCGCCTAGATCCCCCCCTCTCACCCACACATGAGGCAGATCAGCCTCTCACAACTCACACTGTGTCGTGAGCTGGGGACACAACACGCTATTGTATCTGAGACATTTGGTGGCTGTGTTCATCTGGCCCGTTGTTGTGAGCAACTGCCAGCTTACACAAGGTCTGTGTACTGCTACACCCACACACACACACCACACACACCACACACACACACCACACACACACACACACACACACACACACACACACCACACACACACACACACACACACCACACACACACACACACACACACACACACACACACACACACCACACACACACACCGCACACACACACCACACACACACACCACACACACACACACCACACACACACCACACACCACACACACACACCACACACACACACCGCACACACACACACACACACACACACCACACACACACACACACACACACCACACACCACACACACACACCACACACACACACAGACACACCACACACACAGACACACCACACACACACACCACACACACACACACACACACCACACACACACACACACACACACACACACACCACACACACACACAGACACACACACACACACACCACACACACACACAGACACACCACACACACAGACACACCACACACACACACCACACACACACACACACACACACACACCACACACACACACACACACACACCACACACACACACCACACACACACACACCACACACACACACACACACACACACACACCACACACACACACCACACACACACACACCACACACACACCACACACACACACACACACACACACACACACACACACACCACACACACCACACACACACCACACACACACACCACACACACACACACCACACACACACACCACACACACACACCACACACACACCACACACACACACATACACACACACACACACACACACCACACACACACACACACACACCACACACACACACACAAGACCATGTCCTCACCAGTCTTGTATACATTCCCCTGATGGTGTTGTGACGGACGCTCACCCGAAGTAGTTCACGGGTGAGGACAGTGTTGTTATAACCTCCCCCCCCCCACCACTTACAGTACTGGTGGTGGGCGTGGCTATAACCCACCCCCCGCAGTACTGGTGGTGGGCGTGGCTATAACCCACCCCCCGCAGTACTGGTGGTGGGCGTGGCTATAACCCACCCCCCGCAGTACTGGTGGTGGAAGTGGCTATAACCCACCCCCCCACAGTACTGGTGGTGGGCAGGGCTATAACCCACCCACTCCCCACAGTACTGGTGGTGGGCAGGGCTATAACCCACCCCCCACAGTACTGGTGGTGGGCATGGCTATAACCCACCCCCCACAGTACTGGTGGTGGAAGTGGCTATAACCCACCCCCACAGTACTGGCGGTGGGCATGGCTGTAACCCACCCCCCACAGTACTGACGGTGGGCATGGCTATAACCCACCCCCCGCAGTACTGGTGGTGGAAGTGGCTATAACCCACCCCCACAATACTGGCGGTGGGCATGGCTATAACCCACCCCCACAGTACTGGTGGTGGGCATGGCTATAACCCACCCCCCACAGTACTGGTGGTGGGCATGCCTATAACCCACCCCCCACAGTACTGGTGGTGGGCATGGCTATAACCCACCCCCCACAGTACTGGTGGTGGGCATGGCTATAACCCACCCCCCACAGTACTGGTGGGAGCCAGGCAGGGAGAGGCTGGGGAGCAATACAACAGGGTTGTAGTCGCTACAGTAGATGTATCAGTTGAACACCTCACGATGCAGTAATCACAGACCCTTGTAAGGTTTTAGTGGGCGTCTCTGACTCCGTTTTCTCCGTAATGCTGGGGTTCCCCCCGTGTGTGTGTGTGTGTGTGTGTGTGTGTGTGTGTGTGGTGTGTGTGTGTGTGTGTGTGTGGTGTGTGTGTGTGTGTGTGTGGTGTGTGTGTGTGTGGTGTGTGTGTGTGTGTGTGTGTGTGTGTGTGTGTGTGTGTGTCTGAGCGTGGGAAAGTAAACTAGAGACGTGGGTTTAACTGGTTTGACTGGTTAGTATCCCTTCTTGTGGAAGATTGGTTTACCCAGGGGCTTCCTCCCCCCCCCCTCCTACTCCCTGGCTGGTTTAGTGATGACGTGG
>NC_092273.1:23266571-23269071 GCF_036320965.1 Panulirus ornatus
AGTGTACTCGAGGTGTACACACACACACCACACACACACACACACACACACACCTTGGGTCGTGAGGGGGAGCGGGGGCAGATCCCCAGGCCTGGTATACACGTCGTGTAGAAAGCAAGATACACAGGAGGTGTCGTGAAATGTCAGGGGGGCGGGGGGGGGAGGTTAAGTTGGGGGGGTTACGTTTCATGGTGTTCCCCCCCCTCCCCAGGTACGTGCACATGGGGGGGGGGGGGTCAGCCGCTGCCTTGACCCGTTGCGCGTTGTATCCGCCGACATGCGCAGGTTGCAACTTTCCCTCAGTGTGGACCGTGATACACCCTTCGTGTCATGACTACACCCAACCCATTATCAGTAGCGTAGTTACTTGGTGTTAAGGCGTGTAGGATGGTCGTAGTGATTGACGTAGGAGCAGAGGGGGGGGGGGGTTGTCGTAGCCTGTACATAGATGAATGTTGATTGGATGTATGAACACATTCTGTGTTCTAATGTTAACATTATTTGGCCATAGGTCTTCGATAGTGGGGGAGGGGGGGCGGTTATCTTAACTACATGGATGACAGATGACGCTGTGGCCATGTTGGCTACGTCACTTGTAAGGAGGAGGAGGAGAGGAGGAAGAAGAAGAAGAAGAAGAAGAGGAGGAGGAGGAGGAAGAAGAGGAGAAGGAGGAGCAGGAGGAGGAGGTGGGGGGAGTTGATGGGTCACCAGCCGTGGGCCTTCCTTAAAGTGACCCGCTCCTCCCCCCCCCCCCCACCCACCTTGTACGTACGTACATACGTACGCCTCCTGGCTCGCCTATGGTCTACAGAGGGAAGGAGGGGGGGGGGGGGCATCTCGTGTGTGTGTGTGTGTGTGTGTGTGTGTGTGTGTGTGTGTGTGTGTGTGTGTGTGTGTGCGTGCTAAGACAGTAGAGTGTGGCGGGTCACATCCACCTCAGGTGCCTCACCTCCTGGAGGCGCTGAAGTGGTCGGGTACACTATGGTGTTTGTGAGGTATACCACATCAGAGTCGGGTACTGGCTAGGTATACCTCCCCAGCAGTGCCAGTGGATGAGTATACTTAAGGAACCATTAAGTATACTGTAGAAACTAGGGGGGGGGGTCGGCTGTGAAGTATACTGGTCCAGTAGAGGTGTCGATATATCCGCAGTATACCAGGCGACCACAGCCGGTGGACGGGGTATAACCTGGTATATATGTAGTGTTGCAGGTACGACCCCCTCCCTGGATGGGTCGCGCACTGGATCGTCCACCACTGAACCCTACGGAAGAGCAAAGCCCTTCTAGTCTGTACATGTAAACACTGCTCAGTGTCCTTTGCTAGTTCGCGTCGTGGGCCATAGAGGGAGTAGCACCTGGGACGACCCCCCCCCCTACGGATGGGTGGGGGGGGGGGGTTCACCGTTGTGGATGTATATACCACACTGGTGTTCATGTGGTCCGGGTCTCGAGGTGTGATGGCTGGGCCAGACACACACACTCGTCTCTGAGTTCCCCAATGTGACATATTGGTTTTCTGGTCGTATGGCAACTGAGGAGAAGTCTTTTGTTTTTACGTTACGTATTTACTGCCTGGGTGATGCTGTGTTACGCTGCGTCTGGTGGTGAATTGTCCTGGGGTCTTCAGGTGTGGTTCGGAGGGGGTGTGGTAGGTGATACAGGGGGTCTAGATGGGTCCCTGGTCTTCAAGTGTCATCGGGGTCTTCAGGTATGGTCCATGGGAGATGATACAGGGGTCTACTAGATGAGTCCCTGGTCTTCACGTGCCATAGGGGTCTTCAGGTGTGTTTCGTGGGGGGTGTGGTAGGTGATACAGGGGGGTCTAGATGGGTCCCTGGTCTTCAAGTGTCATCGGGGTCTTCAGGTATGGTCCATGGGAGATGATACAGGGGTCTACTAGATGAGTCCCTGGTCTTCACGTGCCATAGGGGTCTTCAGGTGTGTTTCGTGGGGGGTGTGGTAGGTGATACAGGGGGGTCTAGATGGGTCCCTGGGCTTTCAAGTGTCATCGGGGTCTTCAGGTGGTCCATGGGAGATGAATACAGGGGTCTACTAGATGAGTCCCTAGTTTTTCCGTGCCATAGGGGTCTTCAGGTATGGTTCGTGGGAGTGTGGTAGATGATACAGGAGGTCTAGATGGGTCCCTGGTCTTCAAGTGTCGTCGGGGTCTTCAGGTATGGTCCGTGGGAGATGATACAGGGGTGTAGGATGGGGAGGGCGGATGGGAGGTGGGTTGTGGGGCCGGGTCGCTGAGCGGGGGGGTGGCGGGTCGGCGGGGTGGCAGCAGGGAGGCGGCTGCGGAGGCGGTGGCGTGTTGAGGTGGGTGGTTGGAGTTAGGGGGGGTAGGGTGCGCGCGGCGGCACGGGCGGACCGGCCGGAGGCGGGTGGGGCGGGGGTGTCGGAGCTGGCGGTGAAGGGGCCGGGCCGTGGCGGGGTGCGTGAGGGCTGGGAGGAGGGGTCAGGGGCGGGCGGGCGGGGCGCGGGCGGCGAGGCTAGGC
>NC_092273.1:23274071-23284071 GCF_036320965.1 Panulirus ornatus
ATGTGTGATGGAGACCCCAGGACATATTGCCCTGGGGTAGTAGGGGGGGGGGATGGGTTAAGTGGCACAGTCGCTCTGGGCGTGCCACTTACCCGGAGCCACTGGAATGGAAGGAAAAAGAACTATTTAATATTCCACACACACAAAATTCTTCGTCACAGTGCGCACAACCCTATAGCGCATCTGACAGTTGCCGAACACGGCTCTCTCTCTCTCTCTCTCTCTCTCTCTCTCTCTCTCTCTCTCTCTCTCTCTCTCTCTCTCTCTCTCTCTCTCGCATCACATCCTCAATTTCTGTCCAGCTGTGAACATCCACGCAACCGTAGAACCATGTAGTTTCCTCTGAAACCTGACACACACAACGGCGCTGTAGAAGCATGCAGCTCGTTGCATAACTGCGCAGACGCGCGCCACATCGTTGCGCACTTGTTATGTTGTTGTTGTTATTGTTGTTGTTGTTGTTATGGCGCGACGTCATCGGCGTCGGGGAGGGAGGCTTGCCTGTGTCGGGGGGGCAGGGCGGGAGGGGCCGCCGCCCCTCCTCCCTGGGCCACATCTCCTCCCAATCTCCGACATTAGGGTCGTAACTTCGGGGCTTTACGGCGCGTGAGGGCCGGACCTGGCGGCTAGGGTCGCCCCTTATGAGCGAAGCCCCGGAGTGGTGGAGACGGAGGGACACGCCCAACCCACCCTCCCTCCCTCCCCACCTTATCATGAGCTGGGGGAGCTGTTGCACGACCCCTGCTGGGTGGTGCCTGCTGCTCGGATACCACCTCCCCCCCAGCCTCGCCACCACACCAACACCAACACTCCGCTTCTCTCCATCTCCACCACGCCATCACTTAAGACCCTACGAACCTCCCTTAACCCCAGGCCACCTCTCCTGGGGTTGTGGAAGCGTTTATGACGGGGGAGATAGACACACATGAAGGAATGATGAGGGGAAGGAGATGTGGGCTGGATGAGGAAGGTGGGGACTCAGGGGGACAGCCAGGCAGAGGAACAGCTCCCCTCCGCCCCGTGGGATGTTAATGATCCCGTAAACTCCCTCACTGAATCGGGGTTTAAAGAGAGGGATGATTAACATGAAGGCTGGGACGTCCCTCTCATGTTAAATGCCTTCGTCCTCCTCCTACTCCTCCCATGGCTCACTCCTGAGGGATTCGAAGCCACAGAAGTCAATTATAAACCTGAAACGCAACACAGATGCGACCACATGAAGGGTGGGGAGGCCAGCGACCTAACCTTAGACGCATTTTTCCCACAAATCGTAAGCGATGAAATGACGTAAGTGTCTCCCGCTGAAACTAGTGTGTTGGTGTTACGGCTTTTCAAACAGGAGAAATCGAAATGGTATATTTTTTTATATAATGTAATGGAAGGAATCGAATATAGAGACGATACCTAAAATTGTTTTTGATATCGGTGAACGTAAAAGTAATTCAGGACGCGACTGCACGCGTGCTGTGCGCGTGGAGGAGGGTCGTGCGTGCGTGTGGGCGGGCGGGCGGTGGGTGGGGAGGTGGTGGTGGTAGAGAACACCAGAGAGCGCGGGGTGCTTACTAGCGTAGCTGAAGAGAAAGGCTTGACCTTGCCCCGGGATGGCTAGGGCGGGGTCAGGCTTTCCCCCTAAGTTTACGACCCGGGTAATACTACGATATCTAGGTGTCTATCCGCCTGGCTCGAGGCGAGGAGGAGGAGGAGGAGGAGGACGAAGGGCGTCCCTGCTGGACGAACGTCGGCCTCGAAGGAGATTCTGGTGAACGTAAACATCAGGAGGGACCCACCTCCTCCCTCCCTCCTCCTCCTCCTCCTTCTCCTCCTCCCTCCCTCCTCCTCATCCTCCTGTGGCTGACTACATAAACCCGATCCCTGGATAGAAAAATGGGTGGACCCGGAATCACGGAGTCTCTCTCTCTCTCTCTCTCTCTCTCTCTCTCTCTCTCTCTCTCTCTCTCTCTCTCTCTCTCTCTCTCTCTCTCGTGCGGGCCTTCACGTCTCGTACCGAAGGGAGGGGGAATGTTGCCCCCCCCCCCCTCCGCCGGGTGTTGACCTCACATGTTGTGTTGCCTGCTGGCGGACCCCAAGTGTGGCTCTGGGTGTCCACACGGGTGTCCCTCTCCCTGGGGTGGTCTGCAATGCCCCTGGGTGTTCTCCATGGTGTATAGACCCTCCTGGTCGCCTCTGGGTGTGTCGTGGTGCCTCTGGACATCTCTGGGTACCTCCGGGTATCTCTGGGTGTGTCTTGGTACCTCCGTGTATCTCTGGATATCTCCGGGTATCTCTGGGTGTGTCTTGGTATCTCTGGGTGTGTCTTGGTACCTCCGGGTGAGATGGGAAGCCAGTGGGACAGTCAGTGGTGGTGAGATGGGAAGCCAGTGGGACAGTCAGTGGTGGTGAGAGGGGAAGCCAGTGGTACAGTCAGCGGTGGTGAGATGGGAAGCCAGTGGTACAGTCAGTGGTGGTGAGATGGGAAGCCAGTGGTACAGTCAGTGGTGGTGAGATGGGAAGTCAGTGGGACAGTCAGTGGTGGTGAGATGGGAAGCCAGTGGGACAGTCAGTGGTGGTGAGATGGGAAGCCAGTGGGACAGTCAGTGGTGGTGAGATGGGAAGCCAGTGGGACAGTCAGTGGTGGTGAGATGGGAAGCCAGTGGTACAGTCAGTGGTGGTGAGATGGGAAGCCAGTGGGACAGTCAGTGGTGGTGAGATGGGAAGCCAGTGGGACAGTCAGCGGTGGTGAGATGGGAAGCCAGTGGTGATAGTGGCATGCAGTGAGGACAAGCTGGCTGGGGATTGGTAGCAAGGTGGGGACTTCGAGAGGGACTCGCTACCACTGGTCATCAGATCCTTCCAGTCCCCATCTCTCTCCTCTCACACCCATGGTGTGTGGGGACCTCCTCGTACACCCTTTGTGTGGGGACCTCCTCGTACACCCTTGGTGTGGGGACCTTCAGGGACACCCCTGGTGTGGGGACATCCTCGTACGCCCTTGGTGTGGGGACCTCCAGGCACACCCCTGGTGTGTGGACCTCCTCGTACACCCCTGGTGTGGGGACCTCCAGGTACACCCCTGGTGTAGGGACCTCCAGGCACACCCCTGGTGTGGGGACCTCCAGTACACCCTTGGTGTAGGAACCTCCAGGCACACCCTTGGTGTAGGAACCTCCAGGCACACCCCTAGTGTGGGGACCTCCAGGTACACCCCGGGTGTGGGGATCGCCTCGTTCGTGTTCGTCTTGGTTCCCGGGTCAGGTATGAGGGGTGTAGCCCAGCCTCACGTGTGACCCATGACCCATCATGACGGCTCTAAGCCTGTACCAACTCCGCTCACCATCTGTCCCTCCACCCTCCTCACTCACTCTCACCACCTGTGTGCCTCACGCTCACCCACCTCGACCTCACGCTTACTCATGTCTACCCTCTGTCTCACCCACCTGTGCCTCACATTGACGCACCTGACGTGAGTTTGAGATAGAGATGAGGGTGGTGACGTGTCGACCAGCGGCTGTTGTCTGGCACGTCACCTGCACACATCACCTGCACACATCACCTGGGCACATCACCTGGGCGCTACACGCTCAAAAACACACACACACAAAAAGACAGCAAAAATGAACAAGGAGCTTCACCAGGTGTTCCCCAGGGTGTTTTTGTTTCATAACTTCACTCGTTGTGGTAGTGATGGACTGAAGGAAATGTAGGGGGAACAGGTAGCGACAAGATTCCACTGGATGACAGTTATACTACTGCTGGTGCAGGAGTGAGAACCGAGGCGATGGTGTGGTAAGGCGGGATACGGTGGTCTGGGATCCTTAGGTGAGGCCGGTGTGTCGTGGAGCCAGTGCATGAGAGTTTGAGAACGAGTCTCTGCTTGGGGTCTGATGCGGGAGGTGTGAGGCGTGGACTTACTGGTTCTCATGGCGCTTCTGCAGAAGGGAATAGGTAAGCATTGCTTAGGGGCCTGAGTTAGAGTGGACAGGTCTTGAAGGTTTGTGCCTTGTGCTGCAGGAGACGAATGTTAGCGACGTCTCATGTGGGATTTTGGCTGGAGAAGTGAGGGATGTCTTCGGACTGCAGAAGGAAGCCGTAAAAGACGAGGCATCATGGGGCCCTTATCATAAACTAGTGGACCACATGGTAGACGTGTCTAGGGGTACAGTGCTTAGGTGTCTGATAACCAGTGGATGCTGGAATGAATGGATGTACCATTGGTGCACGTGGCTTCAACAAGGGTGTTTGTGAGCCTGTCGGGTCATCCACGCCGGTAGGGTCAATTGTGTGGGGGTGACAGCGTGTTCGCGGACGCTGACGCCCTTAGGGGCATTGATTAAGACAGGGCACGAGGCGTACACTCAGGGAAATCAGGTGCCACTCAGGGTGGAGGGTGTGATCCACTGTCGATCACACGAGGTCACTATGTCGTGGCGCGGGGAGGAGCCACTGTGAAGCCAGACGACAGAAAATGGGAACCACATGCCAAAACCACCACCAAGTACACTGGTACAGAAAGGAAGCTAACGAGAACATGCATGTACATACTGGCCACGATGGCGTGCCGACAGCCGACTCGAACAGGTTGACTGACGGCAGGAGCGACAGTGTACCCTTGGCCCCCGAGACTCGGCTGGAGAGAGACGCCATAGGACCTGGATGCTGAGAGGCAGGGGAGGTTTGTATACACCATGGGTTGGTAATGAGAGGCAGGGGAGGTTTGTATACACCATGGGTTGGTAATGAGAGGCAGGGGAGGTTTGTATACACCATGGGTGGGTAATGAGAGGCAGGGGAAGTTTGTATACACCATGGGTTGGTAATGAGAGGCAGGGGAAGTTTGTATACACCATGGGTTGGTAATGAGAGGCAGGGGAGGTTTGTATACACCATGGGTTGGTAATGAGAGGCAGGGAAGGTTTGTATACACCATGGGTTGGTAATGAGAGGCAGGGAAGGTTTGTATACGCCATGGGTTGATAATGAGAGGCAGGGGAGGTTTGTATACACCATGGGTGGGTAATGAGAGGCAGGGGAGGTTTGTATACACCATGGGTTTGGTAATGAGAGGCAGGGGAGGTTTGTATACACCATGGGTTTGGTAATGAGAGGCAGTACGAAATACGCGAGGAATCCGGAGGCCTGGACAGATCCAGTAATTGGCCTGGAGATAAACTCCGTGGACCTGTGGGGGGGACGTGGGAGGCAGGCCTACCCCCCCCCCACAACTACCCCCCTCTCTCTCTCTCTCTCTCTCTCTCTCTCTCTCTCTCTCTCTCTCTCTCTCTCTCTCTCGTGAGCACGAGGGTCTGTGATGAGGACCAGATAACATGCAGGCAGGTCTGGCCTCCCCAACCTCGCCGCCCGGGCTGGACGTACGCTAATGACCAGGTGTCCTCCTAGCTAGGCCTCACCCCACAGCTGCCACTACCCCCGCCGCCCCCTGCCTCGTGTGCCACTACTACCCCCCTCCCCCCTGCCTCTTGTGCCACTACCCCCTGCCTCGTGTGCCACCACCCCCTACTACCACTATCCCTTGCCTCGTGTGGCACTACCCCCTAACTACTATTACCCCTGCCTCGTGTGCCACTACCCCCTGCCTCATGTGCCATTACTCCCTACAATATATTACTACCCTTGCCTCGTGTTCCACTACCTCCTACTACTACTACCCCCTGCCTCGTGTGCCACTACCCCCTGCCTCGTGTGACCCTACCCCCTGCCTCGTGTGCCACTACCCCCTGCCTCGTGTGACCCTACCCCCTGCCTCGTGTGACCCTACCCCCTGCCTCAAGTGCCACCACTCCCTACTACGACCCCTTGCCTCGTGTGCCACCACCCCCTACTGCCACTACCCCCTGCCTCGTGTGCCACTACCCTCTGCCCCCCACCATCACGAGCGCTGTGTACCAGATGGTTTATTCCGCTGGATCGTTCTGTGCCTCACTCTCAGATCCCCGCTGTGGCACCATCTGTGTCAGCGTGTGACACCATCTGTGCCTCTCTCTCTCTCTCTCTCTCTCTCTCTCTCTCTCTCTCTCTCTCTCTCTCTCTCTCTCTCTCTCTCTCGTTATGGGTCATTATCCCTTCTCCTCATGTGCTCTCTCCAGCCCACCACTCAGGTCATCCTCAGCCCACCACCACCCAGGTCATCCTCAGCCCACCACCACCCAGGTCCCTCAGCCCACCACCCAGGTCCCTCAGCCCACCACCCAGGTCTCTCAGCCCACCACCCATGTCCCTCAGCCCACCACCCAGGTCTCTCAGCCCACCACCCAGGTCCCTCAGCCCACCACCCAGGTCTCTCAGACCACCACCCAGGTCCCTCAGCCCACCACCCAGGTCTCTCAGCCCACCACCCAGGTCTCTCAGCCCACCACCCAGGTCCCTCAGCCCACCACCCAGGTCTCTCAGACCACCACCCAGGTCCCTCAGCCCACCACCCAGGTCTCTCAGCCCACCACCCAGATCTCTCAGCCCACCACCCAGGTCCCTCAGCCCACCACCACCCCAGGTCATCCTCACCCCCCACCCCCCCCCGCACTCATCGCCTGGCTGTGAATTTAAAAAAAAAAAAAAAAAAAAGGAGAAAGCCGGATGACCCTGATTGGTTGAAGTCCTGATTAGCGTGATTAGTATCATGATTAGCGGGGTGGGGGGGGAGGTACGACCCCCCCCTTCTGTAGAGGGCAGTGATTGGGCCGTTAACGAGGCGTACGATGGTTGTCTTGGTGATGGCTGGTTATCCCCCTGGCTTGTGTGCTGGGGCGCTTGGGTGAGGGAGATGAGGATGTTGGTGATTTGAGGAAGACAGTGATGTGGTGTTGGGAGGGGGAGGGGGGGTGTGGAAACTGGTGGTGTTGGTGATGTTGTGGTGGGGGAAATGGTGATGTTGTGGTGGGGGAAATGGTGGTGTTGGTGATGTTGTGGTGGGGGAAATGGTGTTGTGGTGGGGAAATGGTGGTGTTGGTGATGTTGTGGTGGGGGAATGGTGATGTTGTGGTGGGGGAAAGTGGTGGTGTTGGTGACGTTGTGGTGGGGGAAATGGTGTTGTTGGTGACGTTGTGTTGGGGGAAATGGTGATGTTGTGGTGGGGGAAATGGTGTCGTTGGTGATGGTGTTGTAGTGATGGTAACCCGTGATGCGCAGTGGTCTTCATGATGACGCCCGGGGGTGACCTGGGAGAGAGAGGGGTCACGCCGGGGGTGACCTGGGAGAGAGAGGGGTCACGCCGGGGGTGACCTGGAAGACGCCGGGAGGGGGGGGGGGTCACAGCGGTAACAACCCTTGACCTCAGACCAGACGAGGGAACAACGATGCCTCTCCTTCACCTGGTGATGGGCGGCTCCTCGCCCATCACTGGCACTACAGGCATTGTTCCATACCCGTGCGAGCTTGCTGCAAGGTCATAGGGGGGTCAAAGGTCAAGGTCACAGGGTCTTATAAAGTGAAATGATATTGAGGGATTGATTCCTTGGCTGGGGGGGGGAGGGGATGGAGGGTTGACCCAGGTTCTGCGTCTGGTTAACGACAGGAGGTCGAGGGGAGGTCAGAGGTCAAGGGAAGGTCAGAGGTCAAGGTCACCACATGACATTAAGGGAGAGGGGGGGTGTTGGGGGGGGGGCGACTTACAGACAACTTTCCTTGCTTCATATTTGCTTTGTATGTTGAGACGTACAGGCCTCGCTTGTGATGTTGCTACACACTCGCTAACACACTCGCTAAACGATCATACACACTCGCTAACGCACTTGCTACACGCACACACACTCGCTACACGTACACACACACTCGCTAAACGCACACCACACTCGCTACACCCACTCTACCTGCACACACACACACACACTCGCTAACACACTCGCTACACGCACACACACTCGCTATCCACGTTCGCCACAAATACTCTTGCTACGCACGCAGTCGCTACGGACGCACGACGCATGCACGAACGCCCACGACCACGGACTGACGGACGCATCACGACACGGACACACCCGCCCCCCCCCCACACACACCCCACATACACACACACCTGCGGGTGTACACGAGACACGAGACGCACACACGTACACGCACACGTAGACCTGTGGCGGGGGAGAGAGAGAGGACTGGTCGCTCGCCCAGACTGGGCGAATGCTGGTCGTGCGGGGGATTATAGGGCGCGGTTGCCCATGCCCCAGCCCTCCTGATGATCCAAGATATCCGCGCCAAGGTCGCCCCCACGCCCACGCCCACCCACCCCCTGCCCACCCAACCAAACCCCCCCCCCCCTCTCACTCACCTCACTTATTCTGCTCTACACTCACATCTCTCTCTCTCTCTCTCTCTCTCTCTCTCTCTCTCTCTCTCTCTCTCTCTCTCTCTCTCTCTCTCTCTCACACAACATCCCCTGCATGGAGGAGGAGGCACCACAACCCTTCACAACCTCCAGGTCTGGACCACCTCACTTACGACCACACCAAAACTGAGGTTGTGAACGTCGGACTGGTTTCCAACCCCGTTGCCCGTCCCCCCCTTACTGTCTCACTAGGCCCCAGTCCCCTCCAGGTTGTCCTGTCCACCAAGCTTCCAGCCCTGTCCCACACACCCTCTACTGTCTCACTAGGCCCCAGTCCCCTCCAGGTTGTCCTGTCCACCAAGCTTCCAGCCCTATCCCACACACCCTCTACTGTCTCACTAGGCCCCAGTCCCCTCCAGGTTGTCCTGCCCACCCAGCTTCCAGCCCTGTCCCACCCCCCCCCCCTACTGTCTCACTAGGCCCCAGTCCCCTCCAGGTTGTCCAGTCCACCAAGCTTCCAGCCCTGTCCCACACACCCCCTACTGTCTCACTAGGCCCCAGTCCCCTCCAGGTTGTCCTGTCCACCAAGCGTCTCGTGTCACTCAGGGGGGGACACGCTAAGCTGGAGGGGACACGTCAGCACCATCATCCAGCTATCGTCTTACCCTCCCTCCTCCACCCCCTTACCCACCACACAACAGGGGCGACTGGAAGACGTACAGATAAGAGCACACAAATCATTCTTGACCCATCTTTACACCAGCTATTAAAACGCCGAGACTTTCCCCCCAACAGTTTGGAAAAAAAAAAGTTGCTGCTGCACCATCCCCGCCACCGTCACATCCTGTGTCCCCAAGATCCCTCTTCCCCAAGTCTGCAGTTCGACACCGCAACCTCACAGAGGCCATTCCAGCTGGCACCAATGTTAACCTTTTAAATACAACCCTCAATGTTTGTGTAAAAGAACTGTTTCTATGACGTACTTGTTAGAGCATCCATGTCTTTGTTGTATGTATTGTATTGTATGTAATGTATTGTATTGTATTGTACTGTATTGTATGTATTGTATGTATATGCATGTACCATTTGCTTCATTTGGCTTCCGACGTAAGATAATATTATTGTTATTATTATTATTATTATTATTATTATATTATTATTATTATTATTATTATTACTCATTCCACTACACCTCCTTCCGTCTACACCCGGACCCATCTCCACCTGTGTACACTACGTACACCCACGTAGTGTACACAGGTTCACGTTGGCCGTCCTTGCGACAGGTGTACGAGTGGAGGGACAGGTGTACGAGTGGAGGGGTATCGGGGAGGTGAGTTGCTGGGCTGAAGGGAAGATGGAGGGAGGGGGGGGTTAGAGGCTTGACACACACACACACACACACACACACACACACACACACACACACACACACCTCCCTCCCCAGTGGCTCTGGTGCCTCACCAGGTGGCACTCATGCCTTCCCCCCCTCCCTCCCCCTCACACCCCACCTCATAAGACGCCCCTCCCCCACCTTCCCCTTTCCCTCATAACACCCCTCCCCTCCCTCCTCCCAGGTCGGGCAGTTGGAAGGAGAATAAGAGAGAAGTGGGACTCCATACAGTGGTGGGGGGGAGGGGGGGGAGTAATTGTCCACTACCTGTAGTTCCCCAGTTCGCAGGGGGGGGGAAGAGGGGGAGGGGGGACGCAGGCGTGCAAGCTCCATTC
>NC_092273.1:23294071-23309071 GCF_036320965.1 Panulirus ornatus
CTAAGGGTTTGATGACAGCCCTTGTTAATGGTTCATGATGGTGGCGGCTGCAGGCGTCGTGTGTAGTTAGGGTGCGACAGAAGGATGCCCCTCCCCCCCGGGCAGGTGTGTGTGTGTGTGTGTGTGTGTGTGTGTGTGTGTTTCAGGTGTAGAGGCACACACACACACACACACACACACACACACACACACACACACACCTCACCTGGTGGTCGAGAGTCCAATCACGAACGGATGCGCCACACTATGGTCGGTTATCGGCAGCGCATGAACTGTGGCTCCTTACATCGCTCGTACTGATACCTGTGTGTGTGTGTGGTGTGTGTGTGTGTGTGTGTGTGTGTGTGTGTGTGTGTGTGTGTGTGTCTGGCCTTTCTCAAGTACATATCGGGGTCACAAGGGCATTGACACACGGCGTAGGTTCATAGATTCAGTCGTACAGTCAGTCGACCCTGTACCTTTTTAACTGGTGGTGATCCACATCTGTAATATGACAGTGTTTCAGGATGCTGTGCCTCCTGTAACTATACATACAAGATTCCTTTTTCATCTTATTTATATTTTTTCTATCATATTCATTATAATTTGTCGCTGTCTCCCGCGTTAGCGAGGTAGCGCAAGGAAACAGACGAAAGAATGGCCCAACCCACCCACATACACATCCACACACTTACATATACGTACCCATACATTTCAACGTATACATATATATACATACACAGACATATACATATATACACATGTACATAATTCATAGTCTGCCTTTATTCATTTCCGTCGCCACCCCGCCACACATGAAATAACAACCCCCTCCCCCCTCATGTGCGCGAGGTAGCGCTAGGAAAAGACAACAAAGGCCACATTCGTTCACACTCAGTCTCTAGCTGTCATGTAATAATGCGAGTTGGAAAAATGGTGTGGGCATTACTGGATTACGTGATAGATTACAAAGGTGTGCAAAGGAAAGACTTTTGGATGTGAATGTGCTGAGAGGGGCAGCTGGTAGGATGCCTGACCATCACCTTGTGGAGGCGAGGGGTGAAGAGTGGTCATGGTTTTCGGAAAAGAGTGTGAGAGGAGAGTGGTGAGAGTGAGTGAGTGAGTTTGGAAAAGACGAGTGTGGTGAAACACCAAGTGAGAGTGAGTGTTCGATATGAAAGTAAACGAAGCCACGGGAGTGTGTGCGAGGAGTGAGAGGTACTTAGGGAAGCAGTGATGGCATGTGCGAGAGGAGTGTGTGGCATGAGAAAGGTGGGAGGTGGGCAGATTAGAAAGGGTAGTGAGTGGTGGAATGAAGAAGTGAAGTTGCTGTGACAGAGAAAAAAAAGAGAGGTATAGGGGCGGTACTTACAGGGAAGGAGTAGAAAAGACTGGGAGAGACGTGAGAAAAAGCGGCAGGAGGTCAAGAGGAAGATGCAGGGGTTGAAAAAGAGGGCGAATGATAGTTAGGGTGAGAGAGTATCTTTAAACTTAAGGGCGAATATGATGATGTTTTGGAAGGATGTTAATAGTGTACCAAAAAACGAGAACTATGGACGTCTGTGAAGGGAGCAAATGGGAAAATGGTAACAAGTAGTCGTGAATAAGGAGATGGCGTGAGTATTTTGAAGGTTTGTTGAATGTATTTGATGACAGAGTGGCACATATAGGATGTTTTTGTCGAGGTGGTGTGCGAAATGAGAGGGTCAGGGAGAATAGTTTGGTGAAGAGGGAATAGATGATGAAAACACCTTACGTAAGATGAATGCACCATGGTGGCGGGTTTGGATGGCAATGCAGAGGAATTAATTAAAAAAAAAAAGGGGGAGTGACTGTGTTGTTGACTGGTTGGTAAGGATATTCAATGTATGTATGTCTTATGGTGAAATGCGCCTGAGGATTGGCGGAATGCATGCATCGTGCCATTGTACAAAGGCAAAGGGGATAAAAGTGAGTGCTCAAACTACAGAGGTATAAGTTTGTTGAGCATACATAGTAAGTTGTATGCGAGGGTACTGATTGAGAGGGTGAAGGCATGTACAGAGCATCAGATTGGGGAAGAGCAGTGTGGTTTCAGAAGTGGTAGAGGATGTGTGGATCAGGTGTTTGCTTTGAAGAATGTGTGTGAGAAATACTTAGAAAATGCTGGTGGTTCTGCCTCGTAGCGGAAGATGTCAGACGAGGCGATAGGCCGGGCGGGAGGCGCATCTTCAGCTGGTTCCTCGTCGGATGCGACGCTGGAGATATGAATGCCTACCTAGACCACAGACGACAGATGACGGGGTGTCTTCACCTGGCTTCATCACACCTTGAGTTCAGGTCATAATGACGGGTGAGGGGCAGGGGGTCTGCGTGTGTATTGCCAGGGAGGACCCCTCAGTCCTGTGTCTCTCTTCGTCAGGTCAGGCAAACTGCCCCAGATCACTCATCCAGACACCGTGTGGTGGCGAACCATCATGTATGTATGTATCAGTGAACAACAACATGGCGAAAACACCGTCTGAACTCGGGGTGCTCAAACCCCCCCCCCCCCCCCCCCCCCCACACACACACACACACACACACACACCGACCTTGGCTCGCCAGAGGTGGACACTCAGCAGTGTTATGGGGGCCTCCAGTCGAAGACCAACATGGTACCCACAGAAGCCCCGTGTGTGGAGGGCCCCGTGTGTGTCGCACCTGAGGACACACCTGCTCTTGGCTACACACACACACACATCTCACGACCGTAACCCTGGGTAACCAGGTTCGAACCCCTGCCCTGCTTTGCCATCGTATCCCCAACACTCAGGAGGCTTCCAGACCCACGATGGAGGCTTCCAGACCCGTCCAGCCTCAGCTGGTCGGCTGGAAATCATGGTAATATTAGACATAACTTGATCACACGGCTAGATCACAAGGAGTCTGTCAGTCATGTCTGACGGAAGCCAGACCGTCTGTGGTCTATATCTGACGGAAACCCTCCCGTCTGTGGTCTATATCTAACGGAAACCCTCCCGTCTGTGGTCTATATCTGACGGAAACCCTCCCGTCTGTGGTCTATATCTAACGGAAACCCTCCCGTCTGTGGTCTATATCTGACGGAAACCCTCCCGTCTGTGGTCTATATCTGACGGAAACCCACCCGTCTGTGGGCCGTGTCTGGCGGAAGTAATCATGACCACCCAATTAGTGGGTTATCCATTATTACTCTTAAGTTGTCAAAGTTCAGTCGCTCGTATTGTGTGTGTGTGTGTGTGTGTGTGTGTGTGTCGGGGAGAGCAGCCGTTGGAGAAAGGTTTTGAGAACCGCAGGCCAAAGGTTACCTCATTGGCTAGGTCCTACTCGGCCACCACACTCAATTAACGGGGCAAATGTGTGATCGATTTCGTACGTGGAGTGAATAGCAACAAGGGGAGGGAGTGAGGGAGGGAGGGCGGGGGCGTCCTGTGTGGCCGTGTGGGTGCGACACCTCCCCCCCCACCTGCCAGACACAACACCTCACCCAAGCGTCGACTTTTGCAAGGCTGGACATCGGTCCGACACTGACCGTTTGCATGTTGGGAATCGAACTCTCCCCCACCCCCGCCCGCCGCCACTACCCCCATCTGTGGTTTTCTCAGGAACTTAACTGCGGCCCCTTTTGCCCCACTGTGCGACGGATTAGCGCACACTACGCATAGGAGATGGAGGTACAGAATATCCTTGTTCTAGGCATATTGAATCACATATTCATACACCTCAGCCATGGCGAACCTTGGTCAGTGTGTCAGAACGCCTTGGAGGATATGATTATCAGTTCAACGGATCACAAATGTGACGAAACATTAAACTCTGGGGTTGTCTGACATCACCGACCCTGAGCTGAGCTGTGGACGACATATTGTGTCCTCATGCGTCCTGGAGACTTGCATGTTGTAAGGAAGATCTTGGGAGACCGAATATTGTGTCCTCATGCGTCCTGGAGACTTGCATGTTGTAAGGAAGATCTTGGAGACCGAATATTGTGTCCTCATGCGTCCTGGAGACTTGCATGTTGCAAGGAAGATCTTGGAGACCTAATATTGTGTCCTCATGCGTCCTGGAGACTTGCATGTTGTAAGGAAGATCTTGGAGACCGAATATTGTGTCCTCATGCGTCCTGGAGACTTGCATGTTGCAAGGAAGATCTTGGGAGACCGAATATTGTGTCCTCATGCGTCCTGGAGACTTGCATGTTGCAAGGAAGATCTTGGAGACCTAATATTGTGTCCTCATGCGTCCTGGAGACTTGCATGTTGTAAGGAAGATCTTGGAGACCGAATATTGTGTCCTCATGCGTCCTGGAGACTTGCATGTTGCAAGGAAGATCTTGGGAGACCGAATATTGTGTCCTCATGCGTCCTGGAGACTTGCATGTTGTAAGGAAGATCTTGGAGACCGAATATTGTGTCCTCATGCGTCCTGGAGACTTGCATGTTGTAAGGAAGATCTTGGAGACCGAATATTGTGTCCTCATGCGTCCTGGAGACTTGCATGTTGCAAGGAAGATCTTGGAGACCTAATATTGTGTCCTCATGCGTCCTGGAGACTTGCATGTTGTAAGGAAGATCTTGGAGACCGAATATTGTGTCCTCATGCGTCCTGGAGACTTGCATGTTGCAAGGAAGATCTTGGGAGACCGAATATTGTGTCCTCATGCGTCCTGGAGACTTGCATGTTGCAAGGAAGATCTTGGGAGACCGAATATGGTGTCCTCATGCGTCCTGGAGACTTGCATGTTGTAAGGAAGATCTTGGAGACCGAATATTGTGTCCTCATGCGTCCTGGAGACTTGCATGTTGCAAGGAAGATCTTGGGAGACCGAATATTGTGTCCTCATGCGTCCTGGAGACTTGCATGTTGCAAGGAAGATCTTGGGAGACCGAATATTGTGTCCTCATGCGTCCTGGAGACTTGCATGTTGCAAGGAAGATCTTGGAGACCTAATATTGTGTCCTCATGCGTCCTGGAGACTTGCATGTTGTAAGGAAGATCTTGGAGACCGAATATTGTGTCCTCATGCGTCCTGGAGACTTGCATGTTGCAAGGAAGATCTTGGGAGACCGAATATTGTGTCCTCATGCGTCCTGGAGACTTGCATGTTGCAAGGAAGATCTTGGAGACCTAATATTGTGTCCTCATGCGTCCTGGAGACTTGCATGTTGTAAGGAAGATCTTGGTGACCGAATATTGTGTCCTCATGCGTCCTGGAGACTTGCATGTTGCAAGGAAGATCTTGGGAGACCAAATATTGTGTCCTCATGCGTCCTGGAGACTTGCATGTTGCAAGGAAGATCTTGGAGAACTAATATTGTGTCCTCATGCGTCCTGGAGACTTGCATGTTGTAAGGAAGATCTTGGAGACCGAATATTGTGTCCTCATGCGTCCTGGAGACTTGCATGTTGCAAGGAAGATCTTGGGAGACCGAATATTGTGTCCTCATGCGTCCTGGAGACTTGCATGTTGTAAGGAAGATCTTGGAGACCGAATATTGTGTCCTCATGCGTCCTGGAGACTTGCATGTTGCAAGGAAGATCTTGGGAGACCGAATATTGTGTCCTCATGCGTCCTGGAGACTTGCATGTTGCAAGGAAGATCTTGGGAGACCGAATATGGTGTCCTCATGCGTCCTGGAGACTTGCATGTTGCAAGGAAGATCTTGGAGACCGAATATTGTGTCCTCATGCGTCCTGGAGACTTCCATGTTGTAAGGAAGATCTTGGGAGACCGAATATCCTCTCAATGTATCGTCAAGAAATCTTCAACGAGAGCAGATGTATCAAACTACAGGGCGGGGTCATAGAATCAGTCACTTTAACCCTCACATGACTACCGTGGTTGAGCGGGCGAGATGGTCACATTGGACACATGTATGTAAATAAGTTTTTAGTAATGTGTATCATTCACTTTTACACGCAGTCAAACCCCCGGAGTGCACAACTACAGTGTCCACGCCATGGTCCTTTCATGCCTGCGTGTCACATGCCTGCCAAAACATCAACACGGTATAAGCAGCGAGTTGATCAGTGATCAGTTTATCCATAAACTTCACACGAATTCGTAAAACAACCGAAGGTTGAAGCAAGACCCGCTCTCACGTCACCACACAAGTGGAGCCACAGTGGCCAGCCTGGAGGGAGGACATCAACCCAACCCTGGCTATGGTAGCTAATGAAATCCTTTCAACTTTATTGAACGCAGGTGGGGACGAAGACCTCAAGAGGACATATTAGGTGGGGCCCTGTTCGAGGTGTACGCCCAGATGTCATCGCACATTGCAGTGACGGGCAGGTAAACAGTGCAGAGTAACAACAGTGAAATACAAAAGGCACTGTCATTTACTAAGCTCGACCATGTGACCCTCGAACACGAAGGGTGTGACTTTCAAGTATGATGTCTTGGTCTGTCACACAGGGGTACCAGGACATTTTTGGTCTGTCCCAAGCTGAGGACCTAAATATTACCTGTACCTTACGATGGTTTCTACCCCCGCAGCTGGGTGTGGGACCTTACCTTACCTTACCTTACGTATACTTTGTGATGGTATGGAAGGTCTTCTACCCCCACAGCTGGGTATGGGACCTTATGTATACCTTACGATGGTTTGGAAGGTCTTCTACCCCCCCACAGCTGGGTGTGGGGCCTTACCTTACCTTACGTATACTTTTTGATGGTATGGGAGGTCTTCTACCCCCACAGCTGGGTGTGGGACCTTACCTTACATATACCTTACGATGGTTTGGAAGGTCTTCTACCCCCACAGCTGGGGGTGGGACCTTACCTTACCTTACGTATACCTTACGATGGCTTGGGAGGTCTTCCACCCTTACAGCCAGGTCTGGGGCCTTACCTTACGATGGTTTGGGAGGTCTTCCACCCTTACAGCCGGGTCTGAGACCGAGGTGTGGTGTGCAGCGCGCATGCGCGACCCTCCGGCGGGCATTTCCTCAAACATCTGCATGTATTTGGTTTCGATCCTTCGTGTGTCGCAGCTTCGGATCAGACTACAGTCCAACCCGAGAGGCTTGGGACCAGTTTCATGCCACGAAAGATACCAGAAGGATGGACTTATACAGATGGCAAGAGATGTGTTTACTTTCTGAGTGACTGTCGCATGTAGGGTGTTAAGGTGTTCGTCTGACCCAAGTAGACGCAAGGCTACGGTTGTATGTATGCCAGGTTAGGGTCAGGAGGTGAGTGGCTGGCTGGTGGAGTCTCGTGCTGTCAGCGCCCTCTGTCTCATGACCTCTGCTTCTGCCTCCATGTCCTTGCCCCAGGTCATGCCCCTTTACCCTTCTCGTCCCAGCCACTGTCCGTGCCACAAGCCACGTCTCTCGTCCCCTACCACAAGTCATGTGCCCCTGTGTGGTGAAGGAGGGACTTGTCCTCTCCACTCCACCCCTGTGTGGTGGAGGAGGGACGTGTCCTCTCCACTCCACCCCTGTGTGGTGAAGGGGGACGTGTCCTCTCCAATCCACCCCTGTGTGGTGGAGGGACGTGTCCTTTCCACTCCACCCCTGTGTGGTGAGGGGGGACGTGTCCTCTCCACTCCACCCCTGTGTGGTGGAGGAGGGACGTGTCCTCTCCACTCCACCCCTGTGTGGTGAAGGGGGGACGTGTCCTCTCCACTCCACCTCTGCGTGGTGAAGGAGGAACGTGTCCTCTCCACTCCACCCCTGTGTGGTGAAGGGGGACGTGTCCTCTCCTGGGATGTGAGCACATCGTGTGGTGATCCTCACCTGGCGTGTGCTCAGGTGGTCCGTGTTCTCCCCAGGCCAGTGGCCAGAACTGCTCACCACATCCACTTGAGCACGACGCTACGACCCTTGAGCGCGGCGCTACGACCCTTGAGCGCGGCGCTACGACCCTTGAGCACGACGGTACGACCCTTGCCCACAACACTACGACCATTAAGCACGGCGTTACGACCATTAAGCACGGCGCTACGACCCTTGAGCACGACGCTACGACCCTAAAGCACGACGGTACGACCCTTGAGCACGGCGCTACGACCCTTGAGCACGACGGTACGACTCCTGGGTATGGTGGCCTGACAGGTGATCGCTGAACGTGTTTCGCCCGCACGGAGGGGGAAGAGGCTTGCGAGTCCCGGCTGCAGGTAGGAGTATCCGTGGTCCGCCTGTGGAGCGGCGTCCGTGGCCCGCGGACGGACCCCCCCCCCCTCCCCGACCTCCACCATCATGTCTTCATGACCCCCCCCCCTCCCCCACTCCCCCTTGTGACAGGGGCAGAATTACCGTCACCATTTCGGCTTCTCCCGCTGCCGTCAGACGTACCTCCACCCGGCACACAAACCTCGCCCTTCTGAATTCCACCCCAGTTTTAGAGTTTGATAAATAACCTTTATTACCCCCGTAGTTTAGATTTTGATAAATAACATTTATTCCCCAGATTATCCTCATATGGTAAGCCTCGTCTTGGGGTGTAGTGTGAGGGTGTAGGGTGTAGTGGAGAGTGTACAGAAAAGGCAGTAGGAGTGTATGTAATGACTGAGGTAGATATATGCCTGGGAGCCTCCCACACTTGCTTCTAACGTTAACCCTCGGGCAGCACGGAATATATTACCCCTCGGGCCACTTGCTCTCTTACGGCCCCCCCCCCCCCACCCCACCCCACCCCACCCCACCATTAACTAGGCCTACTCCAGTTTGTCAACGGATAGGCTTACGTGTGGCGTCAGGGTTTTTTTTTTTATGATTTTTTTTTCAGTCTCCCTTCGTAGTCCGTGACTCCTCAGACGCCAACCTACATTACCGTTGGTTGTCGGTGTGTGTGTGTGTGTGTGTGTGTGTGTGTGTGTGTGTGTGTGTGTGTGTGTGGCCTTCCAAGATGGGCTGCTATACACAGTACTTGCCTCATTGTCATTACCGTCCGTCCAGAGTACAATGGGGTCGTTAGTCAGGCGTTGTGGTGGGTAATTAACTCGCCCCAACAGCCAGTTCGGGGGCGTTGTTGAGGGCAAGGCTCACGGCTACCTTCTCTCGCCTTATATAACCCTTCCGTAGCTCTCATAGTAGACCTATAACACACTTCCATCTTGGTCACCATTAAACATTAAAGACGTGTTAGGTTGTGGCCTTCCGGGTTCGCCACGACGACCCCCAAGGCACCGAGGACGTGGTGATATAGGGGGGGCGACGACGACGATGAGGTGGTCGGCTGCAATGATAGCATATGATAATATGAACAGTTGGAGGGATGACCATCATGTACTGTCCCCTGGCCGCTCTGTAAACCATCACCCTCGTGGTTATGACGTAGTGAGATATGGCGGGGTTGTAGGTGGCTTCCAGGCTGGGGTGGGGTGTTGTAGGTGGTTTCCAGGCTGGGGTGGGGTCGGAGGTGGCTTCCAGACCCCCAGGCTGGGGTGGGGTCGGAGGTGGCTTCCAGACCCCCAGGCTGGGGTGGGGTCGGAGGTGGCTTCCAGACCCTGGTTTTAAATACCGTATTATTGCCCCGAAGTCCATTTTCTATCGATTTTTTTTTTTTCACATATCTGGGGGAATTTCGACCATTCGTGCCGCCCCCAGGGCAATTCCTGGGGGAATAATATAGCGAACCATCATCTCTAATACAAGCCTTCTGATTCGCCAGTGCCTCTTAAAAGCAGCCAATCAAAAGACGCGACTCACCCATACAGCACCGTACGTCTTTCTTTTTTTTTTTTTTTGAAAGTGGTGATGTGATTGGCCGGCTCCACCTCTTCTTCAGCCAATGAGAGGATGCGACGGGGACCCCGCCCTGCCGCAGACACAGCATTTCGGACACAGGAGGTCTTTCCGACAGGGGTTGGAAAGCAGTTCGAACCCTCGAGGTGTCCTGAGAGAGAGAGAGAGAGAGAGAGAGAGGGGGGGGGGGGGGTCCTCCTCCTCCTCTCCTGCCACTTGCCTCCAGTGTGGTCCGGGCCTCTCGCTAAGCCCCCCCCCCCCCCCCCCATTCCTCCTGAGAACCACGTCTTCCGATCCGCGTGGGCGTTCGCGTGTGCCTCCTGGTCTCTACCGTCTGCAGGTGGACGAGTTGTAAGGCATACACGTCTCAGGGACCCGACTCTCAGGGCCCCGACTCCCAGGGCACGACTCTCAGGGCCCCGACTCCCAGGGCACGACTCTCAGGGCCCGACTCTCAGGGCCCGACTCTCAGGGCCCGACTCCCAGGGCCCGACTCCCAGGGCCCCGACTCTCAGGGCCCGACTCTAAACACCTTTATTTGAGGGGTCTGACGCTGCGTATTTTTGGTGACCTAAAACCCCGTCCCCCCTCCCGTGTGTGAGGGGCACCACACCCCCCCTTGCACCGGTCTCAAGAGACCCCCCCTCAAGACCCCCCCCCCCCCGCAGAGACCAGACTCCCTTCCCCCCCACACAGACCACAAAGGACATCTTGGTTTCCGACCTCACCACCACCTGTGCCAGCTGACGCCCTCTGGCAACTGTTCTCCAAAGGCATGGCTCCCTCCCTCCCCCCCATGCCCACCCAACCCCTCCCCCCCTGCTAGGCAACCACCTCCTATGCCTGGCGCCCCCGCCCCCCCCCCCCCCAGGGCAACACTGTTCCCCAAAGACATACCAACCCCCAACCTCCAACCCCTCCTCCCTCCCCAACCAAGGCAACAGCCACCATCCACCTCCACTTTGGCAACGCTATTTCCAGGACCCTCCCCTCCCCCTCCCCCTTCCCCTCCCCCTTTGGCCATCAATTACCATATCCTACGCTACTGCCTCCAACCCTATTACTACACCCCCCCCACCACCCTCCCCCCTCCCCTTCCCTCCCTCCCTTCTCCAACGCATCGCCCCCGCTCGCCACCTGTAGCAAGAGTGGGCCAGGAACCGCCGGGGGGGCAGCCGTGGGGTAACGTATTCGTGGGGTGGGGGGTGTTGTTGTTGCCCCCCCCCCTCCCCCTTGTGGTTGTATTTCTTGTGTCGGTGGAGCGCGGCGAGGTGGGGGGAGTTGTAGACCTCCGTGACCACCATGCTGTCGCTCTGATTACACTTGTACATGATGCTTACGCGCAACCCCCCCCCCCCCCCACACACACACCCCTACACCTCCCCAGGCAGTGTAGAGTTGAGGGGGCCAGCGCGTCACGTAGCTTGTTGTAGCTGCGTGTATAGCTGGGGGTTTAGCTTCGTATAGCTTCCGGTCTAGTATGGTCTGGTCCCTGTATAGGTTGGTCTATCACTGGTTAGGTCAGGTTCAGCGTGTGGTTAGGTTAGGTACAGCGTGTGGTTAGGTTAGGTTGAGCGTGGGGTTATGGTTGGGTCGGTGTGTGTGAACCACTGGGTCGTGGTCCGGGCAGACTCGGGCCTTCCTGGGACCACGTCAGGGTCAGGAGAGAGAGAGAGAGAGAGAGAGAGAGAGAGAGAGAGAGAGAGAGAGAGAGAGAGAGAGAGAGAGAGAGAGAGGTCCATGCCAGTCATGTCTTCTGGTAACCCACACGCACTAAGCCATCACCGGTACACACACCACGCGAGGCAAAATGTATGACTTGCGTTGGAGGTCGGGAGGGAAAGAGAGAAGAGTCGAGGGTGAGTTGAGTGGGTAATGATTGGCCATTGACTTCAGCTTGGAGTTTCCAGTTGGCGGAGCGAGACACGATGGTGTGTTATCAGCGGAGTGTCGCTTACCCGCGGGCGGGGGGCGCCCCACACACACACACACACACACACACACACACACTCGTCCCCACACCTCACCTCACACATCCCCGCCCCACCACGGAGGGAAAGCGGGCGAGGGGCCCTTGAACACGACAGCACGACCCTTTGAACACGACAGCACGACCCTTTGAACACGTCAGCACGACCCTTGAACACGACAGAACGACCCCTTGAACACGACAGCATGACGCTTTGAACACGACAGAACGACCCTTTGAACACGTCAGCACGACCCTTGAACACGACAGAACGACCCCTTGAACACGAAAGCATGACGCTTTGAACACGACAGAACGACCCTTTGAACACGACAGCACGACCCTTTGAACACGACAGCACGACGCTTTAAACAGGAAGGGACGACCCTTGGGTATGATGGCCTGGCCCTTTAAAACCCCAAACCATTAAGGGTCAAGTGAGAGGTCAAGCCATCGTACCACCCCCCCCCCCCCAACATCTCAGAGAGGTTCGTCATAATTGGGTCATTAGGTCCTCAAGTCGTTTGAGGTCATTAGGGAGGAGAAGAGGTGGGTTGGGAGGGTGGCAGTGGTCGTCTGGCTGGGGGGAGTTGCCAGACTTCGTCAAACGTACCACAGTTCACCAGATCTGCCTCCCTACGCTGTATGGGACCACCAATCCCTCCCTCCCTACGCTGTATGGGACCACCAATCCCTCCCTCCCTACGCTGTATGGGACCACCAATCTCTCCCTCCCTCCCTGTATGGGACCACCAACCCCTCCCTCCCTACGCTGTATGGGACCACCAATCCCTCCCTCCCTCCCTGTATGGGACCACCAACCCCTCCCTCCCTACGCTGTATGGGACCACCAATCCCTCCCTCCCTCCCTGTATGGGACCACCAACCCCTCCCTCCCTACGCTGTATGGGACCACCAATCCCTCCCTCCCTCCCTGTATGGGACCACCAACCCCTCCCTCCCTACGCTGTATGGGACCACCAATCCCTCCCTCCCTACGCTGTATGGGACCACCAATCCCTCCCTCCCTCCCTGTATGGGACCACCAACCCCTCCCTCCCTACGCTGTATGGGACCACCAACCCCTCCCTCCCTACGCTGTATGGGACCACCAATCCCTCCCTCCCTACGCTGTATGGGACCACCAACCCCTCCCTCCCTACGCTGTATGGGACCACCAAGCCCTCCCTCCCTCCCTGTATGGGACCACCAATCCCTCCCTCCCTCCCTGTATGGGACCACCAATCCCTCCCTCCCTACGCTGTATGGGACCACCAATCCCTCCCTCCCTCCCTGTATGGGACCACCAATCCCTCCCTCCCTACGCTGTATGGGACCACCAATCCCTCCCTCCCTACGCTGTATGGGACCACCAATCCCTCCCTCCCTACGCTGTATGGGACCACCAATCCCTCCCTCCCTCCCTGTATGGGACCACCAATCCCTCCCTCCCTCCCTGTATGGGACCACCAATCCCTCCCTCCCTACGCTGTATGGGACCACCAATCCCTCCCTCCCTACGCTGTATGGGACCACCAACCCCTCCCTCCCTACGCTGTATGGGACCACCAATCCCTCCCTCCCTACGCTGTATGGGACCACCAACCCCTCCCTCCCTACGCTGTATGGGACCACCAATCCCTCCCTCCCTACGCTGTATGGGACCACCAATCCCTCCCTCCCTACGCTGTATGGGACCACCAATCCCTCCCTCCCTACGCTGTATGGGACCACCAATCCCTCCCTCCCTACGCTGTATGGGACCACCAACCCCTCCCTCCCTACGCTGTATGGGACCACCAACCCCTCCCTCCCTACGCTGTATGGGACCACCAACCCCTCCCTCCCTACGCTGTATGGGACCACCAATCCCTCCCTCCCTCCCTGTATGGGACCACCAACCCCTCCCTCCCTACGCTGTATGGGACCACCAACCCCTCCCTCCCTACGCTGTATGGGACCACCAATCCCTCCCTCCCTCCCTGTATGGGACCACCAATCCCTCCCTCCCTCCCTGTATGGGACCACCAATCCCTCCCTCCCTACGCTGTATGGGACCACCAACCCCTCCCTCCCTACGCTGTATGGGACCACCAACCCCTCCCTCCCTCCCTGTATGGGACCACCAACCCCTCCCTCCCTACGCTGTATGGGACCACCAACCCCTCCCTCCCTACGCTGTATGGGACCACCAACCCCTCCCTCCCTACGCTGTATGGGACCACCAATCCCTCCCTCCCTCCCTGTATGGGACCACCAATCCCTCCCTCCCTCCCTGTATGGGACCACCAATCCCTCCCTCCCTACGCTGTATGGACCACCAATCCCTCCCTCCCTCCCTGTATGGGACCACCAATCCCTCCCCCTCCCCCTTGTGGTTGTATTTCTTGTGTCGGTGGAGCGCGGCGAGGTGGGGGAGTTGTAGACCTCCGTGACCACCATGCTGTCGCTCTGATTACACTTGTACATGATGCTTACGCGCAACCCCCCCCCCCCCCACCCCCCCCCCCCCCCCCCCCCCCCCGGCAGACGTCCTTCCTCAACCCCCGGGGGAAATCATCCCGAAATGTCGCCAAGTCTACACGGAGCCCCTGGGGGGAGGACATGGGCCAGGGGCGCCATGTCCTCCCCCCCTGAGGATCCGGAAGACGTGAGCGGGTCCAGTCCGTACAAAAGGACCATCCCCTCTCCTTCTCCTCCCTCCTCTCCTCTTCCCCTGGGGGAGGGGAGTTGGGGTGGGGTAGGAGAGGGGAGAGAGAGCCACGCAACATGGCGGCTCCGCTGGTGGTGGTGTGTGGACCACTACGGTTATCAAGGCTCCCCCTTTCCTGTGTGCTGGTGGAGGTAATCACCGGGTTTTCACGCTTTATAGATAGATTGCCAGGCGCCCTTAGGGCGAGTGGTGGCCATGTAGGTTCCCCTGTGGCCGCCGGGGGCCAGGAGAGCCAGGGGACGAAGGCCAGGTGGCCATGGACTTGGGGGGCAGTGTGTGGTGGTGAGGGTAGGGGGAGTTGGTCATGTTGACCTCCCAGTGGATGGGCCAGGGTCAGGCTGGTGCACTGGTGACCCTGGGGGTTGTCTGGCCCTTGGGGGTATGGTGGTCTGACCTTTGACCTGACCCCACTGAGGCTCAGGTTGAAGGCTAAGGTCATCGTCATATCTAAGGGCCATGTCATCATTCTCAGGGTCATCATATCTAAGGGCTGGGTCATATCTAAGGGCTGTGTCGTCATTCTCAGGGCATCATATTTAAGGGCTGTGTCGTCATTCTCAGGGCATCATATCTAAGGGCTGTGTCGTCATTCTCAGGGCATCATATTTAAGGGCTGTGTCGTCATTCTCAGGGCATCATATCTAAG
>NC_092273.1:23311571-23314071 GCF_036320965.1 Panulirus ornatus
CCATTTGCTCCCTTGTCTTACGCACTTTATTTACCTCCTTCCAGAACATCTTTTTATTCTCCCTAAAATTTAATGATACTCTCTCACCCCAAAGCTTTGCGGAAGATGAAAGCCGGCAAGGCAGCAGGTTTAAATGGTATGGCAGTGGAATTTATTAAAAAAGGAGGTGACTGTATTGTTGACTGGTTGGTAAGGTTATTTAATGTATGTATGACTCATGGTGAGGTGCCTGAGGATTGGCGGAATGCGTGCATAGTGCCATTGTACAAAAGCAAAGGGGATAAGAGTGAGTGCTCAAATTACAGAGGTATAAGTTTGTTGAGTATTCCTGGTAAATTATATGGGAGGGTATTGATTGAGAGGGTGAAGGCATGTACAGAGCATCAGATTGGGGAAGAGCAGTGTGGTTTCAGAAGTGGTAGAGGATGTGTGGATCAGGTGTTTGCTTTGAAGGGTGTATGTGAGAAATACTTAGAGAAGCAAATGGATTTGTATGTAGCATTTATGGATCTGGAGAAGGCATATGATAGAGTTGATAGGGATGCTCTGTGGAAGGTATTAAGAATATATGGTGTGGGAGGCAAGTTGGTAGAAGCAGTGAAAAGTTTTTATCGAGGATGTAAGGCATGTGTACGTGTAGGAAGAGAGGAAAGTGATTGGTTCTCAGTGAATGTAGGTTTGCGGCAGGGGTGTGTGATGTCTCCATGGTTGTTTAATTTGTTTATGGATGGGGTTGTTAGGGAGGTGAATGCAAGAGTTTTGGAAAGAGGGGCAAGTATGAAGTCTGTTGGGGATGAGAGAGCTTGGGAAGTGAGTCAGTTGTTGTTCGCTGATGATACAGCGCTGGTGGCTGATTCATGTGAGAAACTGCAGAAGCTGATGACTGAGTTTGGTAAAGTGTGTGAAAGAAGAAAGTTAAGAGTAAATGTGAATAAGAGCAAGGTTATTAGGTACAGTAGGGTTGAGGGTCAAGTCAATTGGGAGGTGAGTTTGAATGGAGAAAAACTGGAGGAAGTGAAGTGTTTTAGATATCTGGGAGTGGATCTGGCAGCGGATGGAACCATGGAAGCGGAAGTGGATCATAGGGTGGGGAAGGGGGCGAAAATTCTGAGAGCCTTGAAGAATGTGTGGAAGTCGAGAACATTATCTCGGAAAGCAAAAATGGGTATGTTTGAAGGAACAGTGGTTCCAACAATGTTGTATGGTTGCGAGGCGAGGGCTATGGATAGAGTTGTGCGCAGAAGGATGGATGTGCTGGAAATGAGATGTTTGAGGACAATGTGTGGTGTGAGGTGGTTTGATCGAGTAAGTAACGTAAGGGTAAGAGAGATGTGTGGAAATAAAAAGAGCGTGGTTGAGAGAGCAGAAGAGGGTGTTTTGAAACGGTTTGGGCACATGGAGAGAATGAGTGAGGAAAGATTGACCAAGAGGATATATGTGTCGGAGGTGGAGAGAACGAGGAGAAGAGGGAGACCAAATTGGAGGTGGAAAGATGGAGTGAAAAAGATTTTGTGTGATCGGGGCCTGAACATGCAGGAGGGTGAAAGAAGGGCAAGGAATAGAGTGAATTGGATCGATGTGGTATACCGGGGTTGACGTGCTGTCAGTGGATTGAATCGGGGCATGTGAAGCGTCTGGGGTAAACCATGGAAGGCTGTGTAGGTGTGTATATTTGCGTGTGTGGACGTATGTATATACATGTGTATGGGGGTGGGTTGGGCCATTTCTTTCGTCTGTTTCCTTGCGCTACCTCGCAAACGCGGGAGACAGCGACAAAGCAAAAAAAAAAAAAAAATTATATATATATATATATATATATATATATATATATATATATATATATATATATATATATATATACCGAGTCGATGTTTGATGACTTCTCTCCTCTGGAACCACTGCGTTGGCATGTTCTCCTGACGGAGGGAGGTGGCCCAGACGCCCCCCTACCTACCACACGCCCTCCTCCTTCCTCGTCCTCCGACCAGAAGGGCATCGTCTGCTGCTGCACCTGGTGTGGTGGGAGTGTCAGCGTGTGGCGTCCTCGTGTGTGGTGGTGGTGGTGGACGAGACCTAGCGAGGCCAGCTGTCCTCGACCCTGCTGTCGGATCCGACACGCCCTACGTGCTCCACACAACAGCAGGAGCAGCAGCAGGAACAGACCCCAGCTGTAGGACCGCTGGGGGGGGGGAGTCTCACACACACACACACACACACACACACACACACACACACACACACACACACACACACACACCTTCTCCAACTGACCGTCACTTCGTGTTATTGCGTTACGATCCATCGGGCCAAGGTGTCACTACTTTTGGGCGGTGGGTGTCACTGGTGGGGGGGCGGGGCGGGGCGGCACAGTGCTGGCTGTTGCTAAGGTGCCCCGCCCCCCCTCCCGTCATCAGGTAGACGAGGGTTGGCCAGCCACACTCACCGCCGACCTCTGGCCTGGTCGCTCCATGACAAGGTTGTGTCATGTAGCGGAAGTAGG
>NC_092273.1:23319071-23334071 GCF_036320965.1 Panulirus ornatus
AAGCCAGGAGACTGGAAGGCCAGGAGACTGGAAGGTCAGGAGACTGGAAGGCCAGGAGACTGGAAGGCCAGGAGACTGGAAAGCCAGGAGACTGGAAGGTCAGGAGACTGGAAGGCCAGGAGACTGGAAGGTCAGGAGACTGGAAGGTCAGGAGACTGGAAGGCCAGGAGACTGGAAGGTCAGGAGACTGGAAGGCCAGGAGACTGGAAGGCCAGGAGACTGGAAGGTCAGGAGACTGGAAGGCCAGGAGACTGGAAGGCCAGGAGACTGGAAAGCCAGGAGACTGGAAGGCCAGGAGACTGGAAGGTCAGGAGACTGGAAGGCCAGGAGACTGGAAGGCCAGGAGACTGGAAGGCCAGGAGACTGGAAGGCCAGGAGACTGGAAGGTCAGGAGACTGGAAGGTCAGGAGACTGGAAGGTCAGGAGACTGGAAGGTCAGGAGACTGGAAGGTCAGGAGACTGGAAGGTCAGGAGACTGGAAGGTAAGAGGACTTTCCTTACATAAACCTAACCTTATGGTCGATCATTACGTCATGTAACACTGCCGCCTCAACGCTGACAACAACAACAACAACACCTCCTCGTCGTCCAGCTCCCACAACCTACTGTGCCACACCCTTAACAACCTCCAGGGCTGGACCACCGCCAACCACCTCTACCACACCCTTAACAACCTCCAGGGCTGGACCACCGCCAACCACCTCTACCACACCCTTAACAACCTCCAGGGCTGGACCACCATCAACTAAAACAACAATGGGATTATTTACATGAAAACCCTTGCCTGTCTCACTAGGCCCCAGTCCCCTCCAGGTTGTCCTGTCCACCCAGCTTCCAGCCCTGTCCCACACACCCCCTACTGTCTCACTAGGCCCCAGTCCCCTCCAGGTTGTCCTGTCCACCCAGCTTCCAGCCCTGTCCCCCCCCCCTACTGTCTCACTAGGCCCCAGTCCCCTCCAGGTTGTCCTGTCCACCAAGCTTCCAGCCCTGTCCCACACACCCTCTACTGTCTCACTAGGCCCCAGTCCCCTCCAGGTTGTCCTGCCCACCCAGCTTCCAGCCCTGTCCCACACCCCCCCTACTGTCTCACTAGGCCCCAGTCCCCTCCAGGTTGTCCAGTCCACCAAGCTTCCAGCCCTGTCCCACACACCCCCTACTGTCTCACTAGGCCCCAGTCCCCTCCAGGTTGTCCTGTCCACCAAGCGTCTCGTGTCACTCAGGGGGGGACACGCTAAGCTGGAGGGGACACGTCAGCACCATCATCCAGCTGTCGTCTTACCCTCCCTCCTCCACCCCCTTACCCACCACACAACAGGGGCGACTGGAAGACGTACAGAGAAGAGCACACAAAATCATTCTCGGAACCTTCCATGCACACACTGCTCCTCCCAGTCCTCTCCCGACTCACCAACTGGACCTCAGTCCGACACTTGGGGATAAAGTGAGACTCTGAAAACCGACCTCGTCACCGTCACCTCCTTTTGCCATCAGAGATCCCTCGTACCCAGAGCTGCAGGTCGACACCACAGCTACATCGAAGCTGGACGTCCCAGCAGATGGTTTAATATACCATTAATAATGATAAATGATGATAATAATAATAATGATAATAATAATAATAATGATAATAATAATAATAATAATAATAATAATAATAATAATAATAATAATAATGATAATAATAATAATAATAATAATAATAATAATAATAATAATAATATAAAAATAATAAATGGCACACGATTTACTGATCAGTGTGGTCTTATGCGAAACAAAGTCTTGATAAATTCATTAAGAGAAAAATTAAATAGAACCATGAACACACACACACACACAAAACACACACACACACACAAAAAGATGTTTGGAAGGGTAAATAGGTGCGTAAGACAAGGGAGCAAAGGGGAACTTCGTAAAAGGGCCCCAAATGGGAGTTATAACAAGTAGGGTGAGGTGAAAGGAGATGGAATGAGATTTTGAAGGTTGTTGAATGTGTCTGATGACAAGTGGCAGATATAGGGTTTTTTTGGTCGAGTGGTGGCAAATGAGGGGGTTAGGGAAAAATGATTTGTAACAGAGAAGGGGTATAAAAGCCTTTGCGGAAATGAAAGCCGGCAAGGCAGCAGTTTTGAGGATTGCAGTGGAATTTAAAAAAAAAGGGGGGTGACTGAAATTGTAGACTGGTTGGTAAAGGTTATTTAATGAAAGTATGACTCATGGTGAGGTGCCTGAGGATGGCGAATGCGTGCATAGTGCCATTGTTCAAAGGCAAAGGGGTTTAGAGTGAGTGCCAAATTACAGAGGTATAATTTTTTTAATATTCTGGTAAATTATATTTGGGGGTATGATTGAGAGGGTGAAGGCATGTACCAGCATCAGATTAAACATGGGGTTTTAAAGTGGTAAAGGTGTGGGATCGTGTTGCTTTGAAATGTATGTAGAAATACTTAGAAAAGCAAAAGATTTGTATGTAGCCTTTTTTGATCTGGAGAAGGCATATATAGAGTTTATAAAAAATTTCTCTGTGAAGGTATTAAGAATATATGGTGTGGGAGGGAAGTTGTAAAAACAGTGAAAAGTTTTTTTCGAGGATGAAGGCATGTGTACGTGTAGGAAGAGAGGGGAAAATGATTTTTCTCATGAATGTAGGGTTTTCGGCAGGGGTGGGATGTTTCCTTTGGGTTTTTTAATTTTTTTTTAGGGGGGGTTTTAAGGGAGGTAAATGCAGAGTCCCGGGAAAAAGGGGGAATATAAGTCTGTTGGGATGAGAGAGTGGAATGAGTCAGTTGTTGTTCGCTGATGATACAGCGCTGTGGCGATTCCGTGAGAAAATGCAGAAGCTGGTACGAGTTTGGTTTAAAATGGTGAAGAAGAAAGTTAGGTAAATGTAATAAGAGCCCGGTTTTTTAGGTACAGTAGGGGGAGGGTCAAGTCAATTGGGGGGGTGAGTTTGAATGGGGAAAAACTGAGAATTTAAGTGTTTTAGATATCTGGGAGTGGATCTTCCCGCGGATGGGAACAGGAAGCGGAATTGATCATAGGGTGGGGAGGGGCGAAAATTTGGGAGCCTTGAAAAATGTGGGAAGCGAGAACATTATCCGGGAAAAAAAATGGTATGTTTGAGGGGAAAATGGGTTCCCCAAAAATGTTGTAAGGTTGGAGGCGTGGGCATGGGTAGAGTGTGCGCAGGGGCGGGTTGCGGAAATGAGATGTTTTAGGACAATGTGTGTGTGAGGTGTTTGATCAGTAATAACGAAGGTAAGAGAGATGTGGGAAATAAAAGAAACGTGGTTGAAGAGCAAAGAGGGTTTTGAAATGGTTTGGGCACATGGAGAGAAAAAGAGGAGGAAGATTGACCCCGAGATTAGGTCGAGGGAGAACGAGGAGAAGAGGGGGACCAAATTGGAGGGAAAGAAAGGAGGAAAAAGATTTGTGTGAACGGGGCCTGAACAGCAGAGGGGGAAAGGAGGGAAGGAATAGAGTGAATTGGGGGCATGTGGGATACAGGGTTACGGGCTGTCAGTGTTGAACAAGGCATGTGAAGCGTCGGGGTAAACCATGAAGCTGTGTAGGTATGAAAATTTCGTGTGTGGACGTGGGGTATGTACAAGTATGGGGGGGGGGGGGGTTGGGGGGTTTCTTTCTCTGTTTTCCCTTTCCTTCCTCGCAAACGGGAGACAGAATGATAATAATAATAATAATAATAATAATAATAATAATAATAATAATAATAATAATAAATGGGCACACGATTTACTGGATCAGTGTGGTCTTATGCGAAACAAAGTCTTGATAAATTCATTAAGAGAAAAATTAAATAGAACCATGAACACACACACACACACACACACACACACACACACACGGGTACTTCCGGGTCCTTTTAACAGAGCACCTGGCCCAAGAAGGACTCCTACAGTGACTGTAACGTCCTCCGGCGCGACGGTCAAGGTGACATGCCGGATGCCCCCAGCAACAGCTTGGTGGACCAGTATGACCCGGTCCCCCTCCGTCCGTGCCCCCGCTGGGCAGACCCGTGTCTGGGGAGTCGGATTTTAAAGGCAGGTTATAAGGGTGGAGTGGGTGGCACGAACCTGACCAGGAAGGTACCGAGACGCGTGTTAGCAAGCACGTCATCCTCACGGTTCCCCAGCACACTATCCTCACGGTTCCCCAGCGCACCATCCTCACGGTTCCCCAGCACACTATCCTCACGGTTCCCCAGCGCACCATCCTCACGGTTGCCCAGCACACCATCCTCACGGTTCCCGGGCACACCATCCTCACGGTTCCCGGGCACACCATCCTCACGGTTCCCGGGCACACCATCCTCACGGTTCCCGGGCACACCATCCTCACGGTTCCCCAGCACACCATCCTCACGGTTGCCCAGCACATCATCCTCACGGTTCCCGGGCACACCATCCTCACGGTTGCCCAGCACACCATCCTCACGGTTCCCGGGCACACCATCCTCACGGTTCCCCAGCACATCATCCTCACGGTTCCCGGGCACACCATCCTCACGGTTCCCCAGCACACCATCCTCACGGTTCCCCAGCACACCATCCTCACGGTTCCCGGGCACACCATCCTCACGGTTCCCGGGCACACCATCCTCACGGTTCCCCAGCACACCATCCTCACGGTTCCCCAGCACACCATCCTCACGGTTCCCCAGCACACCACCCTCACGGTTCCCCAGCGCACCATCCTCACGGTTCCCCAGCACACTATCCTCACGGTTCCCCAGCGCACCATCCTCACGGTTGCCCAGCACACCATCCTCACGGTTCCCCAGCACACCATCCTCACGGTTCCCCAGCACACCATCCTCACGGTTCCCCAGCACACCATCCTCACGGTTCCCCAGCACACTATCCTCACGGTTCCCCAGCGCACCATCCTCACGGTTCCCCAGCACACTATCCTCACGGTTCCCCAGCGCACCATCCTCACGGTTGCCCAGCACACCATCCTCACGGTTCCCGGGCACACCATCCTCACGGTTCCCGGGCACACCATCCTCACGGTTCCCGGGCACACCATCCTCACGGTTCCCGGGCACACCATCCTCACGGTTCCCCAGCACACCATCCTCACGGTTGCCCAGCACATCATCCTCACGGTTCCCGGGCACACCATCCTCACGGTTGCCCAGCACACCATCCTCACGGTTCCCGGGCACACCATCCTCACGGTTCCCCAGCACATCATCCTCACGGTTCCCGGGCACACCATCCTCACGGTTCCCCAGCACACCATCCTCACGGTTCCCCAGCACACTATCCTCACGGTTCCCGGGCACACCATCCTCACGGTTCCCGGGCACACCATCCTCACGGTTCCCGGGCACACCATCCTCACGGTTCCCCAGCACACCATCCTCACGGTTCCCCAGCACATCATCCTCACGGTTCCCGGGCACACCATCCTCACGGTTGCCCAGCACACCATCCTCACGGTTCCCGGGCACACCATCCTCACGGTTCCCGGGCACACCATCCTCACGGTTGCCCAGCACACCATCCTCACGGTTCCCGGGCACACCATCCTCACGGTTCCCGGGCACACCATCCTCACGGTTCCCCAGCACACCATCCTCACGGTTCCCCAGCACATCATCCTCACGGTTCCCGGGCACACCATCCTCACGGTTCCCGGGCACACCATCCTCACGGTTCCCCAGCACATCATCCTCACGGTTCCCCAGCACACCATCCTCACGGTTGCCCAGCACACCATCCTCACGGTTCCCGGGCACACCATCCTCACGGTTCCCGGGCACACCATCCTCACGGTTCCCCAGCACACCATCCTCACGGTTGCCCAGCACATCATCCTCACGGTTCCCGGGCACACCATCCTCACGGTTGCCCAGCACACCATCCTCACGGTTCCCGGGCACACCATCCTCACGGTTCCCGGGCACACCATCCTCACGGTTCCCCAGCACACCATCCTCACGGTTCCCCAGCACACCATCCTCACGGTTCCCCAGCACATCATCCTCACGGTTCCCGGGCACACCATCCTCACGGTTCCCGAGCGCGCACCAGTCCTCACGACTCCCCCGTAAGTCGTGATGGGTGGCCAGCCCGGCTTCCATAAACACCTTGTAGAGTTCCGAGTTCGATACCCGGCGGTGGAATTCCGGAGTGCGCGCGCGCGCGCGCGCGTGTGTGTGTGTGTGTGTGTGTGTGTTGGGGGTGGGGGGGAGCACACACACACGGCCTCCTGGTGGCATAAAGTGACACTACACCCGGGCAGGGTAGCCTGGACCCATGTGTATCACAGGCCCCGGATACACTGTGCAACCCTGGGGCATGTGTCATACCCCCCCCCCCCCAGCACGAAGGGCGGCGCAGGGGTGGGCTGGAGCATGATGGACCCACCCACCCACCAGGCAGGGGGTGGTGCTGGGGTGGGCTGGAGCATGATGGACCCACCCACCCACCAGGCAGGGGGTGGTGCCGGGTTGGGCTGGAGCATGATGGACCCACCCACCCGCCAGGCAGGGGGTGGTGCCGGGGTGGGCTGGAGCATGATGGACCCACCCACCCACCAGGCAGGGGGTGGTGCCGGGGTGGGCTGGAGCATGATGGACCCACCCACCCACCAGGCAGGGGGTGGTGCTGGGGTGGGCTGGAGCATGATGGACCCACCCACCCACCAGGCAGGGGGTGGTGCCGGGGTGGGCTGGAGCATGATGGACCCACCCACCCACCAGGCAGGGGGTGGTGCTGGGGTGGGCTGGAGCATGATGGACCCACCCACCCACCAGGCAGGGGGTGGTGCCGGGGTGGGCTGGAGCATGATGGACCCACCCACCCACCAGGCAGGGGGTGGTGCCGGGGTGGGCTGGAGCATGATGGACCCACCCACCCACCCACCAGGCAGGGGGTGGTGCCGGGGTGGGCTGGAGCATGATGGACCCACCCACCCACCAGGCAGGGGGTGGTGCCGGGGTGGGCTGGAGCATGATGGACCCACCCACCCACCAGGCAGGGGGTGGTGCCGGGGTGGGCTGGAGCATGATGGACCCACCCACTCACTAGGCAGGGGGTGGTGCTGGGGTGGGCTGGAGCATGTTGGACCCACCGGGGTGTGTGTGTGTGTGTGTGTGTGTGGCCGAGCACTGCATGGTACCACCCTCCCGCTGCTCCTCATGTCTGCCATCATCCCCGCCCACTTTACTGGGGGGGGGGAGGCTCTCCCCACCCCCCAGCCCACCCACCCTCAACTCATACCCTCCCTTCTTCTTCTTCTTCCCCCCCCCCCCCCCCACCGTACGCTACAGTAAGTAGCAGTTAGCTTGGCTGCCTTGCTCAAGCCCGGGCCAGCCCCGCTCTCGGTGTGTGTGTGTGTGTGTGTGTGGTGTGTGTGTGATGTGTGTGTGTGTGTGTGTGTGTGTGTGTGTGTGTGTGTGTATGTTCGTGTAATGCCTGGCTGAGGCTGGAATGTTGCTCTGGACTCACCCTGGAATGTCTGTTAAGGGAGGAAGGGGGTAACGTACTGTTAAGGGAGGGGGGAGGGGGGTAACTTACTGCTAAGGGAAGGGAAAGGAGGGAGGGGAGTGACGTAGTGCTAAGGGAGGGAGGGGGGTGACGTACTGCTAAGGGAGAGGGGGGAGGGGGTGACGTACTGCTAAGGGAGGGAGGGAGGGGGTGACGTACTGCTAAGGGAGAGAGGGAGGGGGGTGGTGACGTACTGCTAAGGGAGGGGGTGACGTACTGCTAAGGGAGAGAGGGAGGGGGGTGGTGACGTACTGCTAAGGGAGGGGGTGACGTACTGCTAAGGGAGGGGGTGACGTACTGCTAAGGGAGGGGATGACGTACTGCTAAGGGAGGGGGTGACGTACTGCTAAGGGAGGGGGTGACATACTGCTAAGGGAGGGGGTGACGTACTGCTAAGGGAGAGAGGGAGGGGGGTGGTGACGTACTGCTAAGGGAGGGGGTGACGTACTGCTAAGGGAGGTGGTGACGTACTGCTAAGGGAGGGGGTGACGTACTGCTAAGGGAGAGAGGGAGGGGGGTGGTGACGTACTGCTAAGGGAGGGGGTGACGTACTGCTAAGGGAGAGAGGGAGGGGGGTGGTGACGTACTGCTAAGGGAGGGGGTGACGTATTGCTAAGGGAGGGGGTGACGTACTGCTAAGGGAGGGGGTGACGTACTGCTCAGGGAGGGGGTGACGTACTGCTAAGGGAGGGGGTGACGTACTGCTAAGGGAGGGGATGACGTACTGCTCAGGGAGGGGGTGACGTACTGCTAAGGGAGGGGGTGACGTACTGCTCAGGGAGGGGGTGACGTACTGCTAAGGGAGGGGGTGACGTACTGCTAAGGGAGAGGGTGACGTACTGCTCAGGGAGGGGGTGACGTACTGCTAAGGAGGGGGTGACGTACTGCTAAGGGAGGGGGTGACGTACTGCTCAGGGAGGGGTGACGTACTGCTAAGGGAGGGGGTGACGTACTGCTCAGGGAGGGAGGGAGGGGGGTGGTGACGTACTGCTAAGGGAGGGGGTGACGTACTGCTAAGGGAGAGAGGGAGGGGGTGGTGACGTACTGCTAAGGGAGGGGGTGACGTACTGCTAAGGGAGAGAGGGAGGGGGTGGTGACGTACTGCTAAGGGAGGGGGTGACGTACTGCTAAGGGAGGGGGTGACGTACTGCTAAGGGAGAGAGGGAGGGGGGTGGTGACGTACTGCTCAGGGAGGGGGTGACGTACTGCTAAGGGAGAGAGGGAGGGGGGTGGTGACGTACTGCTCAGGGAGGGGGTGACGTACTGCTAAGGGAGAGAGGGAGGGGGTGGTGACGTACTGCTCAGGGAGGGGGTGACGTACTGCTAAGGGAGAGAGGGAGGGGGGGGGTGACGTACTGCTCAGGGAGGGAGGGAGGGAGGGAGGGTGGTAGGTCCTGGGCTTGGGGAATCGGGTGGAATTTCAGAGGAGAGCGACGCAGGGGACGACCCCCATGTGGGGGGCATGTGGTCATGATGTCCTGGGGGGGTCATGACCCTCTGGGAGGTCGTCACCCCTCTCTGGGAGGTCGTCACCCCTCTCTGGGAGGTCGTCACCCCTCTCTGGGAGGTCGTCACCCCTCTCTGGGAGGTCGTCACTCCTCTCTGGGAGGTCGTCACTCCTCTGGGAGGTCGTCACCCCTCTCTGAGAGGTCGTCACTCCTTTCTGGGAGGTCGTCACCCCTCTCTGAGAGGTCGTCACCCCTTCCTTCCCCCTGATGAACACCCCAGGGTAGGCCATGACCCCCCCCTTCCTTCACAGGGGAAGGGGGGCGTCCCCTATCCCCCCTTCACAGTGAGAACACATACACAGCTGGTGTAGTGTCTCCTCACACTGCTTCTACTCATGATGGTCCAGTGTGAGGTGAGGCAGGTCGTCCCTCACTCCTCATTACTCCCTCCTGCTCTGTCCTCACTCTGGAGGGGCCAAGCCTCCGTCGCACACCCTCCTGCAGGAGGAGATACAACGGAGAGGATCTCTCGTGTGTGTGTGTGTGTGTGTGGCGGGGATGGAGGAGAGGATACGGATAGGTGGTTGTGGCCGGTGGATAGATGGTTGTGACCGGTGGATAGACGGTTGTGGCCGGTGGATAGACGGTTGTGGCCGATGGATAGACGGTCCTGGCCGGTGGATAGACGGTTCTGGCCGGTGGATAGACGGTTCTGGCCGGTGGATAGACGGTTCTGGCCGGTGGATAGACGTTTGTGGCCGATGGATAGACGGTCCTGGCCGGTGGATAGACGGTTCTGGCCGGTGGATAGACGGTCCTGGCCGGTGGATAGACGGTTCTGGCCGGTGGATAGACGGTCCTGGCCGGTGGATAGACGGTTCTGACCGGTGGATAGACGGTTCTGGCCGGTGGATAGACGGTTCTGGCCGGTGGATAGACGGTCCTGGCCGGTGGATAGACGGTTCTGGCCGGTGGATAGACGGTCCTGGCCGTGGATAGACGGTTCTGGCCGGTGGATAGACGGTTCTGGCCGGTGGATAGACGGTTCTGGCCGGTGGATAGACGGTCCTGGCCGGTGGATAGACGGTTCTGGCCGGTGGATAGACGGTTCTGGCCGGTGGATAGACGGTTCTGGCCGGTGGATAGATGGTTACAGGCGGGTGGGCAGGAGGCGTTTCTACAAGACATCAGGAGCAGCAGAAGGCGTTGTACCCTCCTCCGTCAGTAGCCACTGGGGTAGTTCAGCTCGGCCAAAACACCTCCTCCTCCTCCCCCAGGACGGCGGCGGCGCTCTCCCCCAGGTCCTCACACTCCTGATGGGGATTAACTCCCCCAAGCACCACATGCAGCAGGCACTGTGCCACACTCCTGCTGGGGGGGTCAACCCTCCACTCCCCCAGGCACCACATGCAGCAGGCACTGTGCCACACTCCTGCTGGGGGGGTCAACCCTCCACTCCCCCAGGCACCACATGCAGCAGGCACTGTGCCACAGTCCACATCTTCGCTGACCTCGCCCAGCACAACGACCTTACCTAATATTTTCTCAGGTCACCAGCTGTATCGCTGGGGGGTCTTGCCAGACCAGGTGGTCACACGATCATTAAAGGTTCCGTACGGGTCTGCACACGTCTGATTCTTGACCCACATCCGTCTGTACACGTCTGAAATATGACTTTGATCCAGCTGTTTAGGTCGCTTTGATCCAGCTATTTAGACCGCTTTGATCCAGCTATTTAGGTCGCTTTGATCCAGCTATTTAGACCGCTTTGATCCAGCTATTAAGACCACTTTAGTCCAGCTATTTAGGTCGCTTTGATCCAGCTATTTAGACCACTTTGATCCAGCTATTTACCCCGCTTTGATACAGCTATTTACCCAGCTTTGATACTGCTATTTACCCCGCTTTGATACAGCTATTTACCCCGCTTTGATACAGCTATTTACCCAGCTTTGATACAGCTATTTACCCCGCTTTGATCCAGCTATTTCCCCTGCTTTGATACAGCTATTTACCCAGCTTTGATCCAGCTATTTACCCAGCTTTGATACAGCTATTTACCCAGCTTTGATACGGCTATTTACCCAGCTTTGATCCAGCTATTTACCCAGCTTTGATCCAGCTATTTACCCAGCTTTGATCCAGCTATTTACCCAGCTTTGATACAGCTATTTACCCCGCTTTGATCCAGCTATTTACCCCGCTTTGATACAGCTATTTACCCAGCTTTGATACAGCTATTTACCCCACTTTGATCCAGCTACTTACCCCGCTTTGATCCAGCTATTTACCCCGCTTTGATCCAGCTATTTACCCAGCTTTGATCCAGCTATTTACCCAGCTTTGATCCAGCTATTTACCCCGCTTTGATCCAGCTATTTACCCCACTTTGATACGGCTATTTACCCAGCTTTGATCCAGCTATTTAGACCATGTGTCAAATTTAGGGCCCCTTTTGGGGAAATAAAATGGTCGAAGAAGAAGTGTTCCCGAGAAGCTGACATTCATTTCCCACTGATTTCATCTATTTAGATGATTTTGTTTTGTTAAGGGTGATTGGAGAATCATTAATGGCTCTGTAGATGATGTATGTAGTGCTCAATTAAAGTCACAGATGCAGAAATGTAGAGGACTCTCTCTCTCTCTCTCTCTCTCTCTCTCTCTCTCTCTCTCTCTCTCTCTCTCTCTCTCTCTCTCTCCATCCCCTTCACCCCCCATTCCCCACGCCATCCCAAGATTTTTCTCTCATGTTCTCTCTCTCTCTCTCTCTCTCTCTCTCTCTCTCTCTCTCTCTCTCTCTCTCTCTCTCTCCAGGAATTCTTTGCTCCCACAACAGCTGTTAATGTGGACACACGTGGGCCTGCACACGTCCCATACTGGGTTCCTGGTCCTCTGGTTTACTGTCCGTCACAGAGGACTGACCACCACCCCACAACCCCCCCCCCCACCTCCCAACCCCCTTAAAACAAGCCAATACGACCTTTTAGGTTTAGGGTTTGAAGGTTTTAAGGATGCCATTGCGTCGTGCCCGAGGATCGCTGTACCGTCGTGCTCAAGGGTCGTACTGTCGTGCTCAAGGGTCGTATACCGTCGTGCTCAAGGGTCGTACTGTCGTGCTCAAGGGTCGTATACCGTCGTGCTCAAGGGTCGTACTGTCGTGCTCAAGGGTCGTATACCGTCGTGCTCAAGGGTCGTACCGTCATGCCCAAGGGTCGTATACCGTCGTGTTCAAGGGTCGTACCGTCATGCTCAAGGGTCGTATACCGTCGTGCTCAAGGGTCGTATCCCGTCGTGCTCAAGGGTCGTACCGTCGTGCTCAAGGGTCGTATACCGTCGTGCTCAAGGGTCGTACCTTAATCCATTCAGTGTGTGTCTTTGGGTCCCTTCTACCACCACAGACCAGGCACTGGCCGAACTGGGTCGTTGGTCGACCCAATTGTCTTCTTAGTCATGAAAACGTTTAAACTAGAACTTAATCTGTCTTCTAACTCAAGTTATAAAAACGTTTAAACTAGAACTTAAACTGTCTTCTAACTTAATTATAAAACCGTTTAAAACTAGAACTTAAACTATCTTCTAACATTTTATAAAAAACGTTTAAATCAGAACTTAAAACTCTTCTTAGTTATGAAAACGTTTAAACTAGAATTTAAACAATAATTACTGGATTGCAGACGACACTAATTGGCCCATAGAACACTCTTGTAGTTCACTGTAATATATATATATATATATATATATATATATATATATATATATATATATATATATATATATATATATATTTTCCCTGGGATAGGGGATTAAGAATACTTCCCACGTATTCCCTGCGTGTCGTAGAAGGCGACTAAAAGGGGAGGGAGCGGGGGGCTGGAAATCCTCCCCTCTCGTTTTTTTTTTTTAATTTTCCAAAAGAAGGAACAGAGGGGGCCAGGTGAGGATATTCCAAAAAAGGCCCAGTCCTCTGTTCCTAACGCTACCTCGCTAACGCGGGAAATGGCGAATAGTTTGAAAGAAAGAAAGATATATATATATATATATATATATATATATATATATATATATATATATATATATATATATATATATATATATATTCCTCCGGTTCATGCGTCGGTTTGAAGTCGATATGAAAATTTGAGCGAGCATTCCGTTTTCGTTAGGTCCGGTGGAAATGAAATCGCGAATTCCCGTCGGCATAAAAAACGAGGTGCAGAGCGTGCGCGCGCCGTGACCTGAGCTGGCCCCCTGCTCTCACTGTTGCCAACCCAACCTTCCCGCCACAACCCGCCAGGCGAATATACCTCATACCATCCCTGGGGCGAATACTGTAAACATCTCCCTTATAACACATATAAGAGGCTATAGCAGTAAATTATATATATATATATATATATATATATATATATATATATATATATATATATATATATATATACACGAGGTAGCATAAGGGTGGGCTGGAGGGAGGCGGGCGGCTGGGATATGGGTGTGCGGGATGCCATTATGGCAACACTGGGTGTAGCTTAGGTGTGGGCGTTGGTGCGCATACCTGGCGCGCAGTGGAGTGTGGCAGCCGCGGGGGGCGGGGGGTCCTGCCAGACACCAGGCACCGCACGCCGTGGCCATAGGGAGAGAGAGAGAGAGAGAGAGAGAGAGAGAGAGTCATTTAAACTAGTAACAGAGAGAGAGACATTTAAATGAACGCTTAAGAGGGTCATTTAAAGTAGTACAGAGAGTGAGAGGCATTTAAAAGGAGTATTTAGAGAGAGAGAGAGAGAGAGAGAGAGAGAGAGAGAGAGAGAGAGAGAGAGAGAGAGAGAGAGAGAGAGAGAGCATGTGATGGTGATAGGGTGAACACAAAAAGCTGACATCATGATGGAGTGACGATGTATGATATGTGATGATAATAGTGATGGAGAGAAGGACATGTGATGAAGCGGGGGTGATGGAGAATATGTTATGGTGATGGGCAAGATGTAGCAGATCCGTAATGACGGTAGGGAGGGCTCATGTGATGATAGGGAGGGATCATGTGATGCTAGGGAGAGGTCATGTGATGACGGAGGGATGATGTGATGAAAGGGAGGGCTCATGTGATAGGGAGGGAGAGGTCATGTGATGACAGGGAGGATCATGTGATGATAAGGAGAATCATGTGATGATAGGGAGGGATCATGTGATAATAGGGAGGGATCATGTGATGATAGGGAGGGATCATGTGATGACCTGGGCGAGGGACAGTGAGTGAAGGAAGAGCAAGTGATGAAAGAAGGGAGAGCGAATTAAGGAAGGGAGGGCAAGTGAATGAAGAAGGGAGAGCGAGTGAAGGGAAAAGGGAGAATGAATGAAGGTAGGGAGAGTAAGTGATGAAAGAAGGGTGAGCAAGTGAAGGAAGGGAGGGCAAGTGAAGGAAAAGGCTAGAAGTTAAGGGAGGAAAGGTAAGAGATATGCAGGGGAGGGAGAGTAAGTGATGAAAGAAGGGAGAACATGAAGGAAGGAGGGTAAGTGATGAAAGAAGGGAGAGTAAGTGAAGGAAGGGAGGGTAAGTGATGGAATAAAGGAGAGCAAATAAAGGAAGGAAAGGAGATCCATTGAAGAAAGGGAGAGGAGCAAGTGAAGGAAGGGAGGAAGAGCGAGTGATGAAAGAAGGAAGAGCAAGTGAAGGGGGGGAGGGAGAGCAAGTGCGTGAAGGAAGGGAGAAAGAGTAAGTGAGTGAAGGAAGGGAGAGAGAGAGAGCAAGCGAAGGAAGGGAAGGAGAGCAAATGATGAAAGGAGGGAAAGCGAGCAAGTGAGTGAGGGAGGTGTGGTGTGTGTGTGTGGTGTGTGTGTGTGTGTGTGTGTGTGTGTGTGTGTGGTGTGTGGTGTGTGTGTGTGTGTGTGTGTGTGTGTGTGTGTGTGTGTGTGTGTGTGTGTGTGTGTGTGTGTGTGTGTGTGTGTGTGTGGTGTGTGTGGTGTGTGTGTGTGTGTGTGGTGTGTGTGTGTGTGTGTGTGTGTGTGTGTGTGTGTGTGGTGTGTGTGTGTGTGTGTGTGTG
>NC_092273.1:23336571-23339071 GCF_036320965.1 Panulirus ornatus
TATATATATATATATATATATATATATATATATATATATATATATATATATATATCTTTTCTTTCAAACTATTCGCCATTTCCCGCATTAGCAAGGTAGCGTTAAGAACAGAGGACTGGGCCTCTGAGGGAATATCCCCACCTGGCCCCCTTCTCTGTTCCTTCTTTTGGAAAATTGAAAAAAAAAAAAAAAAACAAGAGGGGAGGATTTCCAGCCCCCCGCTCCCTCCCCTTTTAGTCGCCTTCTACGACACGAAGGGAATACGTGGGAAGTATTCTTTCTCCCCTATCCCCAGGGATAATATATATATATATATATATATATATATATATATATATATATATATATATATATATATATATATATATTCCTGAGTCCACGAGGAAAATGAAACACAAGTTCCCGAGTGCACTTTCGTGTCATAATCACCTCATCATCAGGGGAGACACAAGAGAGAAATATAACAAGTCACTTGATATACAACGAAGAAGAGACGTACTTATATATATATATATATATATATATATATATATATATATATATATATATATATATATATATATATGCGTGTGGAGTGGCTCCCATGGTCCTATGCCCCGTGGTTGGAACCTGGTCCATCCACTTGCCGCTCCTCCTTGGCCCTCTCTCTCTGACTTGGGCAAACACAGTTTATTTTTCCCGTTGTCTGTTGGCCCTGTTTGCAGACGGGGGGAAGGGGGAGGGAGGGGGGAGTTTGTTGCACCAGCAGGAGCAGTTGTATTTGGTGGGTTGTGGGATATACAACCCACACTGGAGATTCCAGTGTGTTTGGTCTTGTTTTTACTCGAAATGTTGTGGGGGTTGTGATTCGTGTGTCCTTTGGAGGGGGGTTGTGATTCGTGTGTCCTTTGGAGGGGGGTTGTGATTCGTGTATCCTGATGAAGGGAAGGACCCCCCAAGGTGGAGGAGGGGGAAGGCTATTTTTTTGGTGTGGGGAACTGGATAATCAATTATCTTTTTCATATCTTTTTTTGTTTTGATTAACATCTTCACTTCTCAGAACAGTTTAGCCTTATCATTAAAAGCTACGTTCCTGTGTTTGTTTGTTTGTATTTGTGTGTGTGTGTGTGTGTGTGTGTGTGTGTGTGTGTGTGTGTGTGTGGTGGACACAGTGCTGGCCCCGACTGTGGTCGTGGCCTGTGGTAAATGTGGTTAACTGTGGCAGGCGTTTAGCAGTCGTGTGTACCACGTCTGCCCCATCACCCGGTACGACGACCCTGATTCGTACGACACGAAAAGCAGAGGTGGTCCCGCAAGGGTAGAGGGGGGGGGGGCGTTGCACCCCGAACTCCCCTCCTGTATTATGACCCAGGTTCACGGGTCTTGGTGGTGGTGGAGGGAGGGAGGGCAGCACCAATCTCCCTCACGAGTGTTGGAGATGGAGGACGGTTGGTGGAGGGGGTTGGGCAGGATAAACCCCCTGTCTCCTCCCCTCACATGTGCGTGTTCTCCCCACAGGACACCCCACCTCGTCTCCCCAGACGGGCCCCCAGGCCTCCAGGGGGCATTATCTCCCCCGTGGGGAGGGCTGGGAGGGAGGGGGAAGAGGGCTCCCCCACTGGGGAGGACTGGTGGAGGGAGGAGCTGCATCCTAGGGAGGAGATGAGGGCAAGCGGGGTGTCAGGATTTTGTGGAGGGAGTCGGGCAGGGTGGAGGGAGTGGAAGAGGAGGGAGAAAGGGGGGGGGGGGGGGTAAAGGGAGGGAGGATGTAGGATCGGCTGTGTGGAAGGTTGGGGGAGGGGAGGGGGATGGAAGATAAGGCTTAGGGGAGAGAGAGAGAGAGAGAGAGAGAGAGAGAGAGAGAGAGAGAGAGAGAGAGAGAGAGAGAGAGAGAGAGAGAGAGAGAGAGAGAGGTGGGTCACTGCCGTTCTCAGTGTTGCCAACCACCCCGCTATTTATTATGGTATCCAGCACTGGCTATTTATAGCCTAGGCTCAGGTTATGGGAACACTGGCTGACCGACCGCTGCTGTTGTATGTTATTGTTGTTGTCGCCGCTGGCGGCTGCGGCTGCGGCGGCTCGGGTTGTGCCGCCACCCACCCGTGTTGCCCCCCACCCACCCCAGCGTCCCGAGATGAATGGCCGTGTGCAGTGGACAGACCAGCCGTGTGTGGCCAGCTCCAGAAATAACTGTGTGTGTCTCAAGTTAATTACCCTCAACCTGGACAAGGACGGTACGACCCTTGAACACGACGGTGTACGACCCTTGAACACGACGGTACGACCCTTGAACACGACGGTACGACCCTTGAACACGACGGTGTACGATCCTTGAACGCGACGGTATACGACCCTTGAGCACGACGGTATACGACCCTTGAACACGACGGTGTACAACCCTTGAACACGACGGTGTACGACCCTTGAACACGACGGTATACGATCCTTGAACACGAAGGTATACGACCCTTATATATATATATATATATATATATATATATATATATATATATATATATAT
>NC_092273.1:23696571-23729071 GCF_036320965.1 Panulirus ornatus
TCTCTCTCTCTCTCTCTCTCTCTCTCTCTCTCTCTCTCTCTCTCTCTCTCTCTCTCTCTCTCTCTCTCTCATTTTCCTCTCGCCCATGACGCGGTCGGGCGCGCCTTCTGGCCCTGGGTCAGAAGGCGTCTTGCCACAAAAGGGCCTCTGGAAGCAGGGGGTACGACGACGAAGACCTGGAAGCCTACTGCTCGAGGGGTCTGTTAGTCTACAACCTCACCTGCTGGAGGGGTCTGTTAGTCTACAACCTCACCTGCTGGAGGGGTCTGTTAGTCTACAACCTCACCTGCTGGAGGCGTCTGTTAGTCTACAACCTCACCTGCTGTAGGGGTCTGTTAGTCTACAACCTCACCTGCTGGAGGGGTCTGTTAGTCTACAACCTCACCTGCTGTAGGGGTCTGTTAGTCTACAACCTCACCTGCTGTAGGGGTCTGTTAGTCTACAACCTCACCTGCTGGAGGCGTTTGTTAGTCTACAACCTCACCTGCTGTAGGGGTCTGTTAGTCTACAACCTCACCTGCTGGAGGGGTCTGTTAGTCTACAACCTCACCTGCTGTAGGGGTCTGTTAGTCTACAACCTCACCTGCTGGAGGCGTCTGTTAGTCTACAACCTCACCTGCTGGAGGGGTCTGTTAGTCTACAACCTCACCTGCTGTAGGGATCTGTTAGTCTACAACCTCACCTGCTGGAGGGGTCTGTTAGTCTACAACCTCACCTGCTGTAGGGATCTGTTAGTCTACAACCTCACCTGCTGGAGGGGTCTGTTAGTCTACAACCTCACCTGCTGGAGGGGTCTGTTAGTCTACAACCTCACCTGCTGGAGGCGTCTGTTAGTCTACAACCTCACCTGCTGGAGGGGTCTGTTAGTCTACAACCTCACCTGCTGGAGGGGTCTGTTAGTCTACAACCTCACCTGCTGTAGGGGTCTGTTAGTCTACAACCTCACCTGCTAGAGGGGTCTGTTAGTCTACAACCTCACCTGCTGTAGGGGTCTGTTAGTCTACAACCTCACCTGCTGTAGGGGTCTGTTAGTCTACAACCTCACCTGCTGGAGGGGTCTGTTAGTCTACAACCTCACCTGCTGTAGGGGTCTGTTAGTCTACAACCTCACCTGCTGTAGGGGTCTGTTAGTCTACAACCTCACATGCTGTAGGGGTCTGTTAGTCTACAACCTCACCTGCTGGAGGGGTCTGTTAGTCTACAACCTCACCTGCTGGAGGGGTCTGTTAGTCTACAACCTCACCTGCTGTAGGGGTCTGTTAGTCTACAACCTCACCTGCTGGAGGGGTCTGTTAGTCTACAACCTCACCTGCTGTAGGGGTCTGTTAGTCTACAACCTCACCTGCTGGAGGGGTCTGTTAGTCTACAACCTCACCTGCTCCTCAAGTCCTGACTCTTATCCTCTGACTTACTAACCAGCACTTCCCTAGTGCTTTCTCATACTTCATCACACCCCTTGATCCTCCTCCTCCTCCTCCTGCATGGGTCAATATTCCTAGGTACGAAGTCTTGACCTTTTCATCAAGATGAGTACCAAGGTGTATCATAATTAAACGAAACCTTCAGTGTACCATAATTACAAGACCTTCAGTGTACCATAATTAAACAAAACCTTCAGTGTACCACAATTACACAAAACCTTCAGCGTCACAATTAAAAAACCTTCATTGTACCATAATTACAAAACCTTCAGTGTGCCATAATAAAAAAAACCTTCAGTGTACCATAATTGCAAGACCTTCAGTGTACTATAATCACAAAACCTTCAGTTTACCATAATAATAAAAAAACCTTCAGTGTCCCATAATCACAAAACCTTCAGTGTTCCATAATCACAAAACCTTCAGTGTCCCATAATCACAAAACCTTCAGTGTTCCATAATCACAAAACCTTCAGTGTCCCATAATCACAAAACCTTCAGTGTCCCATAATCACAAAACCTTTAGTGTCCCATAATCACAAAACCTTCAGTGTCCCATAATCACAAAACCTTCAGTGTCCCATAATCACAAAACCTTCAGTGTTCCATAATCACAAAACCTTCAGTGTCCCATAATCACAAAACCTTTAGTGTCCCATAATCACAAAACCTTCAGTGTCCCATAATCACAAAACCTTCAGTGTCCCATAATCACAAAACCTTCAGTGTTCCATAATCACAAAACCTTCAGTGTCCCATAATCACAAAACCTTTAGTGTCCCATAATCACAAAACCTTCAGTGTCCCATAATCACAAAACCTTCAGTGTCCCATAATCACAAAACCTTCAGTGTACCATAATTACAAAACCTTCAGTGTTCCATAATCACAAAACCTTCAGTGTCCCATAATTACAAAAATCTCATTCTCCACCAGGGCAGAGACGTGAAAACCTTCAAGAATCTTTGGAATTTCTTAATCATTTCAACAACAACTTAAGTACCTATCTCCACCTTGGGGTACGGCAGAGATGTCTCCACGACTAGAGGCAAAAATTCTTTGTCTTGTAAGGTGGTGGAACATTGGACTAGGTCGCCCCCTTCCCTCCCTGATGAGCTAAATGCATTAAAACACGACCAGGACCTTCGAACCAATGCTACAGAAATCAATATATGTTATCAGTAGATAATCCAAATGACTGCGTATCCTGCCCCCTCGGGAGCTGCTGTCAAACTAGCAAGGAACTTTCCCCGTTCCAAGTTCCACGGCAGGTAAGTTGCCCCCACTATACCACACGGTGTTCAAATTCTTTCTCTTCCCCTCCGTTCAAAGTTCCACGGCAGGGACGTTGCCCCCACTACACCACAGGGTGTTCAAATTCTCTCTCTTCTCCTCCGTTCAAAGTTCCATGGCAGGTACGTTGCCCCCACTATACCACAGGGTGTCCAAATTCTTTTTTCTCTATTCTTCCTTCCCCGGAGTAAGTTCAGCTTTACTATCCTGTTTCCTTCATCATCATTCTAAGTCTCGAACAAACACGACAGAAGCTTCGTCATAGACCACCAGGTCTCCTGTTATCCATCGCTCCCATGTCAACATTCCAAGCAGGGCTGATGACATATACAGAAGACGTGTACTTCACGATAGATGGGCTAATAGATGGAAGCAAAATTATATGCAACTGTCTTAAGATGAAAGACAATATATATATATATATATATATATATATATATATATATATATATATATATATATATATATATATATATATAGAGAGAGAGAGAGAGAGAGAGAGAGAGAGAGAGAGAGAGAGAGAGCGCAAAAAGCAGCTACATATTTCGAGGAATCATGGTCAACACTAACAACATACAACTTCAGGAGAGGGTCACCACAAACAACATACAACTTCAGGAGAGGGTCAACACTAACAACATACAACTTCAGGAGAGGGTCACCACAAACAACATACAACTTCAGGAGAGGGTCACCACAAACAACATACAACTTCAGGAGAGGGTCACCACAAACAACATACTACTTCAGGAGAGGGTCACCACAAACAACATACTACTTCAGGAGAGGGTCACCACAAACAACATACAACTTCAGGAGAGGGTCACCACAAACAACATACAACTTCAGGAGAGGGTCACCACAAACAACATACAACTTCAGGAGAGGGTCACCACAAACAACATACAACTTCAGGAGAGGGTCACCACAAACAACATACTACTTCAGGAGAGGGTCACCACAAACAACATACAACTTCAGGAGAGGGTCACCACAAACAACATACTACTTCATGAGAGGGTCAACACTAACAACATACAACTTCAGGAGAGGGTCACCACAAACAACATACTACTTCAGGAGAGGGTCACCACAAACAACATACTACTTCAGGAGAGGGTCAACACTAACAACATACAACTTCAGGAGAGGGTCAACACTAACAACAGACTTCAGGAGAGGGTCAACACAAACAACATACAACTTCAGGAGAGGGTCACCACAAACAACATACTACTTCAGGAGAGGGTCACCACAAACAACATACAACTTCAGGAGAGGGTCACCACAAACAACATACAACTTCAGGAGAGGGTCACCACAAACAACATACAACTTCAGGAGAGGGTCACCACAAACAACATACTACTTCAGGAGAGGGTCACCACAAACAACATACAACTTCAGGAGAGGGTCACCACAAACAACATACTACTTCATGAGAGGGTCAACACTAACAACATACAACTTCAGGAGAGGGTCACCACAAACAACATACTACTTCAGGAGAGGGTCACCACAAACAACATACTACTTCAGGAGAGGGTCAACACTAACAACATACAACTTCAGGAGAGGGTCAACACTAACAACAGACTTCAGGAGAGGGTCAACACAAACAACATACAACTTCAGGAGGGTCAACAATAACAACAGACAACTTCAGGAGAGGGTCATCATTAACACCAAACAACTTCAGGAGAGGGGCAACACTAACAACATACAACTTTCAGGAGGGTCACCACAACAACATACAACTTCAGGAAGGGTCAACACTAACAACAGACTTCAGGAGAGGGTCAACACTAACAACAGACAATTTCAGGAGAGGGTCATCATTAACACCAAACAACTTCAGGAGGGTTAACACTAACAACATACAACTTCAGGAGGGTCAACACTAACACAAGGCAACTTCAGGAGAGGGTCAACACTAACACAAGGCAACTTCAGGAGAGGGTCCACCACAAACAACATACTACTTCATGAGAGGGTCAACACTAACAACAGACTTCAGGAGAGGGTCACCACAAACAACATACTACTTCAGGAGAGGGTCAACACTAACAACATACAACTTCATGAGAGGGTCAACACAACAACATACAACTTCAGGAAAGGGTCAACACTAACAACAGACAATTTCAGGAGAGGGTCACCACAAACAACATACTACTTCAGGAGAGGGTCACCACAACAACATACAACTTCAGAGAGGGTCACCACAACAACATACAACTTCAGGAAAGGGTCAACACTAACAACAGACAATTTCAGGAGAGGGTCACCACAAACAACATACTACTTCAGGAGAGGGTCCACCACAAACAACATACTACTTCAGGAGAGGGTCCACCACAAACAACATATACTTCAGGAGAGGGTCCACCACAAACAACATACTACTTCAGGAGAGGTCAACACTAACAACAGACTTCAGGAGAGGGTCAACACTAACACAAGGCAACTTCAGGAGAGGGTCCACCACAAACAACATACAACTTCAGGAGAGGTCAACACTAACACAAGGCAACTTCAGGAGAGGGTCCACCACAAACAACATACAACTCAGGAGAGGGTCACACAAACAACATACACTTCAGGAGAGGGTCAACACTAAAACAGATAACTTCAGGTCAAGACAAACATATAAATTCAGGAAAGGGTCAACACTAACAACATACACTTCAGGAGAGGGTCACACAAACAACATACTACTTCAGGAGAGGGTCCACCACAAACAACATATACTTCAGGAGAGGTCAACACTAACACAAGGCAACTTCAGGAGAGGGTCAACACTAACACAAGGCAACTTCAGGAGAGGGTCCACCACAAACAACATACTACTTCAGGAGAGGGTCATCATTAACACCAAACAACTTCAGGAGAGGTCAACACTAACAACAGACTTCAGGAGAGGGTCACCACAAACAACATATACTTCAGGAGAGGGTCACCACAAACAACATACTACTTCAGGAGAGGGTCAACACTAACACAAGGCAACTTCAGGAGAGGTCAACACTAACAACATAACTTCAGGAGAGGGTCACACAAACAACATACAACTTCAGGAAAGGGTCAACACTAAAACAGATAACTTCAGGTCAAGACAAACATATAAATTCAGGAAAGGGTCAACACTAACAACATACAACTTTCAGGAGGGTTAACACTAACAACATACAACTTCAGGAGGGTCAACACTAACAACAGACTTCAGGAGAGGGTCAACACTAACAACAGACTTCAGGAGAGGGTCAACACTAACAACAGACTTCAGGAGAGGGTCATCATTAACACCAAACAACTTCAGGAGAGGTCAACACTAACAACAGACTTCAGGAGAGGGTCAACACTAACACAAGGCAACTTCAGGAGAGGGTCAACACTAACACAAGGCAACTTCAGGAGAGGTCAACACTAACAACAGACAATTTCAGGAGAGGGTCAACACTAACACAAGGCAACTTCAGGAGAGGTCAACACTAACAACAGACTTCAGGAGAGGGTCACACAAACAACATACAACTTCAGGAGAGGTCAACACTAACACAAGGCAACTTCAGGAGAGGGTCAACACTAACAACATACAACTTCATGAGAGGGTCAACACTAACAACAGACTTCAGGAGAGGGTCAACACTAACAACAGACAATTTCAGGAGAGGGTCAACACTAACAACATAACTTCAGGAGAGGGTCAACACTAACACAAGGCAACTTCAGGAGAGGTCAACACTAACAACAGACTTCAGGAGAGGGTCAACACTAACAACAGACAATTTCAGGAGAGGGTCAACACTAAAACAGATAACTTCAGGTCAAGACAAACATATAAATTCAGGAAAGGGTCAACACTAACAACATACAACTTCAGGAAAGGGTCAACACTAACAACAGACTTCAGGAGAGGGTCACACAAACAACATACACTTCAGGAGAGGGTCACACAAACAACATACTACTTCAGGAGAGGGTCAACACTAACAACATACAACTTTCAGGAGGGTCAACACTAACACAAGGCAACTTCAGGAGAGGTCAACACTAACAACAGACAATTTCAGGAGAGGGTCAACACTAACAACAGACAATTTCAGGAGAGGGTCATCATTAACACCAAACAACTTCAGGAGAGGGTCACCACAAACAACATACAACTTCAGGAGGGTCAACACTAACACAAGGCAACTTCAGGAGAGGGTCATCATTAACACACACACACACACACACACACACACACACACACACACACAAATACCGCACCCGTTCACAAGTCTTATTTCCACATATTTACTATCCTTTTTTCAGGAATATCCAAGTTAATTGAGAGACAAAAATCACCTAAAAAGGTGGCCTAATTACGTGGGGCCAGCTGGATGATGAAGTCCCTCCCTTTTGCAACACAACCAACTCAAACCAATACACACGTGCCTAAGTCATACTTGCTACCTTCATCCATTCCCGTCGCCACCACACCAAACACATAGAAATAGGATATCTCTCCACCCATCTTCCTGCAAAGCAACCCTGAACTACTGCTGTACGCCTGCTACCCGACCCTGAACTAATAATGCCTGAACCATGCCTCAACCACCCCTCCCACTAACCCTACATAATTGGTATATCAAGTCCCACAAACCCGTGAGACTGACTGACAGTGGCACATGACAACAATGGCCCTCAGAAGCTGCTCCACCCCAACAACAACGACCAGAGCCACCAGCGAGCGAACTCCTGGCTCACAGAAAACGGGAGTGAACGCCTCATGGGGGGACACTTTCCCCCATATATATAACCTTTCCAGTACAGCTTCCACTGTGTGGGACGAGCGTGTGAACGCGCCACATCGACCTCAAAGGTTCTAATACGAACTGAGATGCGCAGAAAATCCCCAAACGCCTCATCGACTGAACGTAAATTTCCCCTGATGATCGCGAGCAAAACAAAGCGGGTTCCAGAATCGCCCTGGGAACCCCACACACACCTTCCCTGCCGGACGAGACTTGACGTCATACACATAACTACAACTACCACTCCATTCTTCCTGGTGTGGTTTGCCACAACCCTCCATAACTACCACGCCATAACCCTCTATAACTACCCCTCTGCTCTTCCTGGTGTGGTTTGCCACAACCCACCAGGTCATCAGACACGCCCACCTCCTCCTCCTCCTCCTCCAGCGTCTCTGTGTTGTGAGGTTTGCTTATAGAATGGGAGTAGAAACCCCCTTCCTGGTTCTCTGTGATCCGAGAAGACGCACGTATGCACACAGGGTGACGTGGGGGTGGTCAGTAATGGCACAGGGGAGGGACGATGGTCAATACTACTACAAGAGCAGACGTGATGGCTACCAAGAGGGTACAGCAGACGTGGTGGCTACCAAGAAGGTACAGCAGACATGGTGGCTACCAAGACGGTACAGCAGACATGGTGGCTACCAAGAAGGTACAGCAGACATGGTGGCTACCACCAAGAAGGTACAGCAGACATGGTGGCTACCAAGAAGGTACAGCAGACATGGTGGCTACCAAGAAGGTACAGCAGACATGGTGGCTACCAAGAGGGTACAGCAGACATGGTGGCTACCAAGAGGGTACAGCAGACATGGTGGCTACCAAGAGGGTACAGCAGACATGGTGGCTACCAAGAAGGTACAGCAGACGTGGTGGCTACCAAGAAGGTACAGCAGACATGGTGGCTACCAAGACGGTACAGCAGACGTGGTGGCTACCAAGAAGGTACAGCAGACATGGTGGCTACCAAGACGGTACAGCAGACATGGTGGCTACCAAGAAGGTACAGCAGACATGGTGGCTACCAAGAGGGTACAGCAGACATGGTGGCTACCAAGAAGGTACAGCAGACATGGTGGCTACCAAGAAGGTACAGCAGACATGGTGGCTACCAAGAAGGTACAGCAGACATGGTGGCTACCAAGAAGGTACATCAGACATGGTGGCTACCAAGAAGGTACAGCAGACATGGTGGCTACCAAGAAGGTACAGCAGACATGGTGGCTACCAAGAAGGTACAGCAGACATGGTGGCTACCAAGAGGGTACAGCAGACATGGTGGCTACCAAGAGGGTACAACAGACATGATGGCTACCAAGAAGGTACAGCAGACGTGGTGGCTACCAAGAAGGTACAGCAGACGTGGTGGCTACCAAGAAGGTACAGCAGACATGGTGGCTACCAAGACGGTACAGCAGACATGGTGGCTACCAAGACGGTACAGCAGACGTGGTGGCTACCAAGAAGGTACAGCAGACATGGTGCCTACCAAGACGGTACAGCAGACATGATGGCTACCAAGACGGTACAGCAGACATGGTGGCTACCAAGACGGTACAGCAGACGTGGTGGCTACCAAGACGGTACAGCAGACATGGTGGCTACCAAGACGGTACAGCAGACGTGGTGGCTACCAAGAAGGTACAGCAGACGTGGTGGCTACCAAGAGGGTACAGCAGACATGGTGGCTACCAAGATGGTACAGCAGACATGGTGGCTACCAAGAAGGTACAGCAGACATGGTGGCTACCAAGAAGGTACAGCAGACGTGGTGGCTACCAAGAGGGTACAGCAGACATGATGGCTACCAAGATGTCAGCTGTGGAGGGGCCGAATGTGGGTGGACCACAGCTGGGACACTGGGACACTGGAAACCTGTCTTTCTGGGACACTGGGACACTGGGAACTGTCTTCACCCTTCCATACGAAACCACAAATGGTATTCCGTTACCTTAATGGTCCAAAGCATAGATACCTCACTACTATTACTATTACTACTACTACCACAACTACTAATACACACACACACACACCGTCAGTTTTACTCAGTATGGGCCAGCCCGGGGGGACGGACCCAGCATGGGTTCGAACCCTGAACTTGGCGTGTCGGCCTACAACCCACACCCACAACCCGGGAAGGCATCCTCCCTCCCCTCGGGGGGGGGGGGGGGGGTCGATAACTGGGTACCTGGAGATGGAGTGTGTGTGTGTGTGTGTGTGTGTGTGTGTGTGTGTGTGTGTGTGTGTGTGTGTGTGTGTGTTGTGCGTGTGTGTGTGTGTGTGTGTGTGTGTGTGTGTGTGTGTGTGTGTGTTGTGTGTGTGTGTGTGTGTGTGTGTGTGTGTGTGTGTGTGTGTGTGTGTGTGTGTGTGTGTGTGTGTGTGTGTGTGTGTGGTGTGAGTGGTGCGTGGTGTGTGTGGTGGTTGTGGGTGTGTGTTTGTGTGTGTTTGTGTGTGTGTGTGTTTGTGTGTGTGTTTGTGTGTGTGTTTGTGTGTGGTGTGTGTGTGTGTGTGTGTGTGTGTGTGGTGGTTGTGGGTGTGTGTGTGTGTGTGTGTGTGTGTGTGTGTGTGTGTGTGTGTGTGTGTGGTGTGGTGTGGTGTGGTGTGTGTGTGTGTGTGTGTGTGTGTGTCTCGTTACACAGATATAGTAAGCACCCACACACACATATATATATATATATATATATATATATATATATATATATATATATATATATATATATATATATATATATATATATATCTCCATTTATCGATCAGTCTGAGTTGAAGATGAACAGCTGGGCCGGACGTGGGCAGAGTGCCACGCCCTGGGCTTTAAGCAGGAGAAAAGTTCGTGCGTGAACACCAGCACCCAACCACAACACCACGGAGGGCCCCTGGTGGCCAGGTCACGCATGACACATATGATGACCAGTGCTGGTAGGGGGCAGTAGGGGGGGGGTCACTAGTGGTAGAGGGGAGGACTGGTGGTCACTACTGGTAGAGGGGAGGACTGGTGGTCACTAGTGGTAGAGGGGAGGACTGGTGGTCACTAGTGGTAGAGGGGAGGACTGGTGGTCACTACTGGTAGAGGGGAGGATTGGTGGTCACTTCTGGTAGAGGGGAGGATTGGTGGTCACTACTGGTAGAGGGGAGGACTGGTGGTCACTACTGGTAGAGGGGAGGACTGGTGGTCACTAGTGGTAGAGGGGAGGACTGGTGGTCACTAGTGGTAGAGGGGAGTACTGGTGGTCACTACTGGTAGAGGGGAGGACTGGTGGTCACTACTGGTAGAGGGGAGGACTGGTGGTCACTACTGGTAGAGGGGAGGACTGGTGGTCACTACTGGTAGAGGGGAGGACTGGTGGTCACTAGTGGTAGAGGGGAGTACTGGTGGTCACTACTGGTAGAGGGGAGGACTGGTGGTCACTACTGGTAGAGGGGAGGACTGGTGGTCACTAGTGGTAGAGGGGAGTACTGGTGGTCACTAGTGGTAGAGGGGAGGACTGGTGGTCACTACTGGTAGAGGGGAGGACTGGTGGTCACTACTGGTAGAGGGGAGGACTGGTGGTTACTACTGGTAGAGGGGAGGACTGGTAGCCACTACTGGTAGAGGGGAGGACTGGTGGTCACTACTGGTAGAAGGGAGGACTGGTAGCCACTACTGGTAGAGGGGAGGACTGGTGGTTACTACTGGTAGAGGGGAGGACTGTGGTCACTACTGGTAGAGGGGAGGACTGGTGGTCACTATAGTGGTAGAGGGGAGGACTGGTAGCCACTACTGGTAGAGGGGAGGGACTGGTGGTCAACTACTGGTAGAAGGAGAGGACTGGTAAGCCCAATTACTGGTAGAGGGGAGGACTGGAGGTTACTACTGGTAGAGGGGAGGACTGTGGCTCTACTGGTTAGAGGGGAGGACTGGTGGTCACTATACTGGAGAGGGGAGGGACTGGTAAGCCACTACTGGTACGAGGAGGGACTGGGTGGTCATCTACTGGTTGAGGGGAGGACTGTGGTCACTACTGGTAGAGGGGAGGACTGGTGGTCACTATAGTGGTAGAGGGGAGGACTGGTAGCCACTACTGGTAGAGGGGAGGACTGGTGGTCACTATAGTGGTAGAGGGGAGGACTGGTAGCCACTACTGGTAGAAGGGAGGACCGGTGGTCACTATATGTGGTAGAGGGGAGGACTTGGTAGCTAGCCACTACTGGTTAGAGGGGAGAACTGGGTGGTCACTACTGGTAGAGGGAGAGGACTGGTGGTCCACTACTGGTAGAGGGGAGGACTGGTAGCCACGACTGGTAGAAGGGAGGACTGGTGGTCACTACTGGTAGAGGGGAAGATTGGTGGTCACTACTGGTAGAGGGAAGGACTGGTGGTCACTACTGGTAGAGGGGAGGACTGGCAGCCACGACTGGTAGAGGGAAGGACTGGTGGTCACTACTGGTAGAGGGGAAGATTGGTGGTCACTATAGTGGTAGAGGGGATGACTGGTGGTCACTACTGGTAGAGGGAAGGACTGGTGGTCACTACTGGTAGCCACTCGTGGAAGAGGATAGGACTGGCAACCACTACTGGTTGAGGGGAGGACTGGCAGCCACCTGGATGAGGGGAGGACTGGTGGTCACTAGTGATAGAGGGGAGCACTGGTGGTCACTACTGGTAGAGAGGAAGACTGGTGGTCACTATTGGCAGAGGAGAGGATTGGTGGTCACTACAGGTAGAGGGGAGGACTGGTGGTCACTATTGTGGCAGAGGGGAGGACTGGTGGTCACTATAGTGGTAGAGGTGAGGACTGGTGGTCACTACTGGTAGAGGGGAGGATTGGTGGTCACTACTGGTAGAGGGGAGGATTGATGGTCACTACTGGTAGAGGGGAGGATTGGTGGTCACTACTGGTAGAGATGAGGACTGGTGGTCACTATAGTGGTAGAGGGGAGGACTGGTGGTCACTATAGTGGTAGAGGTGAGGACTGGTGGTCACTACTGGTAGAGGGGAAGACTGGTGGTAACTACGTGTAGAGGGGAGGATTGGTGGTTACTACTGGTTGAGGGGAGGACTGGTGGTCACTATAGTGGTAGAGGGGAGGACTGGTGGTCACTATAGTGGTAGAGGTGAGGACTGGTAGCCACTACTGGTTGAGGGAAGACTGGTGGTAACTACGTGTAGAGGGGAGGACTGTGGTCACTACTGGTAGAGGGGAGGACTGGTGGTCACTATTGTGGCAGAGGGGAGGCCTGGTGGTCACTATAGTGGTGGAGGGGAGGACTGGTGGTCACTACTAGTAGAGGGGAAGACTGGAGGTCACTACGTGTAGAGGGGAGGACTGGTGGTCACTACTGGTAGAGGGGAGGACTGGTGGTCACTACTGGTACAGGGGAGTACTGGTGGTCACTATAGTGGCAGAGGGGAGCACTGCTGGTCACTAAAGTGGTAGAGGGGAGGACTGGTGGTCACTACTGGTTGAGGGGAGGACTGGTAGCCATTACTGGTAGAGGGGAGCACTGTGGTCACTAAAAGGGTAGAGGGGAGGACTGGTAGCCACTACTGGTAGAGGGGAGCACTGTGGTCACTAAAGTGGTAGAGGGGAGGACTGGTGGTCACTATAGTGGTAGAGGGGAGGCCTGGTAGCCACTACTGGTCGAGGGTAATGGAGGGGAAGGTAGAGGTGAGGGGGCACCATCCTGGTCGCTGGTGGAGATAAAGACATGGCGCCCAGTGGGTCAGGAGTCAGTGCTGGGAGATCAGAAAAATGTCGGGAAGTTCTCATTAGACGAACAGGCAATAGTAGTAGTAGTAGTAGTAGTAGTACTGGTAGTAGTACTGGTAGTAGTAGTACTGGTAGTAGTAGTGGTAGTAGTAGTAGTAGTGGTAGTAGTAATACTAGCACGAGTCGATAGCATGGGTGGTTGGTTCGTCAATTGCGGGAGACGATCAAATTGGCCAGTTAGGGAATGGTGCCAGATGAGGTCAGGCATTGGGGGAGGGAGGGAGGGAGGGGAGAGGAGGGGAGAGTGACCTCCAGCAGTGGTGTTAGGAGAGGAGGGGAGGGGGAAGGGGGGTGTCTGTAGGCAGAAGAAGAGATACGGGAGGGAATGGGGGAATGGGGTGAGGGGGGGGGGGAATGGTTGTGGTGAAGGTTATAGGTTATGGGTTGACAAGGAGGAGGGAAGGAGGGAGGGAGGGTGTGAGGGAGGAAGGTGTGAGGGAGGGAGGGAGGGAGGGAAGGTGTGAGGGAGGGATCATAGTTCCAGACGAAGACGTGACCAGATAACAAGCGAGAGGAGCAAGCGAGGCTTTCTGATTGGTTGGTGGGTGGATGATGGCCCCGCCCCTCCGCCCCGCCCATCACTACGGCTGGGGCAGAGGTCAGGAGAATGTCACTGGGGGAAATCAGTTTTCGTATGGCATGGAGGCCGAGGTCCATGGGGTTCCATTGCCTGGCTGGCTTGACTGGCTAGCTGGCTGGCTGGCTTGGCTAGCTGACTGGCTGGCTGCTTGGACTGACTGGCTAGCTGGCTGCCTGGCTCGACTGACTGGCTTGCTAGCTGGCTGGCTGGACTGGCTAACTGGCTGCTTGGACTGGCTGGCTGCCTTGGCTAGCTGGCTGGCTAGCTCGACTGACTGGCTGGGCTGGCTGGCTGGCTAGCTGGCTGGACTGGCTGGCTGACTGGCTGGCTGGACTGGCTGGCTGGCTTCCAGGGGGAGGGAGGGAGAGCGTCTCCCTCGCTGGAGAGGCGCCCCACGAACACGCAGACAATGGGTCAGGAGTGTGTGTGTGTGTGTGTGTGTGTGTGTGTGTGTGTGAAGAGTGGTGGTGGGGGGGGGGGGTCTTCCCGAGAGAGAGAGAGAGAGTGAGAGAGAGAGAGAGAGAGAGAGAGAGAGAGAGAGAGAGAGAGAGAGAGAGAGAGAGAGAGAGAGAGCCACCGGAGGAGGAGGAGGAGGAGGAGGAAGAGGAGGAGGAGGAGGAGGGTCGAGCACAGCAGTTATTGATCCCCGCGGGCCAAGCGTGTGACTCCAATTCGATCTAGTGGTAAGGGGAGGGGAAGGGAGGGGAAAGGGAGGGGAAGGGGGGGGGAAAGCGATGATTTGGAAGCAGTTCGCCCCCTCCCCACCCTCCCCCCTCCTTTTTTCTACTCCCCAGTGGGTCATGTGTTGGCTGGTCGCTGCCACTGGCACCAACATGGCCACATCGCACCGACCAGCACACGAACACACGAACGGCCACAAAAGAACGAACGAACGAGAGGAGGGGGGAGAGGGGGAGGGGAAAGGGGAGGGGGAAGGTGTCCATTGAACGAGTCGCGCGCGCGCGCGCATACACACACACACACACACACACACAAACACACACGAAACACTACTTTCCAAAGTGGGCGAAATAACGTGCAATACGGAGCCTCCCTCCTGAGCAGCTGGCTTGGCTGACTGACTGGCTAGGCGTTGTGTGGGATAGGCTTGGGATAGGCGCGCGCGCGGGCCGGCCCCCTTCCCCTCCCCTGGTTAGCTAGAGCGTGAGTTACTCACATATCAGACACCTTATCCATGGCTGGTGTGGTGGCGTGTGGTGGCGTGTGGTGGTGGACACTGGTGAGCGGCAGTGGGCGCGTGAGCCGCGACTGCTGACGAAGGTAACACTAGGGTCTTACACCGGCGCCCACCCGCGCCTCTCCGGCCACGCATGCACGCTCCCTCCCTCCCTCCACCACTACCATTTCCCTCCCTCCCCCACCTATAATCCACTAGATCAACAGCTCCCCCCATCCCCTCCCCATCACCAACCATCCACTCCACTAACACCACCCCTCTCCACTACGTAGACATGATCCACTACATTAACACCCCACCATTACTCAGTACCCCCTTCCCTCCACCCCTGGCTGACCCAGCACCACCCCCGTCCCTCCCTCCCTCCACCCCTGGCTGACCTAACACCACCAAACCCTCCAATCCTCTTTATTATAATTATTCCAATAATCATCACCATTATCATTATTCCTATTATCATTATTATCATCATTGTTGTTGTCTGTTTTCCTGGCGCTACCTCGCTGAAGCAGGAGATAGCGATGCTGTTTTCCTGTTGGGCGGGGTAGCGACGAGAATGGATGAAGGCAAGCAAGTATGAAAAAGTACATGTGTATGTATGTATACGCCTGTGTATGTGTATGTATACGTGCTTCTGTGGGCGTTTATATATATATATATATATATATATATATATATATATATATATATATATATATATATATATATATAAATATTATTTTTTCTTATTATATACTTTGTCGCTGTCTCCCGCGTTAGCGAGGTAGCGCAAGGAAACAGACGAAGGATTGGACCAACCCACCCACATACACATGTATATACATACACGTCCACACACGCACATATACATACCCTATATGTATTTCAACGTATACATACATATACATACACAGACATATACATATATACACATGCACATAATTCAAACTTGCTGCCTTCATTCATTACCATCGCCACCCCGCCATAAATGAAATCCTCTGCCAGATCCACTCCCAGATATCTAAAACACTTTACTTACTCCAGTTTTTCTCCATTCAAACTTACCTCCCAACTGACTTGACCCTCAACCCTACTGTACCTAATAACCTTGCTCTTATTCACATTTACTCTTAACTTTCTTCTTTCACACACTTTACCAAACTCAGTCACCAGCTTCTGCAGTTTCTCACATGAATCAGCCACCAGCGCTGTATCATCAGCGAACAACAACTGACTCACTTCCCAAGCTCTCTCATCCCCAACAGACTGCATACTTGCCCCTCTTTCCAAAACTCTTGCATTCACCTCCCTAACAACCCCATCCATAAACAAATTAAACAACCATGGAAACATCACACACCCCTAGTGCAAACCTACATTCACTGAGAACCAATCACTAACTACCACTGGACGACCTTGCCTCGCCTCTATAACCCAACACTGAATATAATTATAATGGTTCGCCTCTCCCTGAGAAACGCCTGCAATGACGCAATGAAGGGGTCAATGGTGGGGTCAATGGTGGGGTCAATGATGGGGTCAATGATGGGGTCAATGGTGGGGTCAATGGTGGGGTCAATGATGGGGTCAATGATGGGGTCAATGGTGGGGTCAATGGTGGGGTCAATGATGGGGTCAAAGGTGGGGTCAATGATGGGGTCAATGGTGGGGTCAATGATGGGGTCAATGATGGGGTCAATGTTGGGGTCAATGGTGGGGTCAATGATGGGGTCAATGATGGGGTCAATGATGGGGTCAATGGTGGGGTCAATGATGGGGTCAATGATGGGTCAAAGGTGGGTCAATGATGGTCATGTGGGTCAATGATGGGGTCTATGATGGGGTCAATGGGGGGTCAATGATGGGGTCAATGATGGGTCAAAGGTGGGGTCAATGATGGGGTCAAAGGTGGGGTCAATGATGGGGTCAATGATGGGGTCAATGGTGGGGTCAATGGTGGGGTCAATGGTGGGGTCAATGATGGGGTCAATGGTGGGGTCAATGATGGGGTCAATGGTGGGGTCAATGATGGGGTCAATGGTGGGGTCAATGGTGGGGCCAATGATGGGGTCAATGGTGGGGTCAATGATGGGGTCAATGGTGGGGTCGGTGGGGTCAATGGTGGGGTCAATGCTTAACCTACACCAACACAGGTCCCATGTTGGGCGACCCTCCCTCCAAGACGTGGGATGACCACAAAAAATCACATAAAACTTGAACAAATACAAAACGGAGTGACGGAACCCATTCCGTCCTCCTGGGAAGAAAAACCTCACACGAAATAAAGGAAAAAAGACGAGAGAGAGAGAGAGAGAGAGAGAGAGAGAGAGAGAGAGAGAGAGAGAGAGAGAGAGAGAGAGAGAGAGAGAGAAATATTTTTAAATCAAATAATTTCCCACTGGCAAAAAAAAAAGGGGGGGACCCCTCCTCCCCTAAGGAAATCTGACCCTCGCGTTCGCAAAAGAATTAATCTTATACGACGACCGAGAGAGAGAGAGAGAGAGAGAGAGAGAGAGAGAGAGAGAGAGAGAGAGAGAGAGAGAGAGAGAGAGAGAGAGGCTTGAATTCTTAATTAAGCTGTAAAAAAAAAGGGGGGGGGGCAAATATATTTTTCATTATCATCATCAGTTGAATTGTTGTTGAACGGCTGCGAATATAGACCAATATATATATATATATATATATATATATATATATATATATATATATATATATATATATATATATATCCCTGGGGATAGGGGATTAAGAGTGCTTCCCACGTATTCCCTGCGTGTCGTAGAAGGCGACTAAAAGGGGAGGGAGCGGGGGGCTGGAAATCTTCCCCTCTCGTTTTTTTTTAATTTCCAAAAGAAGGAACAGAGGGGGCCAGGTGAGGATATTCCAAAAAAGGCCCAGTGCTCTGTTCTTAACGCTACCTCGCTAACGCGGGAAATGGTGAATAGTTTAAAAGAAAAAAAAAGAATATATATATATATATATATATATATATATATATATATATATATATATATATATATATATATATATATATATATTCAAATTACGGCTGGACAAAAAATACATCACTGATCAATATCAATCACCACTAATCAATATTAATCATCTCTGACCAACATTATCACTGATCAATACTAATAATCTCTGATCAACATTAATCACTGATCAATATTAATCATCAACTGATAACTGGTCAATACTAATCGTCGCTGATCAATATCAATCACCAGTGGATGCATCTGCGCCCGACCTGGCGATCCACAGACAGCGGGACAAATAACGCATCACTGATCAATATTAATCATCACTGATCAATATCGATCACCAGTGGATACGTCTGTGTCCAGACCTGGCGACCCACGGCTGGACAAATAACACATCACTGATCAATATTAATCATCAATGATCAATATTAATCGCCCATGATCAACATCAATCAAAAACTGATAAATATTGATCACAAGTGGATGCGTCTGTGCCCAGACCTGGCGATCCACTTCAGACTACCTCTTTAAGCATAAATGGCCAATATTAATCCCCTCCCCAACCCCAGAGGAAATGGAGGCGGAAATTTGAGAGAATATGTTTCCCTTACACACACACACACACATCCTGTCCCCATTACATAACCATAACAGTATAAACCATCTCTATATATCATGATGGTTTCCCTCACGACCATGATTATCATACTGCTAATGTGGAGTGGTGGAGGAGCCTTCTGCTGTACTGTCCTGTTTCCATCTATAGTGGTGGGTGGGGGAGGAGCCTTCTGCTGTACTGTCCTGTTTCCATCTATAGTGGTGGGTGGGGGAGGAGCCTTCTGCTGTACTGTCCTGTCTCCATCTATAGTGGTGGGTGGGGGAGGAGCCTTCTGCTGTACTGTCCTGTTTCCATCTATAGTGGTGGGTGGGGGAGGAGCCTTCTGCTGTACTGTCCTGTCTCCATCTATAGTGGTGGGTGGGGGAGATCCCAAAGCACCATTCCCTCCTCAACCCACTACATTACCTCTCTCTCTCTCTCTCTCTCTCTCTCTCCACAGTTCACAACCAGCACCTCGATCTCTGTCATCCCATTTTCCGTCTGACACAACTCCACTCCCATCCAGCTACCACACATCCCACACTCCCTCCACCATCACCACTCCACTTACACACCACACAACCTTAGTCCTCCACTCAACCCACTTACAACACAGGGCCCCATCCACCACTCAACCCACTTACAACACAGGGCCCCATCTACCACTCAACCCACTTACAACACAGGGCCCCATCTACCACTCAACCCACTTACAACACAGGACCCCATCTACCACTCAACCCACTTACAACACAGGGCCCCATCCACCACTCAACCCACTTACAACACAGGGCCCCATCTACCACTCAACCCACTTACAACACAGGGCCCCATCTACCACTCAACCCACTTACAACACAGGGCCCCATCTACCACTCAACCCACTTACAACACAGGACCCCATCTACCACTCAACCCACTACGAATCACCTCCACACCCACCTACTGCGTAATAAATCCACTCCCTTTCAACCCACCACTTCAACTCAGCCCCCTTCCCCCTGGACAAACACCATTACGATACTGCCCCTCCCCCTCTCCACCCATTCCATCACAATCCTCTTCCACTCCCCCCTCTCAAACAGCCACCCGACTCCACTAATCACCGCTACACCCCACTCCACCCACTACACTTAACGTCCTCCTCTCCTAACAACCACTACACTACCACCCCTCCCATCACTACCATATCAGCCCCCCCCCACACTCACCCCCCCCTACTAGCCAAGCAGCCCCCCCAGACCCCATCCATGTTCCTATCCAGGTATATCCCCCCCACAACCACACCCCCTCTCCACCAGTCTCCAGCCCTGGCCACTACAGTATGCAGGGGCGGCTCCAGCCCCTTCCCCCCTAACCCACCTACACCCACTACACCCACCCAGCACACACCCTCCCCCCCCCCATCCTCCTCATCCCCCCGTGTCACTTTATCCTTTCACAGCGATCCACCTGCCCCTTCCCTCTCAAGCTGGCTCCTGCACCCACGGCAACCATACCTACGCCCACGGCAAGCAAACCCACGCCCACGGCAAGCAAACCTACGCCCACGGCAACCATACCCACGCCCACGGCAACCATACCCACGCCCACGGCAAGCAAACCTACGCCCACGGCAACCATACCCACGCCCACGGCAACCACAACTGTATCCACTCCAACCAACCCGACGAAGCTGCTCCTGGGAGGCTGTGGCGGGCTAGCGGAGTCTGCTACACTCCAACCAACGAGAAGTGGCAGTCTAGCGTAGTCTGCTCCACTCCAACCAACGAGAAGTGGCAGTCTAGCGGAGTCTGCTCCACTCCAACCAACGAGACGTGGCAGTCTAGCGTAGTCTGCTCCACTCCAACCAACGAGACGTGGCAGTCTAGCGGAGTCTGCTCCACTCCAACCAACGAGATGTGGCAGTCTAGCGTAGTCTGCTCCACTCCAACTAACGAGACGTGGCAGTCTAGCGTAGTCTGCTCCACTCCAACCAACGAGAAGTGGCAGTCTAGCGGAGTCTGCTCCACTCCAACCAACGAGACGTGGCAGTCTAGCGTAGTCTGCTCCACTCCAACCAACGAGACGTGGCAGTCTAGCGGAGTCCGCTACATCCCAACCAACGAGACGCGGCAGTCTAGCGGAGTCTGCTACATCCCGACCTTTGCCCTTCGCCAGACTCAGGCAGGGATCCAGCAGCAGCAGCAGCTCGACGGAAGCCGCCAAGCCACAAAATCCTGGTCGCCAGGCTGTGTGGACTTGATCCCCCTACCACAGGTGTAAACAAGAACCAAGTCTGAAGGTAGAAACAGAGAGAGAGAGAGAGAGAGAGAGAGAGAGAGAGAGAGAGAGAGAGAGAGAGAGAGAGAGAGTCAGCACACTCACAGCCTCTCCAGCAGAGGCGACCTACGTGTTCTGGACACCTGCAAGTCGTCCTCCAGCAGAGGCGAGCTACGTGTTCTGGACACCTGCAGGTCGTCCTCCAGCAGAGGCGAGCTACGTGTTCTGGACACCTGCAGGTCGTCCTCCAGCAGGCTCCCGACCGGCCAGCGACAGGCCACGACCAGCGCTCGAGGAGGACCCGTTGACAAGGTCGACTACAGCTGACCCTCCACCTCGTGCATCACCGAACAACATCGGGGATCCACAGCCCTGGCTGCCACTACCTGTGTGGGACGCCAGGGGCATGAGGAGAGAGCGGGGCCCCCATGACCAGCCCCGCCTTCGCTGCTTGGCCGTAAGGAGAGAGCGGGGCCCCCATGACCAGCCCCGCCTTCGCTGCCTGGCCATAAGGAGAGAGCGGGGCCCCCATGGCCTTCCAGAGGCCCCGGCCACACCTTCGCTCCTTGGCCATGAGAGAACGGGGCCCCCATGGCCTTCCAGAGGTACCGCCCCGCCTTCGCTGCTTGGCCATGGGAGCGGGGCCCCCAAGGCTCTCCAGAGGTACCGCCCTCCGCCCCGCCTTCGCTCCACATGAGTTTTCTAACGCCATGTTCCCGCTGGAGACCCCCCCGCGCTCAAGCTGGTCCACGCTCACGCAGGCGGCGCTGACGGTGCTGTGGGTTACATCCCACAACACCCACCATCCTCTCTCCCTCCCTCCCTCCCTCCCCCTCCCTCTCTCCATCAACCATCCCATCTCCCTCCCTCTCCACCAACCACCCCATCTCCCTCCCTCCCCCATTACCCATGGCGGACTACGCCAACATTAATCGGAAAAAGCACCTCCGACGAATGTATCCCAATTCAGGGTGACGTCCATGCGCTCTTGGGGTCTGGGACTGGCACGGGACAGCCAGACATCCCAGGGAGGGAGGATGGGACGGGACGGGAAGGGGAGGCAAAGCGACCATTCCCTCCGACGTACGGAGGCGATGCGGGAGGTCGACCTTGATGTCGGGGGCTTGTCACCTTCGGCTTGAGAGACGTTCCATCTCAACCAGCTCCAGCCTAGACGTCTCGTCTCGTCTTTTCCCCTCCTGGGCTCAAGATTCGGGCGGGATATCCCCCAGGGTGGGATATCCCCAGTGGGACGCTCCAAACCTTCTGAAGACTAATGCCTACATTTTTCTCTCTTTTCAATATTTAAGGACTTGATCCGAACAGGCGTTTCGCCCCTGACTGGCCAGTTCAACAACATATATATATATATACGTTCATTTATTTTTTTTCCATACTTTGTCGCTGTCTCCCGCGTTAGCGAGGTAGCGCAAGGAAACAGACGAAAGAATGGCCCAACCCACCCACATACACATATATATGCATACACGTCAGGCCCCGATCGCTCAAAATCTTTTTCACTCCATCTTTCCACATCCAATTTGGTCTCCCACTTCTCGTTCCCTCCACCTCCGACACATATATCCTCTTGGTCAATCTTTCCTCACTCATTCTCTCCATGTGACCAAACCATTCCAACACACCCTCCTCTGCTCACTCAACCACACTCTTTTTATTATCACACATCTCTCTTACCCTTTCATTAATTACTCGATCAAAGCACCTCACACTATATATTGGCCTCAAACATCTCATTTCCAACACATCCACCCTCCTCCGTACAAACCTATCTATAGCCCATGTCTCGCAACCATATAACATTGTTGGACCCACTATTCCTTCAGACATACTCATTTTTGCTCTCCGATGTAATGATCTCTCCTTCCACACATTCTTCAAGGCTCCTAGAGCCTTCGCCCCCTCCCCCATCCTGTGACTCACTTCCGCTTCCATGGTTCCATCCGCTGCCAAATCCACTCCCAGACATCTAAAGCACTTCACTTCCTCGTATTTCTCCATTCCAACGTACATTCTCATCAACGTGTCCCTCAACCCTACTGAACCCAATAACCTTGCTCTTATTCACATTTACTCGCAGCTTTTTTCTTTCACACACTTTTCCAAATTCAGTCACCAGCTTTTGCAGTTTCTCACCCGAATCTGCCACCAGCGCTGTATCATCAGCGAACAACAACTGACTCACTTCCCAAGCTCTCTCATCCACAACAGACTGCATACTTGCCCCTCTCTCCAAAACTCCTGCATTCACCTCCCTGACAACCCCATCCATAAACAAATTAAAACAACCATGGAGACATCACACACCCCTGCCGCAAACATACATTCACTGGGAACCAATCAGTCTTCTCTCTTCCTACACGTACACATGCCTTACGTCCTTGGCAAACACGTTTCCCTGCTTCTAGCAACTTACCTCCCACACCATATATTCTTAATACCTTCTCCAGATCCATAAATGCTACATACAAATCCATTTGCTTTTCTAAGTATTTCTCACATACATTCTTCAAAGCAAACACCTGATCCACACATCCTCTACCACTTCTGAAACCACACTGCTCTTCCCCAATCTGATGCTCTGTACATGCCTTCACCCTCTCAATCAATACCCTCCCATATAATTTCCCAGCAATAAAAATATGGGTTCAACTTTTAAGAAATTTCGAAAAAATGTGAACCATCTTCAGTGCCTGGGGGAGGGGGGAGAGGGGGGGGGGAAGGAGGCGGAGGGTCCGTTAATGAAGACCAACTTCACAGACCCTTAATAAGATTGAAATTTCTTTCAGAAAAGGATGAGGCCCAAAGGGGGTTTACATTCAACTCTTGACTTCACGCTTGCATGAGTTTACCTGCAGTTTACCTCCCTGGATTTACCTTCATCAACGCTCGAGTCTACCTCCAGACCCAGGAATTACCTTGACTTCTGCCTTACTCTACCTACAGACCCATGAGTTTACCTTTACTTCTACCGTAAGGCTATATACAGATCCATGGTTTACCTTCACCTCTACCTTAGGCTACATACAGACCCATGAGTTTACCTTCTCCTCTACCTTAGGCTACATACAGACCCATGAGTTTACCTTTACTTCTACCTTAGGCTATATAGAGATCCATGGTTTACCTTCACCTGCCCTAGGCTACATACAGACTCCTGAGTATACTTTTACCTAAACCTTAGGCTATATACAGACCCATGGTTTACCTTCACCTCTACCTTAGGCTACATACAGACCCATGAGTTTACCTTTACTTCTGCCTAAGCCTAACTTGAGACTCAGGGTTTACCTTGATCTTTTCATAAGGATACCTACAAACTTCAGGGTTTACCTCCATCCCTACCTACACATCCCAGGGTGTACCTCCATCCCTACCTACACATCCCAGGGTTTACCTCCATCCCTACCTACACACCCCAGGGTTTACCTCCATCCCTACCTACACATCCCAGGGTTTACCTCCATCCCTACCTACACATCCCAGGGTTTACCTCCATCCCTACCTACACATCCCAGGGTTTACCTCCATCCCAACCTACACATCACAGGGTTTACCTCCATCCCTACCTACACATCCCAGGGTTTACCTCCATCCCTACCTACACATCCCAGGGTTTACCTCCATCCCTACCTACACATCCCAGGGTTTACCTCCATCCCTACCTACACATCCCAGGGTTTACCTCCATCCCTACCTACACACCCCAGGGTTTACCTCCATCCCTACCTACACATCCCAGGGTTTACCTCCATCCCTACCTACACATCCCAGGGTTTACCTCCATCCCTACCTACACATCCCAGGGTTTACCTCCATCCCTACCTACACACCCCAGGGTTTACCTCCATCCCTACCTACACATCCCAGGGTTTACCTCCATCCCTACCTACACACCCCAGGGTTTACCTCCATCCCTACCTACACACCCCAGGGTTTACCTCCATCCCTACCTACACATCCCAGGGTTTACCTGTACATAATCCCATGGTGTCCACACAAAGGCCAGCCTCCCTCAATCTGGTCCCGACTCTACCTTACTATACATCTATCTACATGATACCCACGACGGTCTAACTACTACTACTACTACTACTACTAAACTACTACTACTACTACTACTATGTAACTACTACTACTACGTAACTACTACTACTTAACTACTACTACTACTTACCTACTTTATTACTACTACTACTACTTAACTACTACTACTACTTTACTACTACTATTTTATTACTACTACTAACACTACTTTACTACTACTACTTAACTACTACTTTATTACTACTACTACTACTACTAAACTACTACTTAACTACTAGTACTACTATACAAGTAATTAACTCTAAAACAAATGGCTTTCCAGCACCAGCCGTGTCCTTAATATAGCGCCTCTCCTCCCTCACCTGGCTTTAAAAAGAGAGAGAGAGAGAGAGAGAGAGAGAGAGAGAGAGAGAGAGAGAGAGAGAGAGAGAGAGAGAGAGAGAGTGGGGTTGTGGGGTTGTGTGGTGGGGGGGGACTAATGACTTCCATGAGTGTCGTTCTACCTGCACATTTGGGGGGAGGGGAAGGGGGGGAGGGGAAGGGGGTTATTCTGGAGGCCCCCCCTCCAGCGCCCCGCCCCCCCTTTTCTCGTCATCCTCACACACTTAAAGGGGCGCAACCCTCACCCAACCCAGTAATAACAACACACATCACATCATCTAGTAAAAAAAAATTAAATAGGATAAAATGGGAGATTTTTTTTTACCTTTTGTTAAAATCTACACAGACACACACACACACACACACGCATCCCTCCCTCACACACCATGGCAGACATACGCACACACACCCCTCCCTCACACACACCCTTCCCTCACACACCATGGCAGACATACGCACACACACCCCTCCCTCACACACACCCTTCCCTCACACACCATGGCAGACATACGCACACACACCCCTCCCTCACACACCATGGCAGACATACGCACACACACCCCTCCCTCACACACACCCTTCCCTCACACACCATGGCAGAGATACGCACACACACCCCTCCCTCACAAACACCCTTCCCTCACACACCATGAGAGACATACGCACACACACCCCTCCCTCACACACCATGAGAGACATACGCACACACACCCTTCCCTTACACACCATGGCAGACATACGCACACACACCCCTCCCTCACACACACCCTTCCCTCACACACCATGGCAGATATACGCACACACACCCCTCCCTCACACACCATGGCAGACATACGCACACACACCCCTCCCTCACACACCATGAGAGACATACGCACGCATACGCAAACCCCCTCCCCCGGCCCCCCCTCATGAATACACGACAATTCACCTTACCGTCATGAGAGAAAACACAACACTGGCCACACCATCAAAATATACTCACCTGAAAAGAAAAAAAAGAAAAAAAACGATATTTTAGATTTTTTTTTGGAAACTAAAAGAGCTTTTACAAAAAATGTGAAGCTACAATACAGTTATGAGTTAGGAAGGAAGGGGTCATGAGGCGAGAGGGACTGTGAGGGAGGGAGGAGGGGAGGGGGTCTTAAATGGGAAATTATGGGTGAATATCATGATGAACAGGAGCAGTCATGATGAACACTGGTGAATATTATGATGAACAGGAGCAGTCATGATGAACACTGGTGAATATTATGATGAACAGGAGCAGTCATGATGAACACTGGTGAACATCATGATGAACACGAGCAGTCATGAAGTCATGAACACTGGTGAACATCATGATGAACACGAGCAGTCATGAAGTCATGAACACTTGTGAACATCATGAAATCATCATGAACACGGGCCATCATCATGAACACGTGTCCGCCCGTCATGCAGGCCAGCATGATGATGAACAATGATGAACAATGATGCAAAGTTAATATACATATATATTGGAAAGGATCACAATTTTGCGCGTGATCAAGATATTCCTATGAGTCCACGGGGAAAATGAAACACGAAAAGTTCCCAAGTGCACTTTCGTGTAATAATCACATCATCAGGGGAGACACAAGAGAGAAATATAACAGTCAGTTGATATACAACGAAGAGACGAAGCTAGGACGCCATTTGGTAAACATGTGATAGTCCAAAACATGTTTTGAAAAAAGAAGAGATAGGTAGTATGTTTGAGGAAAGGAACCTGGATGTTTTGGCTCTGAGTGAAACGAAGCTCAAGGGTAAAGGGGAAGAGTGGTTTGGGAATGTCTTGGGAGTAAAGTCAAGGGTTAGTGAGAGGACGAGAGCAAGGGAAGGAGTAGTACTACTCCTGAAACATGAGTTGTGGGAGTATGTGATAGAATGTAAGAAAGTAAATTCTAGATTAATATGGGTAAAACTGAAAGTTGATGGAGAGAGATGGGTGATTATTGGTGCATATGCACCTGGGCATGAGAAGAAAGATCATGAGAGGCAAGTGTTTTGGGAGCAGCTGAATGAGTGTGTTAGTGGTTTTGATGCACAAGAACGGGTTATATATATGTATATAAATATATATATATATATATATATATATATATATATATATATATATATATATATATATATATATATATATAAGCCACACACATAAACTAGAATATCCTAGCAACAAGGTGACCTGCAATATTCCAGAAGAACACAGAAGGGCAGAGAATATCGTAGAATATTCCCATACGGGTCGAGGAATGGTCGGGGTGTGTGTGTGTGTAGTGAGTGAGAGAGAGAGAGAGAGAGAGAGAGGCGTTAATTAAATAAAAAAGGGAGTTAGAAGCTAATAAACGCCAGCATTTAAACTGATAATTAAGTACATTAAAAAAAGGGATAATTATATATAAATTCTTTATATAGATACTCAAGAGTCACATTTATATAATTAATATTCTAAATAAAAAAATGCCACAGAAACCAGGGCTACAATATGTCCCATTATTGTCAGGTTGTATACCAGAGAAGCAAAAATATTCTGGACAAAATTTTTTTTTTGGAATGGCTCTCTCTGCCTGACCTACGCGAGAAGCCTGAGTTACGACGAACCTAGTCGCCTGCTGAGTTACGTGTCGAGTTACGACGCTCAAAACTATCGCTGCCGTATTATTATACATCGCTGCCGTATTGATAAACATCGCTGCCGTATTAATACCCATCGCTGCCGTATTAATATACATTGCTACCGTATTAACACCCATCGCTGCCATATCAATATACATCGCTGCCGTATTAATGCCATTCGCTGCCGTATTAACACCCATCGCTGCCGTATTGATGCCTATGAAACACGGTAAGTTCCCAAGTGCACTTTCTTGTCATAATCACATCATCAGGGGAGACACAAGAGAGAAATATAACAGTCAGTTGATATACAACGAAGAGACGTAGCTCGGACGCCCCCCCCCCCAGATATATATATATATATATATATATATATATATATATATATATATATATATATATATACATTTGCCTCCCATGAATTCGAAATTCGATACTTATTTCTCATTTTGGCTAAGCGGCAGGGGGGGTGGCCAGCGAGGTAGGGATGCCACTTTACCACCACATTTATAATTAGTCCCTTAAAAATTATTACCACAAAACAACACTTTATTTTGAAACATGATCTTCGCTGGTTCGATACATAGAGTAACGTGTTGACAGAGGCCCCACCCTCTCCTTTATATAACACCCCTTACATAATCAAACAGTATCGTTCACGTACGTATGAGAATCATAGTACTATGGCGAAATAACACGAAACTGATTAGAAATTATCAACTCAACACAGACAGCCACTGAGTAATGTCCTCTGTCATAGATCATCGTTCAGTATATGACAATATATATATATATATATATATATATATATATATATATATATATATATATATATATATATTATTATTATTATTTTTATTATACTTTGTCGCTGTCTCCCGCGTTTGCGAGGTAGCGCAAGGAAACAGACGAAAGAAATGGCCCAACCCCCCCCCATACACATGTATATACATACGTCCACACACGCAAATATACATACCTACACAGCTTTCCATGGTTTACCCCAGACGCTTCACATGCCCTGCTTCAATCCACTGACAGCACGTCAACCCCGGTATACCACAACGCTCCAATTCACTCTATTCCTTGCCCTCCTTTCACCCTCCTGCATGTTCAGGCCCCGATCACACAAAATCTTTTTCACTCCATCTTTCCACCTCCAATTTGGTCTCCCTCTTCTCCTTGTTCCCTCCACCTCCGACACATATATCTCTTGGTCAATCTTTCCTCACTCATCCTCTCCATGTGCCCAAACCACTTCAAAACACCCTCTTCTGCTCTCTCAACCACGCTCTTTTTATTTCCACACATCTCTCTTACCCTTACGTTACTCACTCGATCAAACCACCTCACACCACACATTGTCCTCAAACATCTCATTTCCAGCACATCCATCCTCCTGCGCACAACTCTACCCATAGCCCACGCCTCGCAACCATACAACATTGTTGGAACCACTATTCCTTCAAACATACCCATTTTTGCTTTCCGAGATAATGTTCTCGACTTCCACACATTTTTCAAGGTCCCCAGAATTTTCGCCCCCTCCCCCACCCTATGATCCACTTCCGCTTCCATGGTTCCATCCGCTGCCAGATCCACTCCCAGATATCTAAAACACTTCACTTCTCCAGTTTTTCTCCATTCAAACTCACCTCCCAATTGACTTGACCCTCAACCCTACTGTACCTAATAACCTTGCTCTTATTCACATTTACTCTTAACTTTCTTCTTCCACACACTTTACCAAACTCAGTCATCAGCTTCTGCAGTTTCTCACATGAATCAGCCACCAGCGCTGTATCATCAGCGAACAACAACTGACTCACTTCCCAAGCTCTCTCATCCCCAACAGACTTCATACTTGCCCCTCTTTCCAGGACTCTTGCATTTACCTCCCTAACAACCCCATCCATAAACAAATTAAACAACCATGGAGACATCACACACCCCTGCCGCAAACCTACATTCACTGAGAACCAATCACTTTCCTCTCTTCCTACACGTACACATGCCTTACATCCTCGATAAAAACTTTTCACTGCTTCTAACAACTTTCCTCCCACACCATATATTCTTAATACCTTCCACAGAGCATCTCTATCAACTCTATCATATGCCTTCTCCAGATCCATAAATGCTACATACAAATCCATTTGCTTTTCTAAGTATTTCTCACATACATTCTTCAAAGCAAACACCTGATCCACACATCCTCTACCACTTCTGAAACCACACTGCTCTTCCCCAATCTGATGCTCTGTACATGCCTTCACCCTCTCAATCAATACCCTCCCATATAATTTACCAGGAATACTCAACAAACTTATACCTCTGTATATATAATATATATATATATATATATATATATATATATATATATATATATATATATATCTGCTCTATATTGTGGAAAAAAAAGCCCTTGTGATGTATCATCAACAGATTTTCTTATTGTATCATTCCATATAGAATTATTTCTTTCCTTAATTACCTGATGATTGCAGTTTTTCTTCCTGTACGGCAATCACAGCTTACTTCGTATAAGCTTGAAGCTTAGCAGTAAAATTAAGTCGTTTCTCTACATCAAGAGTGTAAAAAAAAAGAAAAAAAAATATGGAAGGAATATTGTGCTAATACAGAAAGGTAAATGTACACAGGACCATTAAACACAATCATACGGCTGGCACTCATACCTACCAAAAGATATAGGATTTTAAATATCTGTCCTAAAAATCAAAATTTTCAAGAGTCCAATTCAACATAACGTGTTACTGTACTGAAAACCATTTTCAAAAACCCGAGTCCAATTCAACATATCGTGCTGTACTGAAAACCATTTTTAAAACCTGAGTCCAATTCAACATATAGTGCTATACTGAAAACCTTTTTCAAAACCCTGAGACCAATTCCACATATCGTGCTGTACTGAAAACCATTTCAAAAAACCTCAGTCCAATTCAAAATCAACATATCGTGCTACTGTACTGAAAACCATTTTCAAAAACCTGAGTCTAAATCAACATATCGTGCTGTACTGTAAACCTTTTTTAAAAACCTGAGACCAATTCAACATATCGTGCTGTACTGAAAACCATTTCTAAAAACCTCAGTCCAATTCAACATCAACATGTGCTACTGTACTGAAAACCGTTTTTAAAAACGTGAGTCTAAATCAACATGTGCTGTACTGTAAACCTTTTTTAAAAACCTGAGTCCAATTCAACATATCGTGTTGTACTGAAAACCATTTTTAAAAACCAAAGTCCATTTCAACATCAACATATCGTGCTACTGTACTGAAAACCATTTTTAAAAACCTCAGTCCAATTCAACATATCGTGCTGTACTGAGAACCATCTTTAAAAACCTGAGACATTCAACATATCGTGCTGTACTGAAAACCATTTCTAAAACCCTGAGACCAATTCAATATATCGTGCTGTACTGTAAACCTTTTTTAAAAACCTGAGTCCAATTCAACATATCGTGCTGTACGGTAAACCATTTTTAAAACCCAGAGTCCAAACTCAACATATATATATATATTCAACATATATATATCTTGCTACTGTACTGTAAACCTTTTTTTCTTTTTTAAAAACCTGTGTTCCAATCCGTAGCTCACTCACTCAGCCCAGAGCAGCGAGACCTTTCCTTCCCAAACCCTTTTTTCTTTATCAAAAAAAAAAAAAGAAAAGTTTAAAGAGTCTTTCCTTTTTTTAATTTTTTTTCTTTTTTGGGTGGTGGTGGGGGGGGGGGGGGGGTGTCAAGGTCTGGCGCCACACGAGGACCTAATACAAGACATACAGAATTTTCTTTAAGACACACCTGAGTCTTGTGTTTCGTCCACGTTCGTTCAGAGGCTGTTAAAGATAAACAGATAGTTCGATAGACAGATAAAAAGATAGATATGGACAGACAGATAGATAGGTAGATAGACAGATAGATAGATATATAGATACACAGAGATAGGTAGATAGACATAGATATATCTATTGAGCGTCTGGGGTAAACCATGGAAAGTTCTGTGGGACCTGGATGTGGAAAGGGAACTGTGGTTTCGGTGCATTATTACATGGCAGCTAGAGACTGAGTGTGAACGAATGGGGCCTTTGCTGTCTTTTCCTAGCGCTACCTCGCGCACATGCGGGGGGAGGGGGGTGTCATTCCATGTGTGGCGTTGTGGCGACAAGAATGGATGAAGGCAGCATGTACGAATTATGTACACGTGTATATATGTATATGTATACATTGAGATGTATAGGTATGTATATGTGCGTGTGTGGACGTGTATGTATATACATGTGTATGTGGGTAGTAGGGCCATCCTTTCGTCTGTTTCCTTGCGCTACCTCGCAAACGCGGGAGACAGCGACAAAATATAATGAAAAAATAATATATATATATATATATATTTTTTTTTTTTTTTTTTGCTTTGTCGCTGTCTCCCGCGTTTGCGAGGTAGCGCAAGGAAACAGACGATAGAAATGGCCCAACCCACCCCCATACACATGCATATACATACACGTCCACACACGCAAATATA
>NC_092273.1:23734071-23759071 GCF_036320965.1 Panulirus ornatus
ACACCAGGTAGCCGCAGGGCCACACCTGCCACCCCCTCCTCCGGCTCAACACCAGGCAGCCTCCCCAATAAACACTAAATGCAGGCCACCAATATCCTTCAATGAAGTCCATCAGTCCTTCTCATTTGTTCACTCTGTCATTAAAGATTAGAAATAACGACCGCTCAACACACACACACACACGGATGCAGAGATCCCCCTTCCCCGTGGCACAAGTACACACGACGGATAGAACAGCAGAGCCACTGGGTAATGCGAAGCCATACCTTGGGGATGTGCAACACACACACACACACACACACACACACACACACACACTGCAAGCGAGCACTTGGATCACGAGGGCGGTCCTGCGAATGGAGAGGAGCGACGACAGACGGGCTTCCCGCCCAGACAACGCTGCAAAGGTGACGAAGATTGGACTCCGTCAAGGTCAGGCCTCAGACCCGGGGCAGCATACGGATGACCCTAACAACATCAATTATTGTGAAGCGAAGTGAAAAAAAAATAATATAGTTATGGCTCTCTGTGTGTATGTTATCCCCGTTTTCTTCACATTCTTGCCAGATACTGCCAACAAGATAAATTCTTCAATGCAAAACAAATGTTTTTTCCTCTTGGAAATAATTAAAACAACGCGAAAAGAACTGCTTTAACCTTTTTATAAACGCCTGGGGGTAAAGCAGAACACTTATGTGGAAGGAGAGGCGTTTGTCGCCCAGAATATATTAGAAAATCGACATAATAGCCAGAGAGAGAGAGTGAAAACAATGCCAGTGTTCAGGCGAGGTGCCAAGTGTGCGATAATCCAGTCATGCGTGACACGCCGGTTCGATATGCGTCATGGAGTATGTGACCCCCGGGGCCTTGACCCCAGACGGTGCCAATCCTTGACCCCAGACGGTGCCAATCCTTGAGCACGACGGTCTATATTTCTATCGTCTCTGTCTGTCTGTCTCTCTATCAGCCCCGTCTATCACCCACCACGACCCCCCCCCCCCGCACACACACACACACACACACACACACACACACACACACACACAACCTCCTACAGGAGCTGGTATGACCAGGTCTCTCTGTTGACACTGGCTGGGGGAAACAATGGTGTTGGTCCTACTGAACACCACGACGGTATACGACCTTTGAGCACGACGGTACGGCCCCTCAGCACGGCGGTACACGACCCTTGAGCATGACCTTATACGACCCTTGAGCACGACCTTATACGACCCTTGAGCACGACCTTCTACGACCCTTGAGCACAGTGGTACGACCCTTAAGCACGACCTTCTACGACCCTTGAGCACGACCTTATACGACCCTTGAGCACAGTGGTACGACCCTTGAGCACGACCTTCTACGACCCTTGAGCGCAGTGGTACGACTCTTGAGCACGACCTTATACGACCCTTGAGCACGACCTGTTACGACCCTTGAGCACAACCTTAAACGACCCTTGAGCACAGTGGTACGACCCTTGAGCACGACCTTATACGACCCTTGAGCACGACCTGTTACGACCCTTGAGCACAACCTTAAACGACCCTTGAGCACAGTGGTACGACCCTTGAGCACGACCTTATATGACCCTTGAGGACGACGTGACCCAGTGGCACGATGCTAGCGCCCCTGAGTATGATCTCGTGACCTTCAACGTGACCCGTAAAGGTTAAGCCCGAAGATTGAGCCAATCATAATCGAGTGTTGTTCAGCTATGCTCAAGGGTCGCAACCCCGTGCTTAAGGGTCGTACCACCATCGTCAATTGGTACAAACACACACACGCAGGGAATACGTGGGAAGTATTCTTTCTCCCCTATCCCCAGGGATAATATATATATATATATATATATATATATATATATATATATATATATATATATATATATATACCCACATACACGTACATATACACACAAAGACATATAAATAAACACACATGTACATTTTCATACTTTCTTGCCCTCATCCATTCCGTCGCCACTTCGCCCCACAGGAAACAGCATCACCACCCCCTGGGTGTCACACGATAGCCTCTAGTTTGTTTTCTCTTTATCGCCGACTCATATCTTGAACAAATATGCAATTTACGCTATGATACAAAGGACTTCTTACTTCGATATGTCCAGTGTGGTGCAAAGGACTTCTTACTTCGATATGTCCAGTGTGGTGCAAAGGACTTCTTACTTCGATATGTCCAGTGTGGTGCAAAGGACTTCTTACTTCGATATGTCCAGTGTGGTACATAAGGACTTCTTACTTCGATATATCCAGTGTGGTACATAAGGACTTCCTACTTCGATATATCCAGTGTGGTACAAAGGACTTCATACTTCAATGTCTAGTGTGGTACATAAGGACTTCTTACTTCGATATGTCCAGTGTGGTACATAAGGACTTCCTACTTCGATATGTCCAGTGTGGTACATAAGGACTTCTTACTTCGATATGTCCAGTGTGGAACATAAGGACTTCTTACTTCGATATGTCCAGTGTGGTACATAAGGACTTCTTACTTCGATATGTCCAGTGTGGTACATAAGGACTTCTTACTTCGATATATCCATTGTACATAAGGACTTCTTACTTCGATATGTCCAGTGTGGTACATAAGGACTTCTTACTTCGATATGTCCAGTGTGGTACATAAGGACTTCTTACTTCGATATGTCCAGTGTGGTACAAAGGACTTCTTACTTCGATATGTCCAGTGTGGTACATAAGGACTTCTTAATTCGATATGTCCAGTGTGGTACATAAGGACTTCTTACTTCGATATGTCCAATGTGGTACATAAGGACTTCTTACTTCGATATGTCCAGTGTGGTGCAAAGGACTTCTTACTTCGATATGTCCAGTGTGGTACAAAGGACTTCTTACTTCGATATGTCCAGTGTGGTACAAAGGACTTCTTACTTCGATATGTCCAGTGTGGTACATAAGGTCTTCCTACTTCGATATGTCTAGTGTCGTACAAAGGACTTCTTACTTCGATATGTCCAGTGTGGTACAAAGGACTTCTTACTTCGATATGTCTACTGTCGTACAAAGGACTTCTTACTTCGATATGTCGTACAAAGGACTTCTTACTTCGATATGTCGTACAAAGGACTTCTTACTTCGATATGTCTAGTGTCGTACAAAGGACTTCTTACTTCGATATGTCGTACAAAGGACTTCTTACTTCGATATGTCGTACAAAGGACTTCTTACTTCGATATGTCGTACAAAGGACTTCTTACTTAGATGTGTCTAGTGTCGTACAAATGACTTCTTACTTCGATATGTCGTACAAAGGACTTCTTACTTCGATATGTCTAGTGTCGTACAAATGACTTCTTACTTCGATATGTCGTACAAAGGACTTCTTACTTCGATATGTCTAGTGTCGTACAAATGACTTTTTACTTCGTGCCTTTCCCCCAATACGTTGCCTGGTCGGGACCAGATGTCTTCCAATACAAAACCTTCAAATCTACACACATTCGCGTTCCTCCGCACCTCACTATCATTCTAAAGTCATACACCCGACTGCACGACACACCCTGAGCGAAGCCTAATCTTAAAAAAATAATCATTTCGCCACGTGAACTTTCATGGCGATAATAAAAATTTAATCTAATAATCCCCCACACCCTCACCATCATCCAACCCGCTCCACCCCCACGAAGATGAAGTGTGATCTTTGTATCCGACACAGTTCCTGACATTATAATGATCCACAGAGAACGTGGGGACAAATTCATTTACTCTTGGCAACTGATTATTTTTATATTTTTTTATATATTATACTTTGTCGCTGTCTCCCGCGTTTGCGAGGTAGCGCAAGGAAACAGACGAAAGAAATGGCCCAACCCACCCCCATACACATGTATATACATACGTCCACACACGCAAATATACATACCTACACAGCTTTCCATGGTTTACCCCAGACGCTTCACATGCCTTGATTCAATCCACTGCCAGCACGTCAACCCCGGTATACCACATCGCTCCAAATCACTCTATTCCTTGCCCTCCTTTCACCCTCCTGCATGTTCAGGCCCCGATCACACAAAATCTTTTTCACTCCATCTTTCCACCTCCAATTTGGTCTCCCTCTTCTCCTCGTTCCCACCACCTCCGACACATATATTCTCTTGGTCAATCTTTCCTCACTCATTCTCTCCATGTGCCCGAACCATTTCAAAACACCCTCTTCTGGTCTCTCAACCACGCTCTTTTTATTTCCACACATCTCTCTTACCCTTACGTTACTTACTCGATCAAACCACCTCACACCACATATTGTCCTCAAACATCTCATTTCCAGCACATCGATATATATATATATATATATATATATATATATATATATATATATATATATATATATATATATATATATTATCCCTGGGGATAGGGGAGAAAGAATACTTCCCACGTATTCCCTGCGTGTCGTAGAAGGCGACTAAAAGGGGAGGGAGCGGGTGGCTGGAAATCCTCCCCTCTCGATTTTTTTATTTCTATTTTCCAAAAGAAGGAACAGAGAAGGGGGCCAGGTGAGGATATTCCCTCAAAGGCCCAGTCCTCTGTTCTTAACGCTACCTCGCTAACGCGGGAAATGGCGAATAGTTTGAAAGAAAAAAGAAACTATATAATTTTATCTATATTCATTATACTTTGTCGCTGTCTAGCGCGTTAGCGAGGTAGCGCAAGGAAACAGACGAAAGAATGGCCCAACCCACCCACATACACATGTATATACATAAACGCCCACACACGCACATATATTCACATATATTCTGGGGGGGGGGGAGGGGCAGAATGGCCTTCCTTGTGGGGTACTTCCATATCTCAAATCATTCCTCCCATACGGGAGATGAGATGGATAAACAGTCCTGTACGGGTTCGAATCCTGGGTTCGGCTTGTCGGGACCCACAGCCAAATTATGATTCCAAAGTTATGTATGTCCATTGTGCCGATGGGCTCACTATGTCCCCACTGCACAAGGGCCATGTCTCCTTACATTCTCCAGGGTACATCTTCCTCCCCAGCTGACACTCAGTAGATGACAACACAGACCTTGTGTTTCCCAGTCGTCCCCCAAGGATTACGGCCTTTGCCAGTGTTGTAAAAGGTCTCTGCTCCATGTGTTTCAGGTCTCTGCTCCATGTTTCAGGTCTCTGCTCCATGTTTCAGGTCTCTTAAGAACATTTTCGCTCGCCCCGAGGACGGAGGGATGGGAGGGTAAAAAATATGCAAGCGCGCGCGCGCGCACACACACACACACACACACACACACACACACACACACAACACACACCAGTGTTCTATTCAGGAGGGAATTAACGCTTTGAAAAGAGTCATCAGACGGGGTGGTGTTTTCCTCTCTCTCTCTCTCTCTCTCTCTCTCTCTCTCTCTCTCTCTCTCTCTCTCTCTCTCTCTTTATCTTGAAGGTGTGTGGGATCCAGCCAGTCGCCACCTCCGCCACACGGGGCAACACACTTGTGTTCGCTCAAGGATGGGTCGTGGGTCGTCCTACAAGGCCATCTATTTCCTCCTCTTCTCTTTTCATCTTGGTCGTCCTACAAGGCCATTTTTTTCCTTCTCTTCTCTGTTTATCGTGTTCTTCAGTGAACACCTTCAACACGCACATCCTTCCACGGGAAATGGGTCGAACTGACACACGAGAACCAGAAGGTGGGGAAAAAACCTCCGCCACAAACACAAACAAGTCCTTCGTCAAAGAGATCTTTTTTTTCGAGAGTCAAGTTCCAAAATAAAGCCCGGTTTTGCTACCATTTTGAGCAGGTGGTCGGGGATTGGAAAGCCTTAAGAGTTCTACCGCTGTATCATGGTGATCCAGGCGTACTGTACCGCTGTACCCTACACTACACAAAGGGTACTGTACCACTGTGCCCTACACTCACAAACGGTACTGTACCACTGGTCCTTACACTACACAAACGGTACTGTACCACTGTACCCTACACAAACGGTACTGTACCACTGTTCCTTACACTACACAAACGGTACCGTACCACTGTTCCTTACACTACACAAACGGTACTGTACCACTGTTCCTTACACTACACAAACGGTACCGTACCACTGTTCCTTACACTACACAAACGGTACCGTACCACTGTTCCTTACACTACACAAAGGGTACTGTACCACTGTACCCTACACTACACAAACGGTGCTGTACCACTGTACCCTACACTACACAAACGGTGCTGTACCACTGTTCCTTACACTACACAAACGGTACTGTACCACTGTACCCTTCACTACACAAAGCGTACTGTACCACTGTCCCTTACACTACGCACACTGAAGGTACTGGTACACTGTACCCTACGCCACTGAATGTACCGTCACCATTGTACTCCAGACAGCGCACGGTACCCTATCACTGCCATCACTGTACCATCAACTGCTTACGGTACCCACCTCCGCCCACCCAAGACCACTGTACCACTGTTCCCCACGCCACTGTACCGTGACCACGTACCTTATCACACCACTAATAGCCAATTACCTCTCTCTCTCTCTCTCTCTCTCTCTCTCTCTCTCTCTCTCTCTCTCTCTCTCTCTCTCTCTCTCTCTCTCTCTCTCTCTCTCCCAAGCCACGGCGTCCAGCCCTACGCCTCCACATGAGACTGACCGACCACCAGGCACAGAAATTACTTCGAAATTATGGGAAGGAGACGAGACAAGGAAAGCTTACTATAGTCTGCCCTCCAACCTACAACACACACACACACACACACACACACACACACACACACACACACACACACACACACACATGCCCAATAAATTCAAGCCCAAATTACAGTCATAAAATGTGTTAATTAATTAAACTGTGCAGACAGCAGGGGTGGGGTAGGGGGGGTGTCTGTCCCCCCCTGATGATAATTTCCTAGCTAGTGTGGGGGAGGGGGGGGGGGGTTGTCTGTCTGTGATGCTAGGACTGCTAGGATAATGAAATACCGATTACCAACCTTGCTAATCACCCTGTAATTGATAACTATAATCACCATGGGTACTTATCTAGGATGTGGGTTGACCACACCCACACACACACACACACACACATATATCATCGTTTCCCCATGGCTAGTGGCAGCGCCTTGCGCGGTGGGTTGTACCCTGGCCTGACTATGAGTTCGTGGTGGGGGGGTCGACCTGCTACCGTACGTAGCGGCCAGCGAGGCGTACATGCGTACAGGGGGGGGGGGGGGGGATTACACTCCTCTCCTACTGGCGCGCTGCGCTGCGCTGCGCTCAGCACTGGCTGACTGCTGCCTCTCTCTCTCTCTCTCTCTCTCTCTCTCTCTCTCTCTCTCTCTCTCTCTCTCTCTCTCTCTCTCTCTATCATCATCATCACATCTTGCACCACGCCCCCACCCACTCCCTCACACACTCACTCAAAGTCACCAGGAACTTCACTCACACACTCCCCCCTCATCATCACCACACCAGCCACTACCACATCACTCAACCACAACACGAGACCAAGTTTTCTTAAAGACTTCCACCCCCCTCCACCTCCCTCCCCCTCATTACCAGGCGCTGGGTTCCCATCACAGACTTTCAAAACACGATCGACCATAGCGCGATCCACACCCCCAGGACGAGGAGTGACACACACACACACACCACACACACACACACACACACACACACAACACACACACACACACACAACACACACACACACACACACCACACACACACACACACACACCACACACACACACACACACACACACACAACACACACACACACACAACACACACACACACACTCCTCCTCACACCTTCTACCCTCCTGCGCACTCTACTACACACACACACACACTCACACACACACACACCACACACACACACACACACGAGAGAGAGAGAGAGGAGAGAGAGAGAGAGAGGAGAGAGAGAGAGAGAGGAGAGAGAGAGAGAGCCGGATGTCTCCTTGGGGGGGGGGGGGGGATTACACTCCTCTCCTACTGGCGCGCTGCGCTGCGCTGCGCTGCGCTGCGCTGCGCTGCGCTCAGCACTGGCTGACTGCTGCTCTCTCTCTCTCTCCTCTCTCTCTCTCTCTCCTCTCCCAAGCCACGGCGTCCAGCCCTACGCCTCCACATGAGACTGACCGACCACCAGGCACAGTGAAAATACTTCGAAATTATGGGAAGGAGACGAGACAAGGAAAGCTTACTATAGTCTGCCCTCCAACCTACAACACACACACACACACGAGAGAGAGAGAGAGAGGAGAGAGAGAGAGAGGAGAGAGAGAGAGAGAGAGAGGGCCCCCTGGTAGCCAGCATGGGCTAGGAGGCCTAGGAGAGGGAGTAGTGGCAGCGGTGAGTGGGGTTTAGTGGCCTGGCAACCGGGGCATCGGTTGGAGGAGGAGGAGGAGGAGACGTATGGTACGAGCCAGCGCGTAGCGCTCACCACAGTGGGGAATATACGCGTTGCGTAGGACGAGTCGTACGCGGGGTACGACGAGTGACACAGAGGCGCCATGACGGGCTTACAGCCGGTGCATTCCTGACAACAGCCGGTACATTCCTGACAACAGCCGGTACATTCCTGACAACAGCCGTACATTCCTGACAACAGCCGGTACATTCCTGACAACAGCGGTACATTCCTGACAACAGCGGTACATTCCTGACAACAGCCGGTACATTCCTGGCAACAGCCGGTACATTCCTGACAACAGCCGGTGCATTCCTGACAACAGCCGGTACATTCCTGACAACAGCCGGTGCATTCCTGACAACAGCCGGTACATTCCTGACAACAGCCGGTACATTCCTGACAACAGCCGGTGCATTCCTGACAACAGCCGGTGCATTCCTGACAACAGTGGTATATTCCTGACAACAGCTGGTATATTCCTGACAACAGCTGGTATATTCCTGACAACAGCTGGTATATTCCTGACAACAGCTGGTATATTCCTGACAACAGCTGGTATATTCCTGACAACAGCCGGTGCATTCCTGACAACAGTGGTATATTCCTGACAACAGCTGGTATATTCCTGACAACAGCTGGTATATTCCTGACAACAGCTGGTATATTCCTGACAACAGCTGGTATATTCCTGACAACAGCTGGTATATTCCTGACAACAGCTGGTATATTCCTGACAACAGCCGGTGCATTCCTGACAACAGCTGGTATATTCCTGACAACAGCCGGTACATTCCTGACAACAGCTGGTATATTCCTGACAACAGCCGGTGCATTCCTGACAACAGCCGCTACATTCCTGACAACAGCGGTACATTCCTGACAACAGCGGTACATTCCTGGCAACAGCCGGTACATTCCTGACAACAGCCGGTGCATTCCTGACAACAGCTGGTATATTCCTGACAACAGCCGTACATTCCTGACAACAGCCGGTGCATTCCTGACAACAGCCGCTACATTCCTGACAACAGCCGCTACATTCCTGACAACAGCCGGTGCATTCCTGACAACAGCTGGTATATTCCTGACAACAGCGGTACATTCCTGACAACAGCTGGTATATTCCTGACAACAGCCGGTACATTCCTGGCAACAGCCGGTACATTCCTGGCAACAGCCGGTACATTCCTGGCAACAGCCGGTACATTCCTGACAACAGCTGGTATATTCCTGACAACAGCGGTACATTCCTGACAACAGCTGGTATATTCCTGACAACAGCTGGTATATTCCTGACAACAGCCGGTACATTCCTGGCAACAGCCGGTACATTCCTGGCAACAGCCGGTACATTCCTGACAACAGCCGGTACATTCCTGACAACAGCCGCTACATTCCTGACAACAGCGGTACATTCCTGACAACAGCCGTACATTCCTGACAACAGCCGCTACATTCCTGACAACAGCCGTACATTCCTGACAACAGCCGTACATTCCTGACAACAGCCGCTACATTCCTGACAACAGCCGCTACATTCCTGACAACAGCCGTACATTCCTGACAACAGCCGTACATTCCTGACAACAGCCGTACATTCCTGACAACAGCCGTACATTCCTGACAACAGCCGTACATTCCTGACAACAGCCGTACATTCCTGACAACAGCCGCTACATTCCTGACAACAGCCGCTACATTCCTGACAACAGCGGTACATTCCTGACAACAGCCGTACATTCCTGACAACAGCCGCTACATTCCTGACAACAGCCGCTACATTCCTGACAACAGCCGGTGCATTCCTGACAACAGCCGTACATTCCTGACAACAGCCGTACATTCCTGACAACAGCCGTACATTCCTGACAACAGCGGTACATTCCTGACAACAGCCGTACATTCCTGACAACAGCCGTACATTCCTGACAACAGCCGTACATTCCTGACAACAGCCGGTATATTCCTGACAACAGCTGGTATATTCCTGACAACAGCGGTACATTCCTGACAACAGCTGGTATATTCCTGACAACAGCCGCTACATTCCTGACAACAGCCGTACATTCCTGACAACAGCTGGTATATTCCTGACAACAGCCGTACATTCCTGACAACAGCCGTACATTCCTGACAACAGCCGTACATTCCTGACAACAGCCGCTACATTCCTGACAACAGCCGCTACATTCCTGACAACAGCCGTACATTCCTGACAACAGCCGTACATTCCTGACAACAGCCGTACATTCCTGACAACAGCCGCTACATTCCTGACAACAGCCGTACATTCCTGACAACAGCCGGTACATTCCTGACAACAGCCGTACATTCCTGACAACAGCCGTACATTCCTGACAACAGCCGTACATTCCTGACAACAGCCGTACATTCCTGACAACAGCCGTACATTCCTGACAACAGCTGGTATATTCCTGACAACAGCCGGTGCATTCCTGACAACAGCTGGTATATTCCTGACAACAGCCGTACATTCCTGACAACAGCGGTACATTCCTGACAACAGCCGGTACATTCCTGACAACAGCTGGTATATTCCTGACAACAGCCGTACATTCCTGACAACAGCTGGTATATTCCTGACAACAGCTGGTATATTCCTGACAACAGCTGGTATATTCCTGACAACAGCTGGTATATTCCTGACAACAGCTGGTATATTCCTGACAACAGCTGGTATATTCCTGACAACAGCTGGTATATTCCTGACAACAGCTGGTATATTCCTGACAACAGCTGGTATATTCCTGACAACAGCGGTACATTCCTGACAACAGCCGTACATTCCTGACAACAGCTGGTATATTCCTGACAACAGCCGCTACATTCCTGACAACAGCCGCTACATTCCTGACAACAGCGGTACATTCCTGGCAACAGCCGGTACATTCCTGACAACAGCTGGTATATTCCTGACAACAGCTGGTATATTCCTGACAACAGCTGGTATATTCCTGACAACAGCTGGTATATTCCTGACAACAGCTGGTATATTCCTGACAACAGCTGGTATATTCCTGACAACAGCCGCTACATTCCTGACAACAGCCGGTACATTCCTGACAACAGCTGGTATATTCCTGACAACAGCCGGTACATTCCTGGCAACAGCCGGTACATTCCTGACAACAGCGGTACATTCCTGACAACAGCGGTACATTCCTGACAACAGCCGTACATTCCTGACAACAGCCGCTACATTCCTGACAACAGCCGGTATATTCCTGACAACAGCTGGTATATTCCTGACAACAGCTGGTATATTCCTGACAACAGCCGCTACATTCCTGACAACAGCCGGTGCATTCCTGACAACAGCTGGTATATTCCTGACAACAGCTGGTATATTCCTGACAACAGCCGGTGCATTCCTGACAACAGCTGGTATATTCCTGACAACAGCTGGTATATTCCTGACAACAGCGGTACATTCCTGACAACAGCCGGTGCATTCCTGACAACAGCCGGTGCATTCCTGACAACAGCTGGTATATTCCTGACAACAGCTGGTATATTCCTGACAACAGCGGTACATTCCTGACAACAGCTGGTATATTCCTGACAACAGCCGGTGCATTCCTGACAACAGCTGGTATATTCCTGACAACAGCTGGTATATTCCTGACAACAGCGGTACATTCCTGACAACAGCGGTACATTCCTGGCAACAGCCGGTACATTCCTGGCAACAGCCGGTACATTCCTGACAACAGCCGGTGCATTCCTGACAACAGCTGGTATATTCCTGACAACAGCTGGTATATTCCTGACAACAGCCGGTATATTCCTGACAACAGCTGGTATATTCCTGACAACAGCCGCTACATTCCTGACAACAGCGGTACATTCCTGACAACAGCGGTACATTCCTGACAACAGCTGGTATATTCCTGACAACAGCTGGTATATTCCTGACAACAGCTGGTATATTCCTGACAACAGCTGGTATATTCCTGACAACAGCTGGTATATTCCTGACAACAGCTGGTATATTCCTGACAACAGCTGGTATATTCCTGACAACAGCTGGTATATTCCTGACAACAGCCGTACATTCCTGACAACAGCCGGTACATTCCTGGCAACAGCCGGTACATTCCTGACAACAGCCGCTACATTCCTGACAACAGCTGGTATATTCCTGACAACAGCCGGTGCATTCCTGACAACAGCCGGTGCATTCCTGACAACAGCTGGTATATTCCTGACAACAGCTGGTATATTCCTGACAACAGCCGGTGCATTCCTGACAACAGCCGGTACATTCCTGGCAACAGCCGGTACATTCCTGGCAACAGCCGGTACATTCCTGGCAACAGCCGGTACATTCCTGGCAACAGCCGGTACATTCCTGGCAACAGCCGGTACATTCCTGGCAACAGCCGGTACATTCCTGGCAACAGCCGGTACATTCCTGGCAACAGCCGGTACATTCCTGGCAACAGCCGGTACATTCCTGGCAACAGCCGGTACATTCCTGGCAACAGCCGGTACATTCCTGGCAACAGCCGGTACATTCCTGGCAACAGCCGGTACATTCCTGGCAACAGCCGGTACATTCCTGGCAACAGCCGGTACATTCCTGACAACAGCCGTACATTCCTGACAACAGCTGGTTTTATTCCTGACAACAGCCGGTACATTCCTGACAACAGCCGGTATATTCCTGACAACAGCCGGTACATTCCTGACAACAGCCGGTACATTCCTGACAACAGCTGGTACATTCCTGACAACAGCCGGTACATTCCTGACAACAGCTGGTATATTCCTGACAACAGCCGGTAAATTCCTGACAACAGCTGGTATATTCCTGACAACAGCCGGTACATTCCTGACAACAGCTGGTATATTCCTGACAACAGCCGGTACATTCCTAACAGCCGGTACATTCCTGACAACAGCTGGTATATTCCTGACAACAGCCGCTACATTCCTGACAACAGCTGGTATATTCCTGACAACAGCTGGAATATTCCTGACAACAGCCGATGTATTCCAGACAACAGCCGGTACATTCCTGGCAACAGCCGGTACATTCCTGACAACAGCCGGTATATTCCTGATCTATATTGATGGTAGTAGTGGTGGTGTCTGTCAACAGTGAGCACAGGTGGCAGCAGTGATGTCATCAGTGGTGGTGGCAGCAGTGGTGTTATCAGTGGTGGTGGCAGCAGTGGTGTTATCAGTGGTGGTGAAAGCAGTGGTGTTTTCAGTGGTGGTGGCAGCAGTGGTGTTATCAGTGGTGGTGAAAGCAGTGGTGTTTTCAGGGGTGGTGGCAGTAGAAATCTTATGGTGGTGGCAACAGTAATGTTATCTTTTTTTTTAAGGTGGAAGTATAGTGGCGTCTTCAGTGGTGGCAGCAGTGGTGTTTACGAGCTTCCGAGATGGTTACAGGAGGCTTCGTGTGGTGGCTGGAGAGGGACCTAGTAGTCAGGTGTGGCTGGAGAGGGACCTGGTAGTCAGGTGTGGCTGGAGAGGGACCTGGTAGTCAGGTGTGGCTAGAGAGGGACCTGGTAGTCAGGTGTGGCTGCAGAGGGACCTGGTAGTCAGGTGTGGCTGGAGAGGGACCTGGTAGTCAGGTGTGGCTGGAGAGGGACCTGGTAGTCAGGTGTGGCTGCAGAGGGACCTGGTAATCAGGTGTGGCTGTAGTGGGACCTGGCAGTCAGGTGTGGCTGGAGAGATTTGGCAGTCAGATGTGGCTGGAGTGGGACCTGGTAGTCAGGTGTGGCTGGAGTGGGACCTGGCAGTCAGGTGTGGCTGGAGTGGGACCTGGTAGTCAGGTGTGGCTGGAGGGACCTGGTAGTCAGGTGTGGCTGGAGTGGGACCTGGCAGTCAGGTGTGGCTGGAGAGGGACCTGGCAGTCAGGTGTGGCTGCAGAGGGACCTGGTAGTCAGGTGTGGCAGGAGTGGGACCTGATAGTCAGGTGTGGCTGGAGAGGGACCTGGTAGTCAGGTGTGGCTGGAGGGACCTGGTAGTCAGGTGTGGCTGGAGAGGGACCTGGTAGTCAGGTGTGGCTGGAGGGACCTGGTAGTCAGGTGTGGCTGGAGAGGGACCTGGTAGTCAGGTGTGGCTGGAGAGTGACCTGGTAGTCAAGCGTGGGCTGGAGAGGGACCTGGTAGTCAGGTGTGGCTGGAGGGACCTGGTAGTCAGGTGTGGCTGGAGGGACCTGGTAGCCAGGTGTGGCTGGAGAGGGACCTGGTAGTCAGGTGTGGTTGGAGAGGGACCTGGTAGTCAGGTGTGACTGGAGAGGGACCTGGTAAACAAGCGTGGGCTGGAGAGGGACCTGGTATCAGCCATAGGCTGGAGAGGGACCTGGTAGTCATGTGTGACTGGAGGGACCTGGTAGTCAGCCATGAGCTGGAGAGAGAGAGAGAGGGCCCCCTGGTAGCCAGCATGGGCTAGGAGGCCTAGGAGAGGGAGTAGTGGCAGCGGTGAGTGGGGTTTAGTGGCCTGGCAACCGGGGCATCGAGTAGGAGGAGGAGGAGGAGTAGGAGGAGAGATGGATGTTGTCAGCCAGCGTGTAGAGTGTGTCCTGGCATCACACACAGAAAGTCCCGCGCCCTTGACGCGAGCTAACAATTAGAGAGGGAGTTAAAACATCGAACAGAGACACATCAGGTCTCGCCTGATCAATAGACTTTTGCCCGTTCCAGTACACGGGGCCGCCCCGCCAAGTGGACAAACCGGGGCTGGCTGGCTGGCTGGCGTTTTCCTAATGCCTCTTGTTCAAACGGGGCCATATTGGCTCATTTCCTCCCCCCGCCCTCTTTCTCTCTCTCCCACCCCCGGCCCGCTGCCAACATGCCTGGTCGTACGACGTGTTGGCTGGCACCATGAGACGACGAACCCATCCCTCCCTCCTCCTCCTCCTCTTCTTCTATTTAGCAGTCGGTTTTCACACAGATGAAGGCAATCAACTCGAGGCAATCACACCCCCCCCCACACACATGTGAGGCAATATGAGCCAGTGGTGGTAAGAGCGCAGCACCTTTAACAGCTGGCGCTGCATCATGTATATACGGCCAACACACTCGTGCCTGGAGGGGAAGAGGGCAAGAACTGATGCTCCTCCTCACACCTTCTACCCTCCTGCGCACTCTACTACACACACACACACACACTCCTCCTTGCCTTCTGCCCTCCTGCGCACTCTACTACACACACACACTCCTCCTCACACCTTCTACCCTCCTGCGCACTCTACTACACACACAGACACACACGCACACGCACAGGATGGTGCCCCTTGAGCCTTCAACACCGCTTGTAGGGGAGGAAAAAGAGGCGGTGTGAGGACCCTCGTAACGCAGAGGGGTGAAGAAGTGAGGCTCTTGGGATGAACCGCGCTTTAAGCAGACCCCCCGCTTCGCTGTCTGCTGGTGTGAGTGGGGGCGTCGCGCGCTTTAAGCAGACCCCCGCTTCGCTGTCTGCTGGTGTGAGTGGGGGCGTCGCGCGCTTTAAGCAGACCCCCGCTTCGCTGTCTGCTGGTGTGAGTGGGGGCGTCGCGCGCGATGCACGGGTGGAACCAGGACCGACCCCCTCCTTATGCACGGGCCTCGCGAGGCGAAGGGCCTCCGGAGATCGGATGGTGAGGGAGGAACCTTCCCCTGTACGCAGGGGGGGTGACACGCCCACCTCTTGGGACGTGATGGGAGGGCAACATCCCACATGATGCTAGGGAGCGGGAGGGACCGAACATGGCAGGGAGGGAGGCTGAAGAATCCAAATGGGATACGAAGGCGTACTGGGACCTTTCCCCACGTGGGGACATTTCTGGGTTCGCGGGACGAGACGCGGGGCCGTCTGGGACACGGGAGCGAAACTGGGGACACCTCTGGAGGGCTGGGAGGAACCATGGACCCCTTCGAGTGCAGGAGACGCAGCAGAAGGCGAGGAAGACGACACGAGACGGAAGGGACAAGCACACTGTCTGTGCCTCCTCGGAAGTGCTGGAGCGAGGTACAGAAAAGGCAAAGAAAGACATTCCCTTACAAAGCCATGGAGTGTGTGTGTGTGTGTGTGTGTCGCTCCCTCATGACCGCTGGCTGGGGAATGGGACGCAAGGAGGAAGGAACGGAGGGGAAGGGGTGGGGTGGGGTGGGGTGGGGGGCCTTCTGAACGTAATGAGAGGCGATCCTTCTGGCGGAGGGAGGGAGGGAAGGGAGGGAGGGAGGGAGGGAGGGAAGGGATAAAGTTTTCAGGCTCGACTTGGGAGGGCAGGTCTGGCTGGCTGGCTGGCGTGAAGTATGAAGGCGGTAGAGCGCGCGCGCGCGGGGTAAGGGGAGGATTTCGCACGCTTTATATAACGTGGAGGTTAAAAATCATTGGGTCCCGAGGATGAGATCAAACGGATTCGAAAGAGGGACTGAGTAGGGTAGGGGTGTCCCCGACGCTGGGGGTGTCCCCGACGCTGGGGGTGGGGGTGTCCCCGACGCTGGGGGTGGGGGTGTCCCCGACGCTGGGGGTGGGGGGTGTCCCCGACGCTGGGGGTGGGGGTGTCCCCGACGCTGGGGGTGGGGGTGTCCCCCGACGCTGGGGGTGGGGGTGTCCCCGACGCTGGGGGTGTCCCCGACGCTGGGGGTGGGGGTGTCCCCGACGCTGGGGGTGGGGGTGTCCCCGACGCTGGGGGTGGGGGTGTCCCCGACGCTGGGGGTGGGGGTGTCCCCGACGCTGGGGGTGGGGGTGTCCTCGACGCTGGGGGGTGGGGGTGTCCCCGACGCTGGGTGTGGGGGTGTCCCCGACGCTGGGGGTGGGGGTGTCCCCGACGCTGGGGTGTCCCCGACGCTGGGTGTGGGGGTGTCCCCGACGCTGGGGGTGGGGGTGTCCCCGACGCTGGGGGTGGGGGTGTCCCCGACGCTGGGGGTGGGGGTGTCCCCGACGCTGGGGGAGGAGGGGGGATATATATATATATATATATATATTCCAGATATTCAACTGGATGATCCAGAGAGCACATTTCTCCTCGAGAACACGTGCCATGTTCCAGGAATGGGGCCATTACTTTCCTGGAGAGCCAGGAATGGGGCCATTACTTTCCTGGAGAGCCAGGAATGGGGCCATTACTTTCCTAGAGAGCCAGGAATGGGGTCAGTACTTTCCTGGAGAGCCAGGAATGGGGCCATTACTTTCCTGGAGAGCCAGGAATGGGGCCATTACTTTCCTGGAGAGCCAGGAATGGGGCCATTACTTTCCTGGAGAGCCAGGAATGGGGTCAGTACTTTCCTGGAGAGCCAGGAATGGGGCCATTGCTTTCCTGGAGAGCCAGGAATGGGGTCAGTACTTTCCTGGAGAGCCAGGAATGGGGTCAGTACTTTCCTGGAGAGCCAGGAATGGGGCCATTACTTTCCTGGAGAGCCAGGAATGGGGTCAGTACTTTCCTGGAGAGCCAGGAATGGGGCCATTGCTTTCCTGGAGAGCCAGGAATGGGGTCAGTACTTTCCTGGAGAGCCAGGAATGGGGTCAGTACTTTCCTGGAGAGCCAGGAATGGGGTCAGTACTTTCCTAGAGTTCTAGATAGTACGGTCCGCTCATCGCATGAGGAACGGGACGTAGAGCGCATATTCTAGGTGAGGGGTGCCTGGGATGTTCTAGATGACGTCACCGTGTTCTAGAACACATTGTGAACGCTCTAGAAAGGGGGACGGGGGGGAGGGGGGCGTACTAGAGATCTGGGACAGTCGCTAGGTCCTGGCACGTACGTTCTAGGAGGCCACGAAGATCTAGGAGTGGGTGGTAATGTGTTCTAGAAAAAAAAAAGGAGGAACCGTTTTCTATAAGCAGTGTAGAACATGATGAACAGCTTGGCCTCCACCAGGGGCATCAGCATGTTCACTGTGCCTGGCTCATGTGGTGCCACACACACACACACACACACACATACATACACATTCACACACAAACACATACACACACATACATACATACATACATACATACATACACACACACACACACACACACACACACACATGGGTTTACACAGACATGACCGCCTGACTCTCTCTCTCTCTCTCTGGCTCAACCTGAGCTTAACCTAAGCTTTCCTTAAATCAAACCCCCCCCCCAGCTTGTCACACGGACCCCAAGCTTGAACGGGCCCCTCCTCCTCCTCCTGCTTCTGTTTCGAGAGAGAATATATATACTAAGCTTAAGTTGTCGTTTATAAAACGCCCGAAAAAAAAAAATGACACGTATGGCATTTAAATAAGACGCCCAGAGCATGGCCTGTCTACAGGCCATGCTCTGGCCTGTCTACAGGCCATGCTCTGGCCTGTCTACAGGCCATTCCCGAACTAGGAATGAACGGATGAAACGACATAAAAAAACGGGAAATACATTTAAATCAAAGGAAAATACAAATAAATAAAAAAGGCCGGAGCATCATACGTCCGTGTTAGAAAACGGCTGAAAGAAATCGAGCGAGAAACAGAAGATGGGTGGCAGGGTGTCGCGTCACCAACACCTCCGGCGATGGGAGGTCAGAAGAGGTCACCGTCTTGGCGACCTCCTTGGTAACCTCCCCGGACATCCGTGATGTTATCTGATGTCTACACAGAGATAACACTATCTACCAAGTGTGTGTTATCTACCAAGTGTCGTGCAAGAGGGGGAAAATGACATGTTGACATCTATGGAATGAAAGACCCGGGTGACGCGAGGACTGAAGTCCAGGGGATAAAAAGAAAGAAAGAAAGAAAGAAAGAACAGAAGTTGATATATGGGGGATGACGGGCCAACAAGACCTGTATTGTATACATTCAGAGGAGAATGTACCAGGGAAGTGGTTATCGAGGCGGGCTACAAAATGAACCAAACAACGAGTAATCTGTACATATATGAGGTACTAAAATAACCCAGAATGTATGGCGGTTAATGTTTAATTCCAGTGTATTCCCAGTGGATGACACATTACCCCATGGGTAAAGAGGTGTGGGCAGAACAAAATACGAATTCCAGACAGCTTCCATGAGTTTAAGAGGCTTGTGTATGTAAGAGTACACACTTGCGGAGCTACCTCCAGTACACGGCACGAAAAGGTGAAAGACACTACATGACACAGGCATTTATTTACTCAATGAAGGATTTCGATCAAGGCGCTCGAGTTAGTTGGAGTGGGAGGAGGGGTCGTGCCACGTCTAGTGTACAGATGCCCATAGCAGAACCACGAGAGAGGTGTGGACACACACACACACACATCTGTGAGGTCGGTCGGGTACTGTGAGAGGAGAGGGGAAGAGAGGTCATATGTCGTCCTGACCCTTGACGAAAGAGAGAGAGAGAGAGAGAGAGAGAGAGATAGGACGTGCATGTCGGTTCCGTGCGTGTCGTGTCCACCAGGGAAGAGGTAGGGACGGTGAGGGTGAGGGGGGGGGGGGTTAAACCTCCTGCTGGTGAGTGTCTGTGGTCATGCGCGCCTCCAGGCGTGCGTGAGCGCCCGCAGTAAAGACACCAATAACCCCACGAAGAGAGGGACAGAGGGCGGCGCGGGAGTCTCATCCTCCGAGCGAAGAAAGACACACCATCCAACCCAAAACCGCTCACACGGTGTGCGCACCACACACACACACACACACACACACACACAGCCTCAACACACCAGCAGCGGGGGATAACAACAGGTGTCCTCCGCCCTCGGCATCTGTGCCACCAGCGGCACAGCGCATCCTTCGCAGACACACCGTGTCGATGGTATGGGCCTCCCTCCATCTCTCGCTCCTCTGGCCTCAGCCACCACACACCAGCCCTAGTGGGTTTTCCCCTCTCCCACACGATACATACTATCTTGCAAACGTCTCCCTCCTTTTCCTCTTGATTTCCATCCTTCTTTCCCTCCTGTTTCCTCTCCCCCAGGACCTGACCTCCTGCTTAGGGAGGGCTGTGGTGATGGCAGAAGGTTGTAACAGGAAGGGATCCCTCGACAGCCCTGCCACCTCTGGATCCACAGGTCCCGGTCAGGTCTGTGGAGGCCGTCCCTACAATACGCGTGGGATCACATCCAGTGCCAGGGGGTCGCCCTCAGTCGAGGGTGAGGTTCGCCCCGCCGGTTCCACAACATCTGCCCGTGGTCGCCCAAGGCGAAGCAGTCAGCCGCTAATGTTTTACTGGCCTTCCGTATAAAACCCCAAACGTCCACACAAATGTTTGTCTTCGTTACTCTTGATGTAACTGACCCGTTTTATTGAGGTCTGGAAACCATGTGGTTCACAGACCCCGTCGCGCTGGAAGCCTGGAAACCATGTAGTTCACAGACCCCGTCGCGCTGGAAGCCTGGAAACCATGTGGTTCACAGACCCGTCACGCTGGAGGTCTGGAAGCCATGTAGTTCACAGACCCCGTCGCGCTGGAGGTCTGGAAACAATGTATTTCATAGACCCCGTCGCGCTGGAGGCCTGGAAACCATGTGGTTCATAGAGCCGTCGCGCTGGAGGTCTGGAAGCCATGTAGTTAACAAACCCCGTCGCGCTGGAAGCCTGGAAACCATGTAGTTCATAGACCCGTCGCGCTGGAGGTCTGGAAACCATGTAGTTCATAGACCCCGTCACGCTGGAAGCCTGGAAACTATGGAGTTCATAGACCCGTCGCGCTGGAGGTCTGGAAACCAAGTAGTTCATAGACCCCGTCGCGCTGGAGGTCTGGAAACCATGTAGTTCAGAGACCCCGTCGCGCTGGAAGCCTGGAAACTATGGAGTTCATAGACCCGTCGCGCTGGAGGTCTGGAAACCATGTAGTTCCCATACCCCGTCGCGCTGGAGGTCTGGAAACCATGTAGTTCATAGACCCCGTCGCGCTGGAGGTCTGGAATCCATGTGGTTCATTTCCAACTTCATTCTAAACCTAAACCTTCCTTTACAATCTAACTCAACGAATTCTTTCTTTCTCTACGTTCCAGGCACTTTAATTACACATCCCTGCTTTCTAACCTCATGGAAGTAGTTACCGTATTATTCCATAACATCTTCCTGGACGCCATCACACACACACACACACACACACACACACACCCGTACACCTGTGCCCCTGGACCCAGCCCGGCTCAGGCCAACTCCAACACAGTGACAAACATTCGGAAAGCCGTCGCCGCTTCACCTAACCATGGGACGAACGACCTTAACCACATTGTTAAACAACGTCAATACCCAATACATATCTTTAAATGCCCCTTGCCCCCTTCCCTCACACGGATCTGGTCGTTTAAGACGGCGAAAAACGCTCTACATAAACGACCACACAGGGATTACTTGCTAGGCACTCATGTCTGCTTGGACAACCTGCTAGGCACTCCTGTCTACCTGGACAACCTGCTAGGCACTCCTGTCTACCTGGACAACCTGCTAGGCACTCCTGTCTACCTGGACAACCTGCTAGGCACTCCTGTCTACCTGGACAACCTGCTAGGCACTCCTGTCTACCTGGACAACCTGCTAGGCACTCCTGTCTACCTGGACAACCTGCTAGGCACTCCTGTCTACCTGGACAGCCTGCTAGGCACTCCTGTCTACCTGGACAGCCTGCTAGGCACTCCTGTCTACTTGGACAGCCAGCTAGGCACTCCTGTCTACCTGGACAGCCTGCTAGGCACTCCTGTCTACCTGGACAGCCTGCTAGGCACTCCTGTCTACCTGGACAGCCTGCTAGTCACTCCTGTCTACCTGGACAGCCTGCTAGGCACTCCTGTCTACCTGGACAGCCTGCTAGGCACTCCTGTCTACCTGGACAGCCTGCTAGGCACTCCTGTCTACCTGGACAGCCTGCTAGGCACTCCTGTCTACCTGGACAGCCTGCTAGGCACTCCTGTCTACCTGGACAACCTGCTAGGCACTCCTGTCTACCTGGACAGCCTGCTAGGCACTCCTGTCTACCTGGACAACCTGCTAGGCACTCCTGTCTACCTGGACAACCTGCTAGGCACTCCTGTCTACCTGGACAACCTGCTAGGCACTCCTGTCTACCTGGACAACCTGCTAGGCACTCCTGTCTACCTGGACAACCTGCTAGGCACTCCTGTCTACCTGGACAGCCTGCTAGGCACTCCTGTCTACCTGGACAGCCTGCTAGGCACTCCTGTCTACCTGGACAGCCTGCTAGGCACTCCTGTCTACCTGGACAGCCAGCTAGGCACTCCTGTCTACCTGGACAGCCTGCTAGGCACTCCTGTCTACCTGGACAGCCTGCTAGGCACTCCTGTCTACCTGGACAGCCTGCTAGGCACTCCTGTCTACCTGGACAACCTGCTAGGCACTCCTGTCTACTTGGACAACCTGCTAGGCACTCCTGTCTACTTGGACAACCTGCTAGGCACTCCTGTCTACTTGGACAACCTGCTAGGCACTCCTGTCTACCTGGACAACCTGCTAGGCACTCCTGTCTACCTGGACAGCCTGCTAGGCACTCCTGTCTACCTGGACAGCCTGCTAGGCACTCCTGTCTACCTGGACAGCCTGCTAGGCACTCCTGTCTACCTGGACAACCTGCTAGGCACTCCTGTCTACCTGGACAACCTGCTAGGCACTCCTGTCTACCTGGACAACCTGCTAGGCACTCCTGTCTACCTGGACAACCTGCTAGGCACTCCTGTCTACTTGGACAACCTGCTAGGCACTCCTGTCTACTTGGACAACCTGCTAGGCACTCCTGTCTACCTGGACAACCTGCTAGGCACTCCTGTCTACTAGGACAACCTGCTAGGCACTCCTGTCTACTAGGACAACCTGCTAGGCACTCCTGTCTACTTGGACAACCTGCTAGGCACTCCTGTCTACCTGGCCAACCTGCTAGGCACTCCCGTCTACTTAAACAACCTGCTAGACACTCCTGTCTACTTGGAGAAGCTCTCCCGTCTACCACGCGCACGCTTCTCCCATAACCACGTTCCCCCCTCACCGTCTCTCTCCCTCCCGTCCCGCCGACAGATACACCCCCCCCCCTCTCATCCAGCTCGTCCTCCTGTCTCGTAATCACAAGAGAAGAAAAACAGCCCCCAAAATTTGTGCCTTACAGTCGGCTTGACGTGGGAGGATAGACTCACCGCTATCCACTCCTCCTATACCTTCGCCTGACGTGGGAGGATAGACTCACCGCTATCCACTCCTCCTATACCTTCGCCTGACGTGGGAGGAGAGACTCACCGCTATCCACTCCTCCTATACCTTCGCCTGACGTGGGAGGATAGACTCACCACTAGCCACTCCCCCTATACCTTCGCCTGACGGGGGAGGATAGACACACACACACACACACCACATACACACACTACACACACACCACACACACACACTACACACACACACACACACACACACACACACACCACACAATGCTTACGTCCCCAGTTCACGGACGTGTCCGCTAACCACGCAGAGCCATGGCGACATCAGACAAGCGACGCCTCCATCTACATACAGCCAAACGTCCGAACACAAGAGAGTCCAATCGAAGAGCGAAGGCGATAAGAAACGGATGGGGGGCGAAAACGAGTGGAATCCGTGGCAAGCTACGAGAGTCAATGAGCCAGATCAACCTCTCTCTCTCTCTCTCTCTCTCTCTCTCTCTCTCTCTCTCTCTCTCTCTCTCTCTCTCTCTCTCTCTCCTGGGCCGTGGTAATGGTCTATGCTCTGGTCTGATCTCACCCAGACGTAACGCTCGGATAGAAAACGTTCCAGGGTCTTGTGCTGCCACGTCAGAAAACGTCGGAAGGTCTTGTATTGCTTGGTTGAGAAGCTAGAAAACGTTACATTGCTTCAATGCGAAGCTAGAAAACGTTTGAAGGTCTTATAGTTGCCCTAAAACGGTCTTATAGTTGACCTAAAAAGGTCTCATAGTTGCCCTAAAAAGGTCTTATAATTGCCCTAAAAAGGTCTTATAATTGCCGTAAAAAGGTCTTATAATTGCCGTAAAAAGGTCTTATAATTACCCTGAAAAGGACTTATAGTTACCCTAAAAAAGGTCTTATAGTTGCCCTAAAAAGGTGTTATAGTTACCCTTAAGCCATACAATTAATATATCAATATATTATGACTACTACGTGTTAATCAAAACACTGACACGATACGTAAGTTATTATGGGAAATGTTAACTTTGACCTCCTCCCGTGCAGGTCATCCATCTGCCGCTCGTCAGGTCAAGGTCAGAGACTCCTACCTCATGACCCATCCCCAAAAACACAGACACACACACACACTACCACTGAGGATGTTTGTAATCAGTGGGTTTATTTCAGTCGTCACGCTCCGTGAAGATGACGTCTGGTGGAAGCGGAGACGGTCTCTGCCTCGTGTCTCTGGGGAGCGAGATGGTTGGTGGTGTGGTGTGGAAGCGGGATGGTGTGGTGTGTGTGTGGAAGCGGGATGGTGTGGTGTGTATATATATATATATATATATATATATATATATATATATACGCGCGCGCGATTTTTTCATTACATATGCAAAATTTATGCAAATACGCGCCCCAAATTCTAATCACCTGGAGACCTCCCCAAATGGTATAAGCTATGGCTGAGGTAATGAAGTTTACATGGGTCAATGTGGTAACGTGTTCACACACACACATACACC
>NC_092273.1:23764071-23766571 GCF_036320965.1 Panulirus ornatus
AGAGACTGTGTACAGAATGGAAAAAGGTGAGAACAATGGAAGTAAGGGGAGTGGGGGAGGAATGGGATGTATTTAGGGAATCAGTGATGGATTGCGCAAAAGATGCTTGTGGCATGAGAAGAGTGGGAGGTGGGCTGTTTAGAAAGGGTAGTGAGTGGTTGGATGAAGAAGTAAGAGTATTAGTGAAAGAGAAGAGAGAGGCATTTGGACGATTTTTGCAGGGAAAAAATGCAATTGAGTGGGAGAAGTATAAAAGAAAGAGACAGGAGGTCAAGAGAAAGGTGCAAGAGGTGAAAAAAAGGGCAAATGAGAGTTGGGGTGAGAGAGTATCAGTAAATTTTAGGGAGAATAAAAAGATGTTCTGGAAGGAGGTAAATAGGGTGCGTAAGACAAGGGAACAAATGGGAACTTCAGTGAAGGGCGTAAATGGGGAGGTGATAACAAGTAGTGGTGATGTGAGAAGGAGATGGAATGAGTATTTTTAAGGTTTGTTGAATGTGTCTGATGACAGAGTGGCAGATATAGGGTGTTTGGGTCGAGGTGGTGTGCAAAGTGAGAGGGTTAGGGAAAATGATTTGGTAAACAGAGAAGAGGTAGTAAAAGCTTTGCGGAAGATGAAAGCCGGCAAGGCAGCAGGTTTGGATGGTATTGCAGTGGAATTTATTAAAAAAGGGGGTGACTGTATTGTTGACTGGTTGGTAAGGTTATTTAATGTATGTATGACTCATGGTGAGGTGCCTGAGGATTGACGGAATGCGTGCATAGTGCCATTGTACAAAGGCAAAGGGGATAAGAGTGAGTGCTCAAATTACAGAGGTATAAGTTTGTTGAGTATTCCTGGTAAATTATATGGGAGGGTATTGATTGAGAGGGTGAAGGCATGTACAGAGCATCAGATTGGGGAAGAGCAGTGTGGTTTCAGAAGTGGTAGAGGATGTGTGGATCAGGTGTTTGCTTTGAAGAATGTATGTGAGAAATACTTAGAAAAGCAAATGGATTTGTATGTAGCATTTATGGATCTGGAGAAGGCATATGATAGAGTTGATAGAGATGCTCTGTGGAAGGTATTAAGAATATATGGTGTGGGAGGCAAGTTGTTAGAAGCAGTGAAAAGTTTTTATCGAGGATGTAAGGCATGTGTACGTGTAGGAAGAGAGGAAAGTGATTGGTTCTCAGTGAATGTAGGTTTGCGGCAGGGGTGTGTGATGTCTCCATGGTTGTTTAATTTGTTTATGGATGGGGTTGTTAGGGAGGTAAATGCAAGAGTCTTGGAAAGAGGGGCAAGTATGAAGTCTGTTGGGGATGAGAGAGCTTGGGAAGTGAGTCAGTTGTTGTTCGCTGATGATACAGCGCTGGTGGCGGATTCATGTGAGAAACTGCAGAAGCTGGTGACGGAGTTTGGTAAAGTGTGTGGAAGAAGAAAGTTAAGAGTAAATGTGAATAAGAGCAAGGTTATTAGGTACAGTAGGGTTGAGGGTCAAGTCAATTGGGAGGTGAGTTTGAATGGAGAAAAACTGGAGGAAGTGAAGTGTTTTAGATATCTGGGAGTGGATCTGTCAGCGGATGGAACCATGGAAGCGGAAGTGGATCATAGGGTGGGGGAGGGGGCAAAAATTTTGGGAGCCTTGAAAATGTGTGGAAGTCGAGAACATTATCTCGGAAAGCGAAAATGGGTATGTTTGAAGGAATAGTGGTTCCAACAATGTTGTATGGTTGCGAGGCGTGGGCTATGGATAGAGTTGTGCGCAGGAGGATGGATGTGCTGGAAATGAGATGTTTGAGGACAATGTGTGGTGTGAGGTGGTTTGATCGAGTAAGTAACGTAAGGGTAAGAGAGATGTGTGGAAATAAAAAGAGCGTGGTTGAGAGAGCAGAAGAGGGTGTTTTGAAATGGTTTGGGCACATGGAGAGAATGAGTGAGGAAAGATTGACCAAGAGGATATATGTGTCGGAGGTGGAGGGAACGAGGAGAAGAGGGAGACCAAATTGGAGGTGGAAAGATGGAGTGAAAAGGATTTTGTGTGATCGGGGCCTGAACATGCAGGAGGGTGAAAGGAGGGCAAGGAATAGAGTGAATTGGAGCGATGTGGTATACAGGGGTTGACGTGCTGTCAGTGGATTGAATCAAGGCATGTGAAGCGTCCGGGGTAAACCATGGAAAGCTGTGTAGGTATGTGTATTTGCGTGTGTGGACGTGTGTATGTACATGTGTATGGGGGGGGGGGGGGGTTGGGCCATTTCTTTCGTCTGTTTCCTTGCGCTACCTCGCAAACGCGGGAGACAGCGACGAGGTATAAAAAAAAAAAAATATATATATATATATATATATATATATATATATATATATATATATATATATATATATATATATATATACCCAGAGCGCAGGCAGGCGAGGTGATGTGACCCGTACGTGTCTGGGGAGTGTGCTCTCAGATGGGTGTATTTCTGGAGTCCAAGATTGGACTAGGGAGTTTAGAGCTTCTCGGGAGGGGGAGTG
>NC_092273.1:23771571-23784071 GCF_036320965.1 Panulirus ornatus
CTCTCTCTCTCTCTCTATTTTACTCCTCTTCCCTTCCTCCTCCTCTTCGTTCCACACCACAACAGTCCTTATGTCACTTCATCTACGGAGTAACAGGCTGGTTAGGTTAGGTAATTTGGGGCTGGGGGGGGGGGCGCTATTTGGGGCTGGGGAGGGCGCTATTTGGGGCTGGGGATGGGGTACTTGGGGCTTGGGCGCCCCTGTCAATTCTCAAGGTCGTTATAAAGGGGCCTTTTCACCACCACCACCAACCGTAAACATCATAGAACACGTACGTAGTTCAGGAGACGGAGGTCATCCTCGGAGCATATCAAGCTCTCACTTCAGCCTTGGTTCTTTCCGAAGAACCACCTTCAACCAAGTACTCCAAGGACACCACTACAAGCAGTGGAGGTGTTTCGCTTTTACACAGATGTTGAAATCCCCACCTCTTCCCTCCTCGCGCCATTTCGACTCGATGTCTCCCTCTGACGATAGAACATCCCTTCACTACACAGTCAGGGACACACCCTTGCAAACACACACACTAAAATCACTCATCCCTACATCTTCCAAGACAAACTGCACGCCCATCGACCTACCGAAGCTAATGGCTATATTCCTTACCTATATATATATATATATATATATATATATATATATATATATATATATATATATATATATATATATATATATATGTATATATCGTAACCGACATGGCATAGGGCGAAATACCATGTTCTATTTAAGGGCGCGCCTGGTAGGGATCAAAACACAGGATGACATAAAGAATAGATTCATCCCAGCTCACTAGGGTGTTCGTGCATCGCCCTCCCATCACGACTCGTACACAGGCGTGTGGGAAAAGAGGCGTCGCAGTAATGAATACAAAAAGGATCTAAAAGACAAGCAGCGTCTCCAGCAGCCAGTATAGAAAACGGGGTGTCCCTCTTATCGGTATAGAAAACTAAGGGTGTGTCTCTCTCTTAATATCCATCGCTTTACATTACCTTGAGTAAGAGTTTGAGAGAGAATGTGTTTTGGCCTGGCTCGTCCCAACACCCCTTCCCACAGCCCAGCCGGCGAACACATTGGGTGGGTGGGTGTGTATGTGTGTGTGCAGACCTACCTACCCACCTACCTGTCACGCTTTCAACACAGGACTAAGAGATTACACTAAGGGGGCGGGAGGAGGGAGCGCCCACACGGGATAGGGGGAGGATGGGGTTACATGACCCGCCACTGCCCCCCTCAACCCCAACCCACGTCCACCTCTCAACCCACGTCTGCCCCTCAACCCACGTCTCCCTCAACCAACGTCCTCCTCAACCCCCGTCTCCAGCGGCGGAGGAGGGAGGAGTCGCTGTGTGTGTGTGGCCTGGTCTGACGCCCTGTATACTGTCCCCCTGATGAGCCAAGCCATCTTCCTGGGGGTCTATCAGTCTTGCCTAGGGCCCATACCCTGAGTCTTGCATAGGGTCCATACCCTGAGTCTTGCCTAGGGCCCATACCCTGAGTCTTACCTAGGGCCCATACCCTGAGTCTCGCCTAGGGCCCATACCCTGAGTCTCGCCTAGGGCCCATACCCTGAGTCTTGCCTAGGGCCCATACCCTGAGTCTTGCCTAGGGCCCATACCCTGAGTCTCGCCTAGGGTCCATACCCTGAGTCTTGCCTAGGGCCCATACCCTGAGTCTCGCCTAGGGCCCATACCCTGAGTCTTGCCTAGGGCCCATACCCTGAGTCTTGCCTAGGGCCCATACCCTGAGTCTTGCCTAGGGCCCATACCCTGAGTCTTGCCTAGGGCCCATACCGAGTCTTGCCTAGGGCCCATATCCTGAGTCTCGCCTGGGGCCCATATCTTGAGTCTTGGGTAGGGCCCATACCCTGAGTCTTGCCTAGGGCCCATACCGAGTCTTGCCTAGGGCCCATATCCTGAGTCTCGCCTGGGGCCCATATCCTGAGTCTTGGGTAGGGCCCATACCCTGAGCCTTGCCTAGGGCCCATACCCTGAGACTCGCCTGGGGCCCATACCCTGAGTCCTGGGTAGGGCCCATACCCTGAGTCTTGCCTAGGGCCCATACCCTGAGTCTCGCCTGGGGCCCATATCCTGAGTCTTGCCTAGGGCCCATATCCTGAGTCTTGCCTAGGGCCCATACCCTGAGTCTTGCCTAGGGCCCATACCCTGAGTCTCGCCTAGAGCCCATACCCTGAGTCTTGCCTAGGGCCCATACCCTGAGTCTTGCCTAGGGCCCATACCCTGAGTCTTGCCTAGGGCCCATATCCTGAGTCTCGCCTAAGGCCCATATCCTGAGTCTTGCCTAGGGCCCATATCCTGAGTCTCGCCTAAGGCCCATATCCTGAGTCTTGCCTAGGGCCCATACCCTGAGTCTTGCCTAGGGCCCATACCCTGAGACTTGCCTAGGGCCCATACCCTGAGTCTCGCCTAGGGCCACCTTCAGTCTTGCCTAGGGCCCATACCCTGAGTCTCGCCTGGGGCCCATATCTTGAGTCTTGGGTAGGGCCCATACCCTGAGTCTTGCCTAGGGCCCATACCGAGTCTTGCCTAGGGCCCATATCCTGAGTCTCGCCTGGGGCCCATATCCTGAGTCTTGGGTAGGGCCCATACCCTGAGTCTTGCCTAGGGCCCATACCCTGAGACTCGCCTGGGGCCCATATCCTGAGTCCTGGGTAGGGCCCATACCCTGAGTCTTGCCTAGGGCCCATACCCTGAGTCTCGCCTGGGGCCCATATCCTGAGTCTTGCCTAGGGCCCATATCCTGAGTCTTGCCTAGGGCCCATACCCTGAGTCTTGCCTAGGGCCCATACCCTGAGTCTCGCCTAGGGCCCATACCCTGAGTCTTGCCTAGGGCCCATACCCTGAGTCTTGCCTAGGGCCCATACCCTGAGTCTTGCCTAGGGCCCATATCCTGAGTCTCGCCTAAGGCCCATATCCTGAGTCTTGCCTAGGGCCCATATCCTGAGTCTCGCCTAAGGCCCATATCCTGAGTCTTGCCTAGGGCCCATACCCTGAGTCTTGCCTAGGGCCCATACCCTGAGACTTGCCTAGGGCCCATACCCTGAGTCTCGCCTAGGGCCACCTTCAGTCTTGCCTAGGGCCCACCTAACTACACAAACACAGACACACACGCCAGACTCTTAACATATTTTCAGAATCCTTTAATGCACTTTCGCAATTATTTTTTCAAGGTCATTCACAGACACGCGCGTGGTCCCAGTCTAGGGAAAAGGTCACCACGTCTCTACGAGGCTTTGCCACGGAAAATCATCATCTCTACCACATCGAAAACGCCCGCGTCAGCAGGCGTTTACAACGTCCCACTGCAGCGAAAACGCCCGCGTCAGTGGGAGTTTACAACGTCCCACTGAATATAAAATCAAGGCAGTTCTTTTTTGTTATAAACTCCCACCAACACCCAATAAAAAAGAATACTTCCCACGTATTCCCTGCGTGTCGTAGAAGGCGACTAAAAGGGGAGGGAGCGGGTGGCTGGAAATCCTCCCCTCTCGTTTTTTTTTTGATTTTCCAAAAGAAGGAACAGAAAAGGGGGCCAGGTGAGGATTTTCCCTTTAAGGCCCAGTCCTCTGTTCTTAACGCTACCTCGCAAACGCGGGAAATGGCGAATAGTATGAAAAAAAAAAAAAAAAAAATATATATATATATATATATTATGGGGTATGGGGGGGGTGGGGGTATGGGGGGGGGGTTGGGCCATTTCTTTCGTCTGTTTCCTTGCGCTACCTCGCAAACGCGGGAGACAGCGACAAAGTATAAAAAAAAAAAAAAAAAAAAAAATATATATATATATATATATATATATATATATATATATATATATATATATATATATATATATATATATATATATATATGGTAGAAAGGATACAGCCTACATATCTCTCACGTGTATGATATACATGGTGTCACATGTGATGTAACACACACACTCACATACATGCGCGTGCAGTGCCTCACAGCAGAAATTAAAACATGAAAAACGGGGAAGAAATGTTGGAGATGAGGGCATATCGAAGGACATTTCCAAAATAAAAGTATATGATACACTTGTCTGGTTAAGCAAGGTCGTCATGTGGTGAACGAGGGGAGCGTCCAGCGAAGTTCGCAAAGAGACAAGAGTCCGGCTGCTTCAACACAGCGGAGTCGAACTCAGCCACAAGTGGCGATCACTGGCGTATCCAACTTCAGACAAGCGCGGTAAAGATCATAGTGAAATAATTGAGGAGGAGGAGGAAGAGGAGGAAGAAAAGGAGGAAGAGTAAGGAGGAGAAGGAGGAGGAGGACGAGGAGGAGGAAGAAGAGGAGGAGGAAGAAGAAGAGGAGGAGGAGGAGGATGAGGAGGAAGAAGAGGAGGAGAAGGAGGAAGGAGCCGGAGGAGAAGGAGGAAGAAGAAGAGGAGGAGGAGGAGGAGAGGAAGGAAGCAAAAACCCTGACCTTTTCAATGGCAAGAATCAATCCCGATTTTCATTCAAGAAGAGAAGCGGGACGGGGATGTGAGAAGCCGACGAGGCTACTGGAACACAAGAAGGAAGAAGAGACTTGAACAACGAGTCCACAGTCTGGCTTTCGTGTGTGTGTGTGTGTGTGTGTGTGTGTGTGTGTGTGTGTTTGAGAAATCTTTCGTCGTGGTGCACCGGGAGGAACCGTGCGGACTCACCAGATGTATACGTCGGACAGAATAATGAAACATTCGCAATTCAGGCATGAATAAGGAGGCACCACTGATCCGGGCGCCCAGAGGGTAATGCCGTCCCAAGAGCCATGGACTTCCGCAAAGGGGTGGTCACTGCATCTCTCTCTCTCTCTCTCTCTCTCTCTCTCTCTCTCTCTCTCTCTCTCTCTCTCTCTCTCTCCCTCTCTCTCTCTCTCAAAACTCAAAGACGCAATGACTGAGGCACACACCCCACACCCCGCCACTCATTATCACCAACGAGAGGGAGGTGAGGAACGGTCCAACATAATGGCTTCTCCACAGAAATTCCGGATACACGAAGATGGCTGCTTACAGCAACACCAGTGTGGCTTTCCTCATCTTCAGAGACTCTCTCTCTCTCTCTCTCTCTCTCTCTCTCTCTCTCTCTCTCTAGCCTAGCGGTAGCACTCCCGCCTGCGTGGCAGGCGGGGTCCCGGGTTCGAGCCTGGCTGCTGGAGGTTTGTTTCGTTCTATGAAAGTGCGCGTTTCATATGCACTCTTGTTCTCGTGTGTGTGTGTGTGTGTGTGTGTGTGTGTGTAACAGATACAATGGTGACAGAAATAAGGTAATGGGGAAGACTTGTGAGGAGCTGTAACATCATCATATGTCTCCCAGCAACAGTTTTCTTTCTCCTGTGGGTTCATATTTTCCATTTCATAATTGTGTCAGACATGACACTTATGTTCAAATTATCACGTGTGTGTGTGTGTGTGTGTGTGTGTGTGTGTGTGTGTGTGTGTGTGTGTGTGTGTGTGTGTGTGTATCGTACACTTGTAATTAACTTTTCAAAATGCTATACGGGGGGAGACTTTACACTCGTGGGTTCCCCCAATCTCTTGACATTCTTTACCGCACAACTCTTATCTTATATTCTGTATGTCATCTACATTCACAATTTCATTACTCATGTCAATTCCTCCACTACAATTAACATGACTGCACTTCACGACATCATTTCTAACACGTTTCTTGCTTATATCCCTGTTATGAACTCTGGTTCCTGAGCATCTGCATATTTAGGACGACAATGCGCTGTTGATGTCATTACACAGACTCAAAACTTAAAAGAATGATGACTAAATCACCCATTCCTCTTCTCTCTTCCGTGGTGTACAACTCTGTGTGTCACTATCACTCGGCTCTCTTCATTCCGGCACCCGTCTCTTTCTTTTACTCTCCTCCGAGGAACTCCCATTAGTTCCCACCCGTGACTAGACACGAGAGGCGTGTGTTCCAATTTGGGTTCCCTCACATACGGGACGTGAACTGTTTGCTGAATAATGCGTACGTCTTCCACACCCAACGTAAATGCATGCCATTCTAATATCTGCCGGAGACAGTCTGTCTCCGGCACAGTTTCAACTCGTAAACTGAGTCTTTTAAGGACACTCGACGCGTACAATGTCGGTCGGCTCCCAAGCCCCTGTCACACACACACACACACACAGATTCCTGGAGCTTATTTCCACCTAGATAACAGACATACTGGGGCCTTCCTTCGCTATGTCTCATCCTATTTACAATGTATTTCCTTGGGGTCGAATTTCATCTGCCACGCAACACGCGGTGCGCGATGATTACGGTCTGTGTTAAGGGTTGTAGTGTGTGTGTGTCGAATACAGTTCCATCTAGAGAGAGAGAGAGAGAGAGAGAGAGAGAGAGAGAGAGAGAGAGAGAGAGAGAGAGAGAGAGAGAGAGAGATCCATGTTGAGCGGGGGGGAAGGCTCAAGGTCATGAGGGTCAAGGTCATCAGCGAGGCGCGTCTTGACCTTGATGGCGAGGGGAGGTCATGGTCTATAATTCCCCCACCCCCCCCTCACCAAGTGAGAACTTCACCCCCCCACCCAAATCCTGGGTTGTATGGGGGGGGGGGGGATGATGTTTGTGTAGGGGGAGGACCCCGGGTGTTGGTCAAGCTCATGACGGGAGACGTGTGGAGTGTGTGCGTCATGACGGGAGACGTGTGGATTGTGTGCGTCATGACGGAAGACGTGTGGAGTGTGTGCGTCATGACGGGAGACGTGTGGATTGTGTGCGTCATGACGGGAGACGTGTGGATTGTGTGCGTCATGACGGGAGACGTGTGGAGTGTGTGCGTCATGACGGGAGACGTGTGGATTGTGTGCGTCATGACGGGAGACGTGTGGAGTGTGTGCGTCATGACGGGAGACGTGTGGATTGTGTGCATCATGACGGGAGACGTGTGGATTGTGTGCGTCATGACGGGAGACGTGTGGATTGTGTGCGTCATGACGGGAGACGTGTGGAGTGTGTGCGTCATGACGGGAGACGTGTGGATTGTGTGCGTCATGACGGGAGACGTGTGGATTGTGTGCATCATGACGGGAGACGTGTGGATTGTGTGCATCATGACGGGAGACGTGTGGAATGTGTGCGTCATGACGGGAGACGTGTGGATTGTGTGCGTCATGACGGGAGACGTGTGGATTGTGTGCATCATGACGGGAGACGTGTGGATTGTGTGCATCATGACGGGAGACGTGTGGATTGTGTGCGTCATGACGGGAGACGTGTGGATTGTGTGCGTCATGACGGGAGACGTGTGGATTGTGTGCATCATGACGGGAGACGTGTGGATTGTGTGCATCATGACGGGAGACGTGTGGATTGTGTGCGTCATGACGGGAGACGTGTGGATTGTGTGCATCATGACGGGAGACGTGTGGAGTGTGTGCGTCATGACGGGAGACGTGTGGATTACAGTGTGCGTCATGACGGGAGACGTGTGGAGTGTGTGCGTCATGACGGGAGACGTGTGGATTGTGTGCATCATGACGGGAGACGTGTGGATTACAGTGTGCATCATGACGGGAGACGTGTGGATTACAGTGTGCGTCATGACGGGAGACGTGTGGATTACAGTGTGCGTCATGACGGGAGACGTGTGGATCACGGTGTGCGTCATGACGGGGGACGTGTGGATTGAGCGTGTCATGACGGGAGACGTGTGGATTACAGTGTGCGTCATGGCGGGAGACGTGTGGATTGTGTGCATCATGACGGGAGACGTGTGGATTGTGTGCGTCATGACGGGAGACGTGTGGATTGTGTGCGTCATGAGGGGAGACGTGTGGATTGTGTACGTCATGACGGGAGACGTGTGGATTGTGTGCATCATGACGGGAGACGTGTGGATTGTGTGCGTCATGAGGGGAGACGTGTGGATTGTGTGCGTCATGAGGGGAGACGTGTGGATTGTGTACGTCATGACGGAAGACGTGTGGATTACTGTGCGTCATGACGGGAGACGTGTGGATGTACAAGTGCCGTAGTGGAGGTGTGGATGCCTCCACTCAGGCAAGGGCGCCCGTGTGGATGATCCACCATGCACGTCATGCCACCCCTTGAACGTCCACGAGTCGTACCCAAGCACCTCCATCATGTAACCCGGAAATATAAGTCACGAACAACTTAATCATAACAATTTCCGGGTGTTACCGAACTCCGCCTGTGCCCTTCACTGTGTCAAGCTGTTGACGAATGGGAATACAGCCTCGTCCCGGGCCCTCACCTTCCAGCTGCTGAACGTAGCGCAGCATCAGGAGCTACAGGAACACCCCCCCCCCTCCCCCTCCGATGTATGACCCGGAGCCTTTGCATAAAATGGTGTCCTTAGGTAATTGTAAACAATGAACTAATACCATATTCGGTGCACGTCCTAACGACGGGGGGTTGACGTATGGGTCATATTCCTTCGTGAAATTCTAACAATATAGCATTGTCTTTTCCTCCCCACACGTCTGCTTCATGGCCTCCCTTCACACACTGCCAATGGGAGACTTCGCCCTTTCTTTCTTTTTTTTCCTCTCGCAAGGGAGAGAGAGAGAGAGAGGGAGAGAGAGAGAGAGAGAGGGAGAGGAATTAACATCTCTGGCTGCCTCGCCCTTTCCCCGTGCCACCTCTCTCTCTCTCTCTCTCTCTCTCTCTCTCTCTCTCTCTCTCTCTCTCTCTCTCTCTCTCCGTCCGTCCGTGCACGAAAAGGAGGGGGGGGGGGGGGGAAATGTTGTCCATGGTGGCCCGTACAACCGTAGGGCGACGTCCACACCGGGCCGGCCTGGAGTGCTTACAAGGGCGCCACCATTCACACATGACCTGACCCCCCCTTGTGGTGACACTCGGGGGGTCACACACACACCCAGCCAGCCAGCCAGCCCTCCCAAACGAACGGTCATGCTCATCTTCACAGTCAACTTGACCTTCTTAATAACGCCAACAACCACTGTCCACACACACACACACACACACACACACACACACACACAGAGCCAACTTAACCACCCCATTCGACACCCAACCACCACCACCACCACGACAGACAGTTCCAACCAATAGTAAACCACGACCTTGATGAGCTAACCATCGCCAGCACACATCCAGGCCAAACCAAGGCTGGCCCCAGGATTCGAACTCGGGTCAAGAGCCAGCCCCAGGCCAGAACCTAACCCAGGGTGTTGTCATGGGGTGGGGGAGGGGGGGGGGGACCCTCGCCACACAACACTTGCCAACGAAATCTCTTTTTTTTAATCGCCCCAAAACCCCATGGCTCGATCGATAGGTGTTGGACGGCTCGGGGACATCATATAAGTGTGTGTGTGTGTGTGTGAGAGAGAGAGAGAGAGAGAGAGAGAGAGAGAGAGAGAGAGAGAGAGAGAGAGAGAGAGAGAGAGAGAGAGAGAGAGAGAGAGTGTGTGTGTGTGTGTGTGTGTGTGTGTGTGTGTGTGTGTGTGTGCGTGTGTGCGTGGGGGGCGCGCGCCAACCTCCGGGCATTTTACTGCCAACGCCACACCACGAGCGTGCGTTCGTCAACGCCACGCCTGCATCATTTACACCCGAGGGTAAACAAATGTTTACCATTCCTCTACGGAAGCGGGGTGGGGTGGGGGGCCCCCCAAACTCATGGTGGGTTGATAGGTAATTTCATTTTTCGACTCGACTCCCTCTCTCTCTCTCTCCCTTCCCCGCCCCCCCTCCAAGATTGCCTGCCAGCATCCAACACCCACACCCCAGCACGCGACACCCTGACTAAACTACCCTTTGGCTTGTTCAGTGCAATTAACCCTTATCATCAGACCTGAACCAGTTGTACATTATCACATTTCTTAGATGGCATCGTCCCCCCCCCCCACCCAACCCATCACCCTTTTTTTTTTCCCCTCCCTTGCTCTTCAACTTCAGATCAACGCCCCCATCTCGTCCCCTCCCACCCATTTCCCATATACATACAGTTCATCTCAACCATCTCTCGCTATCTCCCGTCTATCTGTAATCAACCCCAAGACCCCATTGTGAAAGGGTCATGTGTCACCCCAGGACCCCATTGTGAAAGGGGCCAAGTGTCACCCCAGCACCCCATTGTGAAAGGGTTCATGTGTCACCCCAGGACCCCCGTTGTGAAATGGGCCATGTGTCCCCCCTAGGACCCTATTCTGAAAGAACCCATTCGTTAACTCAGTACCCCTTCTTCCAGGGTGCTCATGCGACTCCCATCCCGCACTACAATCAGTAGCAGGGGGAGGGGGATGGGATGGGCGAGACGAACTCGCCTGAAGCGAGAAGTATGTTGACGAGACTGTACGACGGCCAAGCCTCGCTCAAGATGACCCCCTTCGCTCGCCAGCGTTTAACCTCGGGGTGATGGAGGAGGAGGAGGAGGAGGAGGAGGAGGAGGAGGAGGAGGTGGAGGGGGGAAAGGGCGAACTCCAGGTATAACTGCTTCTCTGAAGTTCTGTTCAATTTTCAAGCTGTGATGAAAGGAAGCGAGTTCACCAATAACCAAGGAATCTCTCTCTCTCTCTCTCTCTCTCTCTCTCTCTCTCTCTCTCTCTATTACCGACGCCACCGTCCAGCCAGCCGCCTGGGTTCGACGCCTGCCTGCGCCTTCACGGAGTGGCGCCTTTGACGAGCGATCATTCCATACGCATCGCACCCCCACCATCACCCACCCATCTCCATCGGGCGAGACCGCTATCGAACCTCACCTTCATCTCTTCCGTCCAGGTTATCAACCAGTCGACCAACAAGAGCTTAGGGGGGCAGAGGTTGATGTTGGAAACCATAACTCAAGTTTGGGAGGGGGAAAAAGCCTTTCGACTTTCTACCACCACGGTGCCAACGGTGGACATGCCTCACACAACAGGGAGCAGCTTGGTAGCTTCTCGGACGCATTCCCTCCATAGTATATATATATATATATATATATATATATATATATATATATATATATATATATATATATATATATATATATATTCCTATGAGTCCATGGGGAAAATGAAACACGAAAAGTTCCCAAGTGCACTTTCGTGTAATAATCACATCATCAGGGGAGACACAAGAGAGAAATATAAGTCAGTTGATATACATCGAAGAGACGAAGCTAAGATGCCATTTGGTAAACATGTGATTGTCCAAAACATACAACGAGCGTTCATAAACTTATCTTACAAACCTTATCAACAATAAAGTTATCTAATTTGTATAGACCATCACTAATATTAAGATTATAATTCTTTGTGTATTTAATGATAGAAGATTTAATGATATTTCTCTCTCTCTCTCTCTCTCTCTCTCTCTCTCTCTCTCTCTCTCTCTCATATATATATTTTTTTTTTTTTTTTTTTCATACGATTCGCCATTTCCCGCATTTGCGAGGTAGCATTAAGAACAGAGGACTGGGCCTTAGAGGGAAAATCCTCACCTGGCCCCCTTCTCTGTTCCTTCTTTTGGAAAATTAAAAAAAAACGAGAGGGGAGGATTTCCAGCCACCCGCTCCCTCCCCTTTTAGTCGCCTTCTACGACACGCAGGGAATACGTGGGAAGTATTCTTTCTCCCCTATCCCCAGGGATATATATATATATATATATATATATATATATATATATATATATATATATATATATATATATATATAATCTAAGGCATCATTATCTTTTTTAAGGTTGCTCGGCTATGTTTCCATTGGGTTATAATTTGTTATTGTAAATACGGTAGAGAAATCTGGCCTGTGGCAATCAACTGGGAAGAAATTATCCGGAAGGAAGTTGTCACGCGGTACAACTACTTGCATATACATTTTCTTTTTTTTTTCCTGAAATAATCAGCTGAGTAAGGCAAGAGTGTAATCACAACCGCACCTTACAACCTACTACCATAAGGTGTGGGCCACAAATACCAACGACCCACGGTGACCCGACCTCACACGGACAACCATACTCACCCTGACGTACGTGGAAGTCCTTGGCGAAGGACCGGTCGGAGCCTGGGAGAAAACACGGACAAACTGGACTGAAAAACGGCCAGATCAAATCAGACACGCCGTGGTATATACGGAAGGCAACACGACCTTTAAGTGGACGGTGTGATTAAAAGGTCAACGCCATCATACGCCAAGGGTCGTCCTGTCGTCTTCGAGATGGCCTCGTATCGTGCTCGAGGGTCGTCACGTCCCCCTCGAGACCCGTCCTGTCGTGTTCAAGGGTCGTAAAGTCGTCCTCGAGAATCGTACTGTCGTGTTCAAGGGTCGTAAAGTCGTCCTCGAGAACCGTACTGTCGTGCTCAGGGGTCGTAACGTCGTCCTCGAGAACCGTACTGTCGTGCTCAAGGATCGTAAAGTCGTCCTCGAGAATCGTACTGTCGTGGTCAAGGGTCGTTAAGTCGTCCTCGAGAACCGTACTGTCGTGTTCAAGGATCGTAAAGTCGTCCTCGAGAACCGTCCTGTCGTGTTCAAGGGTCGTAAAGTCGTCCTCGAGAACCGTCCTGTCGTGT
>NC_092273.1:23789071-23844071 GCF_036320965.1 Panulirus ornatus
ATTATGACCATAATGTGTCAGCATTATGACCAACGTGGGCAGCATGTGTCAGCATTATGACCAACGTGGGCAGCATGTGTCAGCATTATGACCAACGTGGGCAGCATGTATCAGCATTATGACCATAATGTGTCAGCATTATGACCAACGTGGGCAGCATGTGTCAGCATTATGACCATAATGTGTCAGCATTATGACCAACGTGGGCAGCATGACTCACGCCACCAGCGCTTGCTGTAACGCCTGTAACTTGTACTGTACTGTACCTGTAACCTTGATGCCTTCAACGGTACACACAATTCTATGCTCACTACGGTACATGTACCCGGTACACACATCCCGTGTGTACCGTTGACGCTCCCAACGGTACATACACCCCCTACTGTACATGTACCCGGTACACACATCCCGTGTGTACCGTTGACGCTCCCAACGGTACATACACCCCCTACGGTACATGTACCCGGTACACTCATCCCGTGTGTACCGTTGACGCTCCCAACGGTACATACACCCCCTACGGTACATGTACCCGGTACACTCATCCCGTGTGTACCGTTGACGTTCCCAACGGTACATACACCCCCTACTGTACATGTACCCGGTACACTCATCCCGTGTGTACCGTTGACGCTCCCAACGGTACATACACCCCCTACGTTACATGTACCCGGTACACACATCCCGTGTGTACCGTTGACGCTCCCAACGGTACATACACCCCCTACGGTACATGTACCCGGTACACACATCCAGTGTGTACCGTTGACGCTCCCAACGGTACATACACCCCTCCTAACACTGTACCTTGTACCCTACAGGCTGTACCGTGCTGTAGCCAGCCTGTGTACCCTGCTAGGCCTGCGGTACAGCTGGAGCGGCAGCTGTACCCCAAGGGCGTGAGGTACAGTCGCTTCCTTCCCCTTCTCCCTGCAGCGGCGAGACCCGCTGGTTCTCAAGCTGTGGCTGCAGCTTAGCTTTAACAGGAAGCCTCAAGCTGTGGCTGTAGCTTATCTTTAACAGAAGACAAGCTGCGGATGCGGCTCTGGAGGTGACCTCAAGCTTAGCTTTCACGGCAGACCTCACACTGTGGCTGCAGCTCAAGCTGTGAGTGCAGCTTAGTATTAACAAGGGTGGGGTGGGGGGTTCAAACTATGACTTTAGGTTAGTTTTAACATAAAACCTCACACCGTGGCTCCAGCTTAGCTTTAACATGAGACTTTGGACTGTCGCCCCAGCTTAGCACTGACAGATGGGAGGGGGGGGGGGCTCAAACTGTGGCTCCAGCTTAGCTTTTAACAGGAGACCTCAGGCTGTGGGCCCCAGCTTAGCTTAAACAGGAGACCTTAAGCTGCTGCTGCTGCTGCAGCTTAGCTTTAACAAATCTAACAGCTGGACAGTGATACCAGAAGGTTACCAAGCTCAGTGTTACCAGACGGTTACCAGGCTCAGTGTTACCAGACGGTTACCAGGCTCAGTGATACCAGACAGTTACCAGGCTCAGTGATACCAGACAGTTACCAGGCTCAGTGATACCAGAAGGTTACCAGGCTCAGTGATACCAGACAGTTACCAGGCTCAGTGATACCAGAAGGTTACCAGGCTCAGTGATACCAGACAGTTACCAGGCTCAGTGTTACCAGACAGTTACCAGGCTCAGTGATACCAGAAGGTTACCAGGCTCAGTGTTACCAGACGGTTACCAGGCTCAGTGATACCAGACAGTTACCAGGCTCCTGGTATTCGTGAATACCATACATCTTGGAATCAGTCCTGGTAACATCCTGGTCAAATTATATGATCTCTAAGATGGGTCAAACAAAAACAAAAAAACTCCAAGTACGAAAATAATGCGTCAAAAAACTAGCCAAGCACAAAAATAAGGCGTCAGAAAACTAGCTAAGTACCAAAATAATGCGTCAAAAAACTAGCCAAGCACAAAAATAATGCGTCAAAAACTAGCTAAGTACGAAAATAATGCGTCAAAAAACTCCCTAAGTACGAATATCATGCGTCAAAAAACTCCCTAAGTACGAAAATAATGCGTCAAAAACCCTCTCTAAGTACGAAATAATGCGTCAAAAACAGTCTCTAAGCACGAAAATGCGTTAAAACCCTCTGTAAGTACGAAAATAATGCGTCAAAAACCCTCTCTAAGTACGAAATAATGCGTCAAAAACAGTCTCTAAGCAGGAAAATGCGTTAAAACCCTCTGTAAGTACGAAAATAATGCGTCAAAAACCCTCTCTAAGTACGAAAATAATGCAAGTCTTCCTGAAGGGGTATGAAGGCCACCAAAATCACAGGGGCGTCACTATGAGGTGACAGGAACGGGAAGGGTTCGATCCGAAGCAGCAGTTCACAGCAGGAGGTTCGAAGCGCCATCATTCCAGGGCCCCGGTCCGTCGTCTTCCACTCCCGGCCACCACAATCGTTCATCTGTGTGTGCGCGTGATGGACGTAACTGATCACATTCAGCCCCACCGCCAAATCTCCATTACATTCCCGCCCAGACAGACAGAATGACGACTTTCTCATCAGATGGGAAGGCTTCGATCCGTCTCGAAACGCTTGCTTCGATCCGTTTCGAAACGCTTGCTTCGATCCTTTTCCAACTTCGATCCGTCTCGAAACTCTTGCGTCGATCCGTTTCCAAACGCTTACTTTGATCGTTCTCGAAACGCTTCCTTCGATCCGTCTCGAAATGCTTGCTTCGATCCGTCTCGAAACGCTTACTTCGATCGTTCTCGAAACGTTTGCTTCGATCCGTTTCCAAACGCTTGCTTCGATCCTTTTCGAAACGCTTGCTTCGATCCGTTTCCAAACGCTTACTTCGATCCGTTTCGAAACGCTTGCTTCGATCCGTTTCGAAACGCTTGCTTCGATCCTTTTCCAACTTCGATCCGTCTCGAAACTCTTGCGTCGATCCGTTTCCAAACGCTTACTTCGATCGTTCTCGAAACGCTTCCTTCGATCCGTCTCGATATGCTTGCTTCGATCCGTCTCGAAACGCTTGCTTCGATCCGTTTCCAAACGCTTACTTCGATCCGTTTCCAAACGCTTGCTTCGATTCGTCTCGAAACGCTTGCTTCGATCCTTTTCGAAACGCTTGCTTCGATTCGTCTCGAAACGCTTGCTCCGATCCGTTTCCAAACGCTTGCTTCGATTCGTCTCGAAACGTTTGCTTCGATCCCTCTCGAAACGCTTGCTTCGATCCATCTCGAAACGCTGGCCTCGAAACAGGTATTTCCCTGCATATATAAACGTCCCTGCACTGTCAGTCCATGGTAACGAGTCGACGTTCGAACCCAGGAACGATACGTCTGAGTCGGTGTCGTGTAAAAATGCGAGAGGTACGAGGTGGTCTGTTAACGAGGAGGTCTGTTAAAGGAGGAGGTCTGTTAGGCAGGCGACGAGGGGTAAGGGGAGGAGGGGGAGAGACCTCCACCAGCCTTAAATCCCCCTCCCCAATACCACCACCAACCAACTCCTCCACCACCACCACCACCACCACCACCAGAGGGGACACCAGCCTTATGAACATCATCTTCACCACCACCACCACCACCCGAATCCCCAACACTATCCCCCCCCCATCACCGCTCATCCCCCAACACCCCCACCGTCCCCACTCGCCAACACCCCGTCATCCCCCCCCCCCGGTCATATAACCCACCACCTCAAACCCAGCAGTTAATTACCCTAAGGTCTTTCCCGCCCGTCCGGCCCTGAGAGAGAGAGAGAGAGAGAGAGAGAGAGAGAGAGAGAGAGAGAGAGAGAGAGAGAGACTCAAGTCGACCCTCAGCGAGGCCCACATCGTCGGAGTTCTACAATCTTCGTCGAAGAACTTCGCCCTGCTGCGAAGGAGTCCATCCTCTCCCTGCTTCTGATTGTAGCGCAGTCGTCTGAAGCTGAGGGAACGCCTGGGGAAGCCTATCCTTCCTTGGGATTACGAAATAATAATAATAATAATAATAATAATAATAATAATAATAATAATAATAATAATAATAATAATTCAATTGGGAGGTGAGTTTGAATGCGAACAACTAGAGGAAGTGAAGTGTTTTAGATATCTGGGAGTGGATCTGGCAGCGGATGGAACCATGGAAGCGGAAGTGGATCATAGGGTGGGGGAGGGGGCGAAAATTCTGGGAGCCTTGAAGAATGTGTGGAAGTCGAGAACATTATCTCGGAAAGCAAAAATGGGTATGTTTGAAGGAATAGTGGTTCCAACAATGTTGTATGGTTGCGAGGCGTGGACTATGGATAGAGTTGTGCGCAGGAGGATGGATGTGCTGGAAATGAGATGTTTGAGGACAATGTGTGGTGTGAGGTGGTTTGATCGAGTAAGTAACGTAAGGGTACGAGAGATGTGTGGAAATAAAAAGAGCGTGGTTGAGAGAGCAGAAGAGGGTGTTTTGAAATGGTTTGGTCACATGGAGAGAATGAGTGAGGAAAGATTGACCAAGAGGATATATGTGTCGGAGGTGGAGGGAACGAGGAGAAGAGGGAGACCAAACTGGAGGTGGAAAGATGGAGTGAAAAAGATTTTGTGTGATCGGGGCCTGAACATGCAGGAGGGTGAAAGGAGGGCAAAGAATAGAGTGAATTGGAGGGAGCGATGTGGTATACCGGGGTTGACGTGCTGTCAGTGGATTGAATCAAGGCATGTGTATGGGGGTGGGTTGGGCCATTTCTTTCGTCTGTTTCCTTGCGCTACCTCGCAAACGCGGGAGACAGCGACAAAAAAAAAATAATAATAACAACAATAATAAATAGTTATTTTCGTGTTTGTATAAATACTAACATGTCGATGTTGTACCTACAACAGCCATGAACGTATGTAGAGCAGCCGGCACCGTAACTACCAGAAGAACCGGTACCGTAACTACAAGAACCGGCACCGTAACTGCTATAAGAACCGGCGCCGTAACTGCTATAAGAACCGGCGCCGTAACTGCTATAAGAACCGGCGCCGTAACTGCTATAAGAACCGGCGCCGTAACTGCTATAAGAACCGGCGCCGTAACTACCAGAAGAACCGGTACCGTAACTACCAGAAGAACCGGTACCGTAACTACCAGAAGAACCGATACCGTAACTACCAGAAGAACCGGTACCGTAACTACCAGAAGAACCGATACCGTAACTACCAGAAGAACCGGTACCGTAACTACCAGAAGAACCGATACCGTAACTACTAGAAGAACCGGTACCGTAACTACCAGAAGAACCGATACCGTAACTACCAGAAGAACCGGTACCGTAACTACCAGAAGAACCGATACCGTAACTACCAGAAGAACCGGTACCGTAACTACCAGAAGAACCGGTACCGCAATTACTAGAAAAACCGGCACCAGAACTAGAAGAACAGGGACCGTAACTTAACACTACCCGGTCGGCCTCGGAAGCACAGCTCGGTCTACCGGAAGACGAGGTTAGAAAAAAAAAAAAAAAAAAAAAAAGTGCGCGTGAGGCTGGTGCGCAGCACTCACAATACCTCACACACGACTAGGGTCATTTTGGGCTGGGCCCACCACACACTCTCGCCTCAATTAACAGTCCTGTTAAACCCCCCCTCCCCCCCCATCTCTCTCTCTCTCTCTCTCTCTGCAAAGACCCCCTGGCCAGGCCAGTCCCACACTCGCATACATATATATATATATATATATATATATATATATATATATATATATATATATATATATATATATATATATTCTTTCCCTGCAATTGAGTGGGAGGTGTATAAAAGAAAGAGACAGGAGGTCAAGAGAAAGCTGCAATAGGTGAAAAAGAGGGCAAATGAGAGTTGGGGTGAGAGAGTATCATTAAATTTTAGGGAGAATAAAAAGATGTTCTGGAAGGAGGTAAATAAAGTGCGTAAGACAAGGGAGCAAATGGGAACTTCAGTGAAGGGCGCAAATGGGGAGGTGATAACAAGTAGTGGTGATGTGAGAAGGAGATGGAGTGAGTATTTTGAAGGTTTGTTGAATGTGTTTGATGATAGAGTGGCAGATATAGGGTGTTTTGGTCGAGGTGGTGTGCAAAGTGAGAGGGTTAGGGAAAATGATTTGGTAAACAGAGAAGAGGTAGTAAAAGCTTTGCGGAAGATGAAAGCCGGCAAGGCAACAGGTTTGGATGGTATTGCAGTGGAATTTATTAAAAAAGGGGGTGACTGTATTATTGACTGGTTGGTAAGGTTCTTTAATGTATGTATGACTCATGGTGAGGTGCCTGAGGATTGGCGGAATGCGTGCATAGTGCCACTGTACAAAGGCAAAGGGGATAAGAGTGAGTGCTCAAATTACAGATGTATAAGTTTGTTGAGTATTCCTGGTAAATTATATGGGAGGATATTGATTGAGAGGGTGAAGGCATGTACAGAGCATCAGATTGGGGAAGAGCAGTGTGGTTTCAGAAGTGGTAGAGGATGTGTGGATCAGGTGTTTGCTTTGAAGAATGTATGTGAGAAATACTTAGAAAAGCAAATGGATTTGTATGTAGCATTTATGGATCTGGAGAAGGCATATGATAGAGTTGATAGAGATGCTCTGTGGAAGGTATTAAGAATATATGGTGTGGGAGGCAAGTTGTTAGAAGCAGTGAAAAGTTTTTATCGAGGATGTACGGCATGTGTACGTGTAGGAAGAGAGGAGAGTGATTGGTTCTCAGTGAATGTAGGTTTGCGGCAGGGGTGTGTGATGTCTCCATGGTTGTTTAATTTGTTTATGGATGGGGCTGTTAGGGAGGTGAATGCAAGAGTTTTGGAAAGAGGGGCAAGTATGAAGTCTTTTGGGGATGAGAGAGCTTGGGAAGTGAGTCAGTTGTTCGCTGATGATACAGCGCTGGTGGCTGATTCATGTGAGAAACTGCAGAAGCTGGTGACTGAGTTTGGTAAAGTGTGTGAAAGAAGAAAGTTAAGAGTAAATGTGAATAAGTGCAAGGTTATTAGGTACAGTAGGGTTGAGGGTCAAGTCAACTGGGAGGTAAGTTTGAATGGAGAAAAACTGGACGAAGTAAAGTGTTTTAGATATCTGGGAGTGGATCTGGCAGCGGATGGAACCATGGAAGCGGATCATAGGGTGGGGGAGGGGGCGAAAATCCTGGGAGCCTTGAAGAATGTGTGGAAGTCGAGAACATTACCTCGGAAAGCAAAAATGGGTATGTTTGAAGGAATAGTGGTTCCAACAATGTTGTATGGTTGCGAGGCGTGGGCTATGGATAGAGTTGTGCGCAGGAGGATGGATGTGCTGGAAATGAGATGTTTGAGGACAATGTGTGGTGTGAGGTGGTTTGATCGAGTCAGTAACGTAAGGGTAAGAGAGATGTGTGGAAATAAAAAGAGCGTGGTTGAGAGAGCAGAAGAGGGTGTTTTGAAATGGTTTGGGCACATGGAGAGAATGAGTGAGGAATGATTGACCAAGAGGATATATGTGTCGGAGGTGGAGGGAACGAGAAGTGGGAGACCAAATTGGAGGTGGAGAGATGGAGTGAAAAAGATTTTGTGTGATCGGGGCCTGAACATCCAGGAGGGTGAAAGGAGGGCAAGGAAAAGAGTGAATTGGATCGATGTGGTATACCGGGGTTGACGTGCTGTCAGTGGATTGAATCAGGGCATGTGAAGCGTCTGGGGTAAACCATGGAAAGCTGTGTAGGTATGTATATTTGCGTGTGTGGACGTATGTATATACATGTGTATGGGGGTGGGTTGGGCCATATCTTTCGTCTGTTTCCTTGCGCTACCTCGCAGACGCGGGAGACAGCGGCAAAAAAAAAATATATATAGTGCCACTGTACAAAGGCAAAGGGGATAAGAGTGAGTGCTCAAATTACAGAGGTATAAGTTTGTTGAGTATTCCTGGTAAATTATATGGGAGGGTATTGATTGAGAGGGTGAAGGCATGTACAGAGCATCAGATTGGGGAAGAGCAGTGTGGTTTCAGAAGTGGTAGAGGATGTGTGGATCAGGTGTTTGCTTTGAAGAATGTATGTGAGAAATACTTAGAAAAGCAAATGGATTTGTATGTAGCATTTATGGATCTGGAGAAGGCATATGATAGAGTTGATAGAGATGCTCTGTGGAAGGTATTAAGAATATATGGTGTGGGAGGCAAGTTGTTAGAAGCAGTGAAAAGTTTTTATCGAGGATGTAAGGCATGTGTACGTGTAGGAAGAGAGGAAAGTGATTGGTTCTCAGTGAATGTAGGTTTGCTGACGTGCTGTCAGTGGATTGAATCAAGGCATGTGAAGCGTCCGGGGTAAACCATGGAAAGCTGTGTAGGTATGTATATTTGCGTGTGTGGACGTGTGTATGTACATGTGTATGGGGGGGGGTTGGGCCATTTCTTTCGTCTGTTTCCTTGCGCTACCTCGCAAACGCGGGAGACAGCGACGAGGTATAAAAAAAAAAAAAAAAAAAAAAAAAAAAAAAAAAAAATATATATATATATATATATATATATATATATATATATATATATATATATATAACGGTCAGTTGATATATATCAACTGACTGTTATACTTCTCTCTTGTGTCTTCCCTGATGATGTGATTATTACACGAAAGTGCACTTGGGAACTTTTCGTGCTTCATTTTCCCCGTGGAATCATAGGAATATATATATATATATATATATATATATATATATATATATATATATATATATATATATATATATATATATCTTTCTTTTTCTTTCAAACTATTCGCCATTTCCCGCATTAGCGAGGTAGCGTTAAGAACAGAGGCCTGGGCCTTTGAGGGAATACCCTCACCTGGCCCAATTCTCTGTTCCTTCTTTTGGAAAATTAAAAAAAATGAGAGGGGAGGATTTCCAGCCCCCCGCTCCCTCCCCTTTTAGTCGCCTTCTACGACACGCAGGGAATACGTGGGAAGTATTCTTTCTCCCCTATCCCCTATCCCTATATATATATTATATATATATATAGTCAATTGGGAGGTGAGTTTGAATGGTGAGAGGCTGGAGGAAGTGAAGTGTTTTAGATATCTGGGAGTGGATCTGTCAGCGGATGGAACCATGGAAGCGGAAGTGGATCATAGGGTGGGGGAGGGGGCGAAAATTTTGGGAGCCTTGAAAAATGTGTGGAAGTCGAGAACATTATCCCGGAAAGCAAAAATGGGTATGTTTGAAGGAATAGTAGTTCCAACAATGTTGTATGGTTGCGAGGCGTGGGCTATGGATAGAGTTGTGCGCAGGAGGATGGATGTGCTGGAAATGAGATGTTTGAGGACAATGTGTGGTGTGAGATGGTTTGATCGAGTAAGTAACGTAAGGGTAAGAGAGATGTGTGGAAATAAAAAGAGCGTGGTTGAGAGAGCAGAAGAGGGTGTTTTGAAATGGTTTGGGCACATGGAGAGAATGAGTGAGGAAAGATTGACCAAGAGGATATATGTGTCGGAGGTGGAGGGAACGAGGAGAAGAGGGAGACCAAATTGGAGGTGGAAAGATGGAGTGAAAAGGATTTTGTGTGATCGGGGCCTGAACATGCAGGAGGGTGAAAGGAGGGCAAGGAATAGAGTGAATTGGAGCGATGTGGTATACAGGGGTTGACGTGCTGTCAGTGGATTGAATCAAGGCATGTGAAGCGTCTGGGGTAAACCATGGAAGGCTGTGTAGGTATGTATATTTGCGTGTGTGGACGTGTGTATGTACATGTGTATGGGGGGGGGTTGGGCCATTTCTTTCGTCTGTTTCCTTGCGCTACCTCGCAAACGCGGGAGACAGCGACAAAGTATAAAAAAAAAAAAAAAAAAAAAAATATATATATATATATATATATATATATATATATATATATATATATCTTTTCTTTCTTTCAAACTATTCGCCATTTCCCGCATTAGCGAGGTAGCGTTAAGAACAGAGGACTGGGCCTTTGAGGGAATACCCTCACCTGGCCCAATTCTCTGTTCCTTCTTTTGGGAAAAAAAAAAAAAAAAAAAAAAAAAAAATTCCCTAGAACTAATTATGAATGACTCATAGTATTACCCAGGACCTTTTTTCAAAGGCTCTTGCAGCCCAATGCTAAGCTACTTCCAGTACCAGGAAATGTGGACTCTTTGAAGTGAGCAACTTTTTCATGAAAATTTACTCCCAATGATACAGTCCTACTAAAGGAGACATTCAACTTGTGGTGAAACCTCATGCAGGAAAAACCTAGTGACACACACACACAAATATTTATTTAACAATCATACTTTGCCACTGTCTCCCAAGTTAGCGAGGTAGTGCAAGGAAACAGATGAAAGAATGACCTAACCCACCCACATACACATGTATATACATACATGTCCACACACGCACATATACATACCTATACATTTCAATGTACACATATATATACAAGCACAGACATATACATATATACACATGTACATAATTCATACTGCCTTTATTCATTCCCATCACCACCCCACCACACATGAAATGACACCCCCCCTACCCCACGCACATGCACGAGGTAGCGCTAGGAAAAGACAACAAAGGCCCCATTCGTTCACTCTCAGTCTCTAGCTGTCATGTATAATGCACCAAAAACACAGCTCCCTTTCCACATCCAGGCCCCACAAAACTTTCCATGGTTTACCCCAGACACTTCACATGCCCTGGTTCAATCCATTGACAGCACATCGACCCAAGTATACCACATCATTCCAATTCACTCTATTCCTTGCATGCCTTTCACCCTCCTGTATGTTCAGGCCCCAATGGCTCAAAATCTTTTTCACTCCATCCTTTCACCTCCAATTTGGTCTTCCACTTCACTATACTTCCACCTCTGACACATATATCCTCTTTGTCAATCTTTCCTCACTCATTCTCTCCATGTGACCAAACCATTTCAATACACCCTCTTGATCACCATATTCCACACGAGCGACAAGAACAGATGACTGAGCCTTTGACGGACAATTATATATATATATATATATATATATATATATATATATATATATATATATATATATTATCCCTGGGGATAGGGGAGAAAGAATACTTCCCACGTATTCCCTGCGTGTCGTAGAAGGCGACTAAAAGGGGAGGGAGCGGGGGGGCTGGAAATCCTCCCCTCTCACTTTTTTTTTTAATATTCCAAAAGAGGGAACAGAGAAGGGGCCCAGGTGAGGATATTCTCTCAAAGGCCCAGTCCTCTGTTCTCAACGCTACCTCGCTAATGCGGGAAATGGCGAATAGTATGAAAGAAAAAAAAAGATATATATATATATATATATTTATCTTGTGGAGGCTAAGGTGAAGATTTGTATGGGTTTCCAGAAAAGAAGAGTGAATGTTGGGGTGAAGAGGGTGGTGAGAGTAAGTGAGCTTGGGAAGGAGACTTGTGTGAGGAAGTACAAGGAGAGACTGAGTACAGAATGGAAAAAGGTGAGAACAATGGAAGTAAGGGGAGTGGGGGAGGAATGGGATGTATTTAGGGAATCAGTGATGGATTGCGCAAAAGATGCTTGTGGCATGAGAAGAGTGGGAGGTGGGTTGATTAGAAAGGGTAGTGAGTGGTGGGATGAAGAAGTAAGAGTATTAGTGAAAGAGAAGAGAGAGGCATTTGGACGATTTTTGCAGGGAAAAAATGAAATTGAGTGGGAGACGTATAAAAGAAAGAGACAGGAGGTCAAGAGAAAGGTGCAAGAGGTGAAAAAAAGGGCAAATGAGAGTTGGGGTGAGAGAGTATCATTAAATTTTAGGGAGAATAAAAAGATGTTCTGGAAGGAGGTAAATAAAGTGCGTAAGACAAGGGAGCAAATGGGAACTTCAGTGAAGGGCGCAAATGGGGAGGTGATAACAAGTAGTGGTGATGTGAGAAGGAGATGGAGTGAGTATTTTGAAGGTTTGTTGAATGTGTTTGATGATAGAGTGGCAGATATAGGGTGTTTTGGTCGAGGTGGTGTGCAAAGTGCGAGGGTTAGGGAAAATGATTTGGTAAACAGAGAAGAGGTAGTAAAAGCTTTGCGGAAGATGAAAGCCGGCAAGGCAGCAGGTTTGGATGGTATTGCAGTGGAATTTACTAAAAAAGGGGGTGACTGTATTGTTGACTGGTTGGTAAGGTTATTTAATGTATGTACGACTCATGGTGAGGTGCCTGAGGATTGGCGGAATGCGTGCATAGTGCCATTGTACAAAGGCAAAGGGGATAAGAGTGAGTGCTCAAATTACAGAGGTATAAGTTTGTTGGGTATTCCTGGCAAATTGTATGGGAGGGTATTGATTGAGAGGGTGAAGGCATGTACAGAGCATCAGATTGGGGAAGAGCAGTGTGGTTTCAGAAGTGGTAGAGGATGTGTGGATCAGGTGTTTGCTTTGAAGAATGTATGTGAGAAATACTTAGAAAAGCAAATGGATTTGTATGTAGCATTTATGGATCTGGAGAAGGCATATGATAGAGTTGATAGAGATGCTCTGTGGAAGGTATTAAGAATATATGGTGTGGGAGGCAAGTTGTTAGAAGCAGTGAAAAGTTTTTATCGAGGATGTAAGGCATGTGTACGTGTAGGAAGAGAGGAAAGTGATTGGTTCTCAGTGAATGTAGGTTTGCGGCAGGGGTGTGTGATGTCTCCATGGTTGTTTAATTTGTTTATGGATGGGGTTGTTAGGGAGGTGAATGCAAGAGTTTTGGAAAGAGGGGCAAGGATGAAGTCTGTTGGGGATGAGAGAGCTTGGGAAGTGAGTCAGTTGTTGTTCGCTGATGATACAGCGCTGGTGGCTGATTCATGTGAGAAACTGCAGAAGCTGGTGACTGAGTTTGGTAAAGTGTGTGAAAGAAGAAAGTTAAGAGTAAATGTGAATAAGAGCAAGGTTATTAGGTACAGTAGGGTTGAGGGTCAAGTCAATTGGGAGGTGAGTTTGAATGGAGAAAAACTGGAGGAAGTGAAGTGTTTTAGATATCTGGGAGTGGATCTGGCAGCGGATGGAACCATGGAAGCGGAAGTGGATCATAGGGTGGGGGAGGGGGCGAAAATTCTGGGAGCTTTGAAGAATGTGTGGAAGTCGAGAACATTATCTCGGAAAGCAAAAATGGGTATGTTTGAAGGAATAGTGGTTCCAACAATGTTGTATGGTTGCGAGGCGTGGGCTATGGATAGAGTTGTGCGCAGGAGGATGGATGTGCTGGAAATGAGATGTTTGAGGACAATGTGTGGTGTGAGGTGGTTTGATCGAGTAAGTAACGTAAGGGTAAGAGAGATGTGTGGAAATAAAAAGAGCGTGGTTGAGAGAGCAGAAGAGGGTGTTTTGAAATGGTTTGGTCACATGGAGAGAATGAGTGAGGAAAGATTGACCAAGAGGATATATGTGTCGGAGGTGGAGGGAACGAGGAGAAGTGGGAGACCAAATTGGAGGTGGAAAGATGGAGTGAAAAAGATTTTGTGTGATCGGGGCCTGAACATGCAGGAGGGTGAAAGGAGGGCAAGGAATAGAGTGAATTGGAGCGATGTGGTATGACGGGGTTGACGTGCTGTCAGTGGATTGAATCAAGGCATGTGAAGCGTCTGGGGTAAACCATGGAAAGCTGTGTAGGTATGTATATTTGCGTGTGTGGACGTATGTATATACATGTGTATGGGGGTGGGTTGGGCCATTTCTTTCGTCTGTTTCCTTGCGCTACCTCGCAAACGCGGGAGACAGCGACAAAGCAAAAAAAAAAAAAAAAAAATATATATATATATAATCATCCCAGAGGCTCCCCACCCGACCCAGGAGGAGTAGGAAGAAGAGGAAGGCGCGATCAATCGTGAACACAATACGTTTTCATAAAGTGTGGCGAGGAGGAGATCCCCCCCGGGGGAGGCGATGCCTCCCAGGGAGATCCCACTACCGTCCCAAGGGTAACCCCCCCCCGCGGGAGATCCCACTACCGTCCCGAGGGTGGAAACCCCCCCCCCCCCCCCCCCCCCGCGGGAGATCCCACTACCGTCCCGAGGGTGGACCCCCCCCCCCCCCCCCCCCCCCCCCGCGGGAGATCCCACTACCGTCCCAAAGGTGATTCCCCCCCCCCCCCCCCCCGGCCATCCCAAGAACATATTACCGACACATCCCACACGCCCGGTCAGGATTAATAATAATAATAATAATAATAATAATAATGTTGTTGAGGTATAAGTTTGTTGAGTATTCCTGGTAAATTATATGGGAGGGTATTGACTGAGAGGGTGAAGGCATGTACAGAGCATCAGATTGGGGAAGAGCAGTGTGGTTTCAGAAGTGGTAGAGGATGTGTGGATCAGGTGTTTGCTTTGAAGAATGTATGTGAGAAATACTTAGAAAAGCAAATGGATTTGTATGTAGCATTTATGGATCTGGAGAAGGCATATGATAGAGTTGATAGAGATGCTCTGTGGAAGGTATTAAGAATATATGGTGTGGGAGGAAAGTTGTTAGAAGCAGTGAAAAGTTTTTATCGAGGATGTAAGGCATGTGTACGTGTAGGAAGAGAGGAAAGTGATTGGTTCTCAGTGAATGTAGGTTTGCGGCAGGGGTGTGTGATGTCTCCATGGTTGTTTAATTTGTTTATGGATGGGGTTGTTAGGGAGGTAAATGCAAGAGTTTTGGAAAGAGGGGCAAGTATGAAGTCTGTTGGGGATGAGAGAGCTTGGGAAGTGAGTCAGTTGTTGTTCGCTGATGATACAGCGCTGGTGGCTGATTCATGTGAGAAACTGCAGAAGCTGGTGACTGAGTTTGGAAAAGTGTGTGGAAGAAGAAAGTTAAGAGTAAATGTGAATAAGAGCAAGGTTATTAGGTACAGTAGGGTTGAGGGTCAAGTCAATTGGGAGGTGAGTTTGAATGGAGAAAAACTGGAGGAAGTGAAGTGTTTTAGATATCTGGGAGTGGATCTGGCAGCGGATGGAACCATGGAAGCGGAAGTGGATCATAGGGTGGGGGAGGGGGCGAAAATCCTGGGGGCCTTGAAGAATGTGTGGAAGTCGAGAACATTATCTCGGAAAGCAAAAATGGGTATGTTTGAAGGAATAGTGGTTCCAACAATGTTGTATGGTTGCGAGGCGTGGGCTATGGATAGAGTTGTGCGCAGGAGGATGGATGTGCTGGAAATGAGATATTTGAGGACAATGTGTGGTGTGAGGTGGTTTGATCGAGTGAGTAACGTAAGGGTAAGAGAGATGTGTGGAAATAAAAAGAGCGTGGTTGAGAGAGCAGAAGAGGGTGTTTTGAAGTGGTTTGGGCACATGGAGAGGATGAGTGAGGAAAGATTGACCAAGAGGATATATGTGTCGGAGGTGGAGGGAACAAGGAGAAGAGGGAGACCAAATTGGAGGTGGAAAGATGGAGTGAAAAAGATTTTGTGTGATCGGGGCCTGAACATGCAGGAGGGTGAAAGGAGGGCAAGGAATAGAGTGGATTGGAGCGATGTGGTATACCGGGGTTGACGTGCTGTCAGTGGATTGAATCAGGGCATGTGAGGCGCCTGGGGTAAACCATGGAAAGCTGTGTAGGTATGTATATTTGCGTGTGTGGACGTATGTATATACATGTGTATGGGGGGGGGGCCATTTCTTTCGTCTGTTTCCTTGCGCTACCTCGCAAACGCGGGAGACAGCGACAAAGTATAATAAATAAAATAATAATAATAATAATAATAATAATAATAATGTGCGCTACCTCGCTAACGCGGGAGACGGCGGTTTAGTAGTAGTAGTAGTAATAATAATAATAATAATAATAATAATGACTAATAACAACAATAATAATAATAATGATAACAATAATAATAAATACTACTACTACTACTAATAATAATAATAATGATAAATGTCCAATGACAATTACAGCAATGATGGAAAAATGATGCAGGAGGGGTTAATATTGCTTCTCACAGACCTTTGTGTGTACACTAAGGGTCAAGAAAGACCTACCACACACGCCTGGTGCTGCAAACACTAAGACTCGCCAAACTGGACCAGACAAACACTAGTTAAAGCAAACAAGACAAAAGAAATGTTGATAAACCAAAAAATAAAATGTCACATTACAGTTGGCTCAACAGTACACCTGCCACACAACAGGTGGCTCAACAGTACATTTGCCACACAACAGGTGGCTCAACAGTACACCTGCCATAAACACGGTGGCTAACAGTACACCTGCCACACAACTGGTGGCCTCAACAGTGATTTGCCACACAACAGGTTGCTCAACAGCACAATGCCATACACAGGTGGATCAACAGTACACCTGCACGCACCAAGTGGCTCAACAGTACACTGCCCACACTTCAGGTGGATTCAACAGTACACCTGCCACACAACAGGTGGCTCAACAGTACACCTCCCAGACACAAGGCAGATCAACAGTAAATCTGCCAGAGGACAGGTCGATCAAGAGCACACCTGCCACACAACAGGTGGCTCAACAGTACACCTGCCACACAACAGGTGGCTCAACAGTACACCTGCCACACATCAGGTGGCTCAACAGTACACCTGCCACACAACAGGTGGCTCAACAGTACATTTGCCACACAACAGGTGGCTCAACAGTACACCTGCCATACAACAGGTGGCTCAACAGTACACCTGCCACACAACAGGTGGCTCAACAGTACACCTGCCACACAACAGGTGGCTCAACAGTACATTTGCCACACAACAGGTGGCTCAACAGTACACCTGCCACACAACAGGTGGCTCAACAGTACACCTGCCACACAACAGGTGGCTCAACAGTACACCTGCCACACAACAGGTGGCTCAACAGTACACCTGCCACACAACAGGTGGCTCAACAGTACACCTGCCACACAACAGGTGGCTCAACAGTACATTTGCCACACAACAGGTGGCTCAACAGTACACCTGCCACACAACAGGTGGCTCAACAGTACACCTGCCACACAACAGGTGGCTCAACAGTACATTTGCCACACAACAGGTGGCTCAACAGTACACCTGCCACACAACAGGTGGCTCAACAGTACATTTGCCACACAACAGGTGGCTCAACAGTACATTTGCCACACAACAGGTGGCTCAACAGTACACCTGCCACACAACAGGTGGCTCAACAGTACACCTGCCACACAACAGGTGGCTCAACAGTACACCTGCCACACAACAGGTGGCTCAACAGTACACCTGCCACACAACAGGTGGCTCAACAGTACACCTGCCACACAACAGGTGGCTCAACAGTACACCTGCCACACAACAGGTGGCTCAACAGTACACCTGCCACACAACAGGTGGCTCAACAGTACACCTGCCACACAACAGGTGGCTCAACAGTACACCTGCCACACAACAGGTGGCTCAACAGTACACCTGCCACACAACAGGTGGCTCAACAGTACACCTGCCACACAACAGGTGGCTCAACAGTACATTTGCCACACAACAGGTGGCTCAACAGTACACCTGCCACACAACAGGTGGCTCAACAGTACACCTGCCACACAACAGGTGGCTCAACAGTACACCTGCCACACAACAGGTGGCTCAACAGTACACCTGCCACACAACAGGTGGCTCAACAGTACATTTGCCACACAACAGGTGGCTCAACAGTACACCTGCCACACAACAGGTGGCTCAACAGTACACCTGCCACACAACAGGTGGCTCAACAGTACACCTGCCACACAACAGGTGGCTCAACAGTACACCTGCCACACAACAGGTGGCTCAACAGTACATTTGCCACACAACAGGTGGCTCAACAGTACACCTGCCACACAACAGGTGGCTCAACAGTACACCTGCCACACAACAGGTGGCTCAACAGTACATTTGCCACACAACAGGTGGCTCAACAGTACATTTGCCACACAACAGGTGGCTCAACAGTACACCTGCCACACAACAGGTGGCTCAACAGTACACCTGCCACACAACAGGTGGCTCAACAGTACATTTGCCACACAACAGGTGGCTCAACAGTACATTTGCCACACAACAGGTGGCTCAACAGTACACCTGCCACACAACAGGTGGCTCAACAGTACACCTGCCACACAACAGGTGGCTCAACAGTACATTTGCCACACAACAGGTGGCTCAACAGTACACCTGCCACACAACAGGTGGCTCAACAGTACATTTGCCACACAACAGGTGGCTCAACAGTACACCTGCCACACAACAGGTGGCTCAACAGTACACCTGCCACACAACAGGTGGCTCAACAGTACATTTGCCACACAACAGGTGGCTCAACAGTACACCTGCCACACAACAGGTGGCTCAACAGTACATTTGCCACACAACAGGTGGCTCAACAGTACACCTGCCACACAACAGGTGGCTCAACAGTACATTTGCCACACAACAGGTGGCTCAACAGTACACCTGCCACACAACAGGTGGCTCAACAGTACACCTGCCACACAACAGGTGGCTCAACAGTACACCTGCCACACAACAGGTGGCTCAACAGTACACCTGCCACACAACAGGTGGCTCAACAGTACACCTGCCACACAACAGGTGGCTCAACAGTACACCTGCCACACAACAGGTGGCTCAACAGTACACCTGCCACACAACAGGTGGCTCAACAGTACACCTGCCACACAACAGGTGGCTCAACAGTACACCTGCCACACAACAGGTGGCTCAACAGTACATTTGCCACACAACAGGTGGCTCAACAGTACACCTGCCACACAACAGGTGGCTCAACAGTACATTTGCCACACAACAGGTGGCTCAACAGTACACCTGCCACACAACAGGTGGCTCAACAGTACACCTGCCACACAACAGGTGGCTCAACAGTACACCTGCCACACAACAGGTGGCTCAACAGTACATTTGCCACACAACAGGTGGCTCAACAGTACACCTGCCACACAACAGGTGGCTCAACAGTACACCTGCCACACAACAGGTGGCTCAACAGTACACCTGCCACACAACAGGTGGCTCAACAGTACACCTGCCACACAACAGGTGGCTCAACAGTACATTTGCCACACAACAGGTGGCTCAACAGTACACCTGCCACACAACAGGTGGCTCAACAGTACACCTGCCACACAACAGGTGGCTCAACAGTACACCTGCCACACAACAGGTGGCTCAACAGTACACCTGCCACACAACAGGTGGCTCAACAGTACACCTGCCACACAACAGGTGGCTCAACAGTACACCTGCCACACAACAGGTGGCTCAACAGTACACCTGCCACACAACAGGTGGCTCAACAGTACACCTGCCACACAACAGGTGGCTCAACAGTACATTTGCCACACAACAGGTGGCTCAACAGTACATTTGCCACACAACAGGTGGCTCAACAGTACACCTGCCACACAACAGGTGGCTCAACAGTACATTTGCCACACAACAGGTGGCTCAACAGTACACCTGCCACACAACAGGTGGCTCAACAGTACACCTGCCACACAACAGGTGGCTCAACAGTACACCTGCCACACAACAGGTGGCTCAACAGTACATTTGCCACACAACAGGTGGCTCAACAGTACATTTGCCACACAACAGGTGGCTCAACAGTACACCTGCCACACAACAGGTGGCTCAACAGTACACCTGCCACACAACAGGTGGCTCAACAGTACACCTGCCACACAACAGGTGGCTCAACAGTACATTTGCCACACAACAGGTGGCTCAACAGTACACCTGCCACACAACAGGTGGCTCAACAGTACACCTGCCACACAACAGGTGGCTCAACAGTACATTTGCCACACAACAGGTGGCTCAACAGTACACCTGCCACACAACAGGTGGCTCAACAGTACACCTGCCACACAACAGGTGGCTCAACAGTACATTTGCCACACAACAGGTGGCTCAACAGTACACCTGCCACACAACAGGTGGCTCAACAGTACATTTGCCACACAACAGGTGGCTCAACAGTACACCTGCCACACAACAGGTGGCTCAACAGTACACCTGCCACACAACAGGTGGCTCAACAGTACACCTGCCACACAACAGGTGGCTCAACAGTACACCTGCCACACAACAGGTGGCTCAACAGTACACCTGCCACACAACAGGTGGCTCAACAGTACATTTGCCACACAACAGGTGGCTCAACAGTACATTTGCCACACAACAGGTGGCTCAACAGTACATTTGCCACACAACAGGTGGCTCAACAGTACACCTGCCACACAACAGGTGGCTCAACAGTACACCTGCCACACAACAGGTGGCTCAACAGTACACCTGCCACACAACAGGTGGCTCAACAGTACACCTGCCACACAACAGGTGGCTCAACAGTACACCTGCCACACAACAGGTGGCTCAACAGTACACCTGCCACACAACAGGTGGCTCAACAGTACACCTGCCACACAACAGGTGGCTCAACAGTACACCTGCCACACAACAGGTGGCTCAACAGTACATTTGCCACACAACAGGTGGCTCAACAGTACATTTGCCACACAACAGGTGGCTCAACAGTACACCTGCCACACAACAGGTGGCTCAACAGTACACCTGCCACACAACAGGTGGCTCAACAGTACACCTGCCACACAACAGGTGGCTCAACAGTACACCTGCCACACAACAGGTGGCTCAACAGTACACCTGCCACACAACAGGTGGCTCAACAGTACATTTGCCACACAACAGGTGGCTCAACAGTACATTTGCCACACAACAGGTGGCTCAACAGTACACCTGCCACACAACAGGTGGCTCAACAGTACATTTGCCACACAACAGGTGGCTCAACAGTACACCTGCCCAAATTTCTGAGCTAAACTGAAATCAACTATAAGTGAACAGCAGCCACTGTCGGGTGGTAGCAAGTGATTAAGTGTTCCAAGTGAGCCAGATGAACGAAACAGATCCAATTTTCCTTTATTTGATCATGCAAACTATTCATGATGGTACATGGACACTCTGGATAGAACAGTGATTCTTCTGGTGAGAGAAGGAAGTACACCACCCAATATGTCTTCAAACGTGGCATTTATCTACCAACTACAGTAAAGAGTGTAGGTTACCTCTTCCAGAGATACTGCACTCAACTGAGGCTAGTAGGGTACTACTCTCCTCAATGGATCCATGAGCTTTCTAGCAAACTGATCTATAATGGCAATTTTCATTATAAAAGAAAAAAGGAAGAAAAAAGCATATGATTAAAGATCACAGCAATTTTTTTGTTGGGTGGTTACGAAACTTTAAACTGCAACTCGGCACTGAAAAATGTTCTTCTATCCCCGTTACCTCAGCTTCTGCTTCCCAGAACTGGCTGCCTGTGTGCCACTGCCTTTAGCAGGGCCACATAACATTTGGCAACCCATTGCATCATATGATATCAGTGTAACTTTTAGTGACAAGGGCAAGTTGTGACATCTGTTTCTTTTCCTCCACATCTAGGCTTTGTAACTACCTTCTGTCTTTTCTAACAGCATTGACCATTTAGTTTTTCAAATCCATTTTTTCCTAGGCTTTGGAACTTTACCTTCTTCTGTCTCTTCTCATCCTATGCTTTGGAAATCTTTTCCGTTTTCTGTCTTTTCTAACTCCTTTGACCTGTTGCAGCTTTTCCAATTCTTTTATATTTTTTGACCTCTTATATTTCACTTATGAACTGGCTCTGTTTGCAAACAGATAAAAAGCAATCGGCAAGTACCAACACTCCATGCCCATATTCACCTTTATTTATAACAATGCTATCAAACAAACTTAATCTACATCAAACTACAACCATCAACTCCAAATCTAAACAGTCAATAGAACTGTCAAATTCATATGATATCTTTAATACTTAGGATCCCCCCTTTCCCCAAGAATATGGTCTAGAGAAAATTTCTACACTTCTAAATCTGGCCAGTTCCCAAGCTGGACAAGCTGAGTTATGATGTAATCTTATAATGATTCATCAATAAAACTTATGTAAACCAAGCTTCCAGTTTGAAGTGATATATCAAGAAATGCTTGAAGACAAAAAATAGTTTCAGGACAAAGAATCAACACAGAAAAATGGAAAATAAGAGCTATCTTTCTCAATTTGATCATAGAATTCTGATAAATTTAGTAGACTTTGATGTATCTTTAAAAAGTACAAAAGTCTAGGCTTGAGGAGATACGACATTAACTTTCTCTTTTTGCCTAACCAATAATGTGGAGCCATCAGCTACCTCAATTAGCACACATGTCAACATAAAGCCATTAACATTTTACAAGTTCCAACATTCATTCAGCAAGAGAAAACTAAAAATCTCCACTAATCAGTTTTTTCACAGTCCATAATACAATGCATCCTCCCAAACCAATGCAACTGGTGGGTAAGGGTGTTGGGCATGGGACGTACAATATTCTGATTTTAAAAAAAACTATATCTTCCCAAACCTGAACTTCTTAGTCAGTGTTTGATATGTACCCGACCTTTTAGAAGAAAATTCCTACCCCATCAATAGCACTAAATCCCAGTAAGGTGTCCTTTCTTTTTCCTGTTGCCTGGAGCAAACCCAAACACCATAAAGTCTTCAAAATGGAGGATCCAGCACTCAGAATGACTAAGTTCAGATAGATGCACTGTATCATCTATGGAACAGACTAAATGCTTTTTCTCAAGTACTCTTAATAAATGTCTACTATACTTTTTAGTTTCATTCTGTTGTTTCAAACTCTCATGCATGAAAAAAAGTGGAAAACGTGGCATCATATAACAAGGTACAAAGAAGTTACAAAGTAGTTTTGAAGCTATGGTATGATTATGATGCCAGCTATGAATAAAGATCTCTAATACAGCATTTTACAGCTATGTTTTTAATGGTTATCATTACAATACACATCCATTTGTACTCATGCTCTTAACATAAGTTCAGCAATGACATTCTACAAGATGGCTGAAACCCCATCAAAGTTTCTCTTAGGATTAACATGATATACTTACTGAATCTGAACCGTGACATTTTATGGTTCCATCCATGTGTAACAATCTTATATAATTCCCTTTAGATCCTGGATGAGAAAAATATCCACATGGGTCCTTAAGATGAATTACACTGATCACTTCCGGTGAAATGATCTTCCCAATCGCATGGTTAAGCAACAAGCAGTGTATTGTATGTGCCTCTACCAGGTGCCCATGAAGGTGCCACGTTCACAAAACATCACGAATACGAGTGATGTGGCATGCAAATGGCATTCTTGTGTTAAATATGCATAACTTTTACTCAAACGAGTTTCAACCAATGGCAAATACAAATATGGAACACTTACGAGAAGTAACTTTTTCACCTTCGCAACAGTATTTGCATAATTCAATATGCAACTATATTTCCACAAAATACTTGTGTGCATCAAATTGTTTAGAATATGTTACATTAGTAAAACAAATATAACATTGTGACAGCTGACATGTTTCAATTCATTCCAAGCAGAGCATTAGTGTGTTTAACGGAAAGCAAGCACAAGCTAACAGTCCACCTACTCACACTGGCTGTTGAGATATGGCCTCCCCTAGGTCCGTAAATGCTCCAGATAACCTCCTATACCTGTGGATTAATCAACCATTGCATAAACAGCCCAATCCTTACACCAGCAAAACACATCATACAATGAAGTTGGCTCTAAACCAGTATTTTCATTTTTCAAGATTTGCATCCTGTTCATCATCTTCAGTTCTGTATGGGTGATGGAGGTAGAAAAAATACCAATACTGTTTGACAGTCAATGGATTTTCTTATATCAAAAAATGAGAGAAACAGACATTTCAGAAAAAGATACTAAATTAATGAGGAAACTGAAAAATGTATCTTATTGAAGACAGAATTTATGAACCACAAATAAAGTATGTAATCTCCCAGGAAGAACTTTTACCAAATACAAAAGCTACATGAGTAACGTAACTGTTCACAAGGACAGAAATTCTTAAATTAGCTAACCATAACAAAATCAATAATGCTTAACACTCCATTATTACCAAATGTAATCATCAAAACAATCAACAATCAGATATATAGAATCTTTATTAGGAAAGTAAGTAATTGTCACCAACACAGTAACAGCAATAAGGAACACAACAAACACTACCAACAAGAACACACTTAGATATTTCTACTGCAGAAAAGAAAATGCAAAAAGAACCAACAATCAGACTACATATCAAAATCCAAATGAAAGTTTACGCAAAAGTTCCGAATTTGTGAAAAGCTATCCCTTCCAAATATGGAAATCTTTGAGCTATGGGAAATGAGAAAGCCCTCTTTTCTCCAGAAATACTAAGTTAAACCCCATGATGACCATTTATCCCCATGAACAAGATCACCTTGCACAAACCACTCACCATTGTCTCATGGCAAAAGTCATGAGCTCCAACTGAATTAAGTGAATACAGCTAAACTCTTTGTTCCCACAAAATTAAACGGGGAGGCAGGAACAGAAAAAGAGGAGTTTATTCTAGGTACTGGTCTTCTCTGTAGTAAGATATAGCTTTTCGTGCTGAAAAAATCTTTCTAAATGGTACCCATCAGTAAACGAGTCATGAAGACAAGTATGGAAATCCTTAAACTTACTGTAGAAACAATGAATTAAAAAGCAGTGGGTCAAAAACAGATGCCTAGCAAACCCTCCAAAATCTTCCAAAGGAACTGTCCAAAAAAATCCAGAACCAGTTAATGGAGAAAAGCAAAACAAAAAGGCCAGCATAACTCTACATCACTCTATGAACAATCCCCTCAAGAGGATACTCAGAAAGTATAGACTGAAGGCCACCAATTCAACATCATGGGCCTGGGTGACCGAAACAAGCTGAGACTAATGTTTCTTGCAGAGGAAATTTGGAGCTACACAGGACAATATAAAGATTTCCAATGCATCTGACTTTGGAATCCAGACAGGCTTTCAAGGAGCTAACTGGACAGACATTGTTATGAATATCCCCTTCTTTCCACCTGGAAATAATGTTTTCTCCTCTTGGTGAAAAGTGAGAAGGTTCTTGGGATTAGACATGGAATGACCCACACTTGGAGTCCCTAGGTTAGGGTGATAAGGAACAGGAACTTGTAAAATGTGGCTTTAATAGGAAAACTATTTAAGATGGTATCAAATAGCACAAGATCAATCTACTAACCAAAAGAACAAGAAAAGCTGTACAGCTGAGGTTTGGGGGTCATTCAAGGATATGAGGAACACAGCCGTTTATCAATTGTGGGACTACTACCATCTATTTCAAAGCCATCCCAAAGGGACTGTTGAAATGCAGATTTGTAGGATGCTAGGATGCTAACAGCCTTACTCTGGTCATGAAACCAAAAAGGAAAGCAGCAGAGGCATAAACTCTCTGAGAGGGTGACTCAGGAATCTGTTTCAAAAACCTCTTAAAAGGTCCTCCACACAGACTTGGTACTGGTACCTTCAGGAGAATTTATACAAGGAACATCATTAGCAATGAGGTTACCATACTGGTGTCTACAGTCTGAGAAGAGAGATTCCAGACTTGTAATACCTAGGACTAAGCATTTAAACCTACTTAAGAATATGAAACAATATGTGAAGAGGAATCAGAACTTGAATCTGGTAATAATGCCAAAGTGGAAATCAAGGCTGTCTCCTCTAAGGCAATACCACTGTAGTCACTGAACCCTGTAAAAATTAAGTTTCTGAGAAACTTGAGAACATAAACTTGCTGAAGGGAAGAGTATGAACAAGGTCATTCCACTGGTGCCAAACGACAGTGAGGGATCTGTATCATAATCATATCAATTCTTTCACCGGAGATATATACATAATGGAGGGATTGCACTGAAGCTGGTGGCGAGAGGTATTGGTTAAAAAACTTACAGTGAGGACCCACCTAAACACTGTCTGTCATAAGGGTGTTTGTGATGACAGGAACATGGACTAGGCTAGAGCATGTACCCACTTGCTGCAAACAATACAAGAGAATTTTGCTAACATTGGTAAGGTAAGCTCCAATACTATTAAAAACATCTCTACTGTGGTGTCCAGGAGAGGAAAAGATTGGCTAGCGATAGTGATATCAAGTGATATCAAGAGGAAGAGATTTGAAATTCCAAGGACCTGTATGTACATAATCCTACAATGAGTGACAACCCTAACCTTATCAGAGGTGTATGTCCAAACTGGAAGATCGTAAATGGGTAAAATATGAGCAGAATGGATTAAAGATTGACCCAAAATGATTAAAAGAAATGTTTCCTAAGTTTATCTGGCACTAAGTACAAATGATTCCTGGGAAAATCTATTCATGAAGAGGATGATTACTTTAGTCTAACTTAAGCTACATGAACCCTGCAACTGTCAGAAGAAATGAGCCTCTTGGAAACAAATTATTTTTTTGTGTGAAAGTTAACTTGATACTGGGATCTGTCTTGTGAGAAGTATAGGCAGATGAATCTCAGGGTTAGTATGAGATTCAACTTATCTTGGGTCACCAGAAAACCGATGTCCAGTTGAACATGAAAAATGTCTAAATGACCCTTGCATTCATTTACTCAATGAGGTTGTGACTGAGGGGTCATCCAAGTATATAAGGGTGTTCACTGTCCAGGGAGAATGAAGGAAAGAACTGACAGTTTATAGTAAACAGATAAAAAATGTTTATGCAAGGAATAAGCCCACAAGAATGGTTGTGAACTGCCAAGTCTTCTCTTCCACCCTGGAGCCCCTAAGTACTTTCTGAACATGGAGGATATACAGAAAAAGCAGCATAATCCAGTAAGTCAAAGCTTACTAGGATGTCTGAGATTGGTGGTCGACCTGCACCACTTTAAAACAATGAATCTGAGGAAAATCAACGGATCAAGGATCATTCACTTCCAGAATGAGTTCTTTACTCTGCAAGGAGGTTTGAATAAACTGGCCCTATTGAAAGTTCAACAACTTTCTCTGGGTCATATTGCGGATGTGAACTGTGATCTATTTCGGAAACCTACCATGGCTGAGCTCCCTTTGTCATTAAACCTGTCTTCAAGGCAAAGAACATTAGCAGAAGCCTCTGAAAACACTGTGCTACAGTTGCCCTCTGCCAGTGGCATGTTAAGGGTGAGGCACAAAAGAATAAGAAGCAGCACTGGAGTCCACCAGTTATGGAAACTTTGCCATGGCCACCCCTTGAGGGATAGAAAGATGGAAAGAAAGTAGTGCTCTGGAAATCTTTTTTATTCTTCCATGAAATTCTCTATATAAAGTGGTCGCATCTTAAGAAGCAGAATACCCAATGTAAGGCATGTTCAGTAATGATCAAAGGCAAACTTCTAGAACCACAGCATGGCTGGCAGTGGATCTTACTAAAAGGATCATTTAAAAGCAAGATACCACTCCAGGTAATTCAAAGGCATATAAACAGATACACTGCATATAACACCAAAGGTAAAACCATCTGATCAACCACCTTCCCATGATAAATGCACTTTTCCTTTCTTTTTCTTTATATGTATTTGCCATTTCCCACATTAGTGAGGTAGCGTCAAGAACAGATGACTTAGCCCTAGGGGGAAAATCCTCACTTGGCCCTCTTCTCTGTTCCTTCATTTGGAAAATTAAAACAGGAGGGGAAGACTTCTTGCTCCCCACTCCCACCCCTTTTAGTCACTTTCTGCAACATGCAGGGAATACATGGGAAGTACTCTTTCTCCTCTATCCCAAAGAACAAACGATTATTAAATGCACTTATATGTGCAAAGGGAGGAAAAGAAGAACTACCACTTGTAAACAAACCCAGATCATAGGGGCCCCTTCATATTTTTTTTTTTTTTTTTTTTTTTTTATACTTTGTCGCTGTCTCCCGCGTTTGCGAGGTAGCGCAAGGAAACAGACGAAAGAAATGGCCCAACCCCCCCCCCCATACACATGTACATACACACGTCCACACACGCAAATATACATACCTACACAGCTTTCCATGGTTTACCCCAGACGCTTCACATGCCTTGATTCAATCCACTGACAGCACGTCAACCCCTGTATACCACATCGCTCCAATTCACTCTATTCCTTGCCCTCCTTTCACCCTCCTGCATGTTCAGGCCCCGATCACACAAAATCTTTTTCACTCCATCTTTCCACCTCCAATTTGGTCTCCCTCTTCTCCTCGTTCCCTCCACCTCCGACACATATATCCTCTTGGTCAATCTTTCCTCACTCATTCTCTCCATGTGCCCAAACCATTTCAAAACACCCTCTTCTGCTCTCTCAACCACGCTCTTTTTATTTCCACACATCTCTCTTACCCTTACGTTACTTACTCGATCAAACCACCTCACACCACACATTGTCCTCAAACATCTCATTTCCAGCACATCCATCCTCCTGCGCACAACTCTATCCATAGCCCACGCCTCGCAACCATACAACATTGTTGGAACCACCATTCCCTCAAACATACCCATTTTTGCTTTCCGAGATAATGTTCTCGACTTCCACACATTTTTCAAGGCTCCCAAAATTTTCGCCCCCTCCCCCACCCTATGATCCACTTCCGCTTCCATGGTTCCATCCGCTGCCAGATCCACTCCCAGATATCTAAAACACTTCACTTCCTCCAGTTTTTCTCCATTCAAACTTACCTCCCAATTGACTTGACCCTCAACCCTACTGTACCTAATAACCTTGCTCTTATTCACATTTACTCTTAACTTTCTTCTTCCACACACTTTACCAAACTCAGTCACCAGCTTCTGCAGTTTCTCACATGAATCAGCCACCAGCGCTGTATCATCAGCGAACAACAACTGACTCACTTCCCAAGCTCTCTCATCCCCAACAGACTTCATACTTGCCCCTCTTTCCAGGACTCTTGCATTTACCTCCCTAACAACACCATCCATAAACAAATTAAACAACCATGGAGACATCACACACCCCTGCCGCAAACCTACATTCACTGAGAACCAATCACTTTCCTCTCTTCCTACACGCACACATGCCTTACATCCTCGATAAAAACTTTTCACTGCTTCTAACAACTTGCCTCCCACACCATATATTCTTAATACCTTCCACAGAGCATCTCTATCAACTCTATCATATGCCTTCTCCAGATCCATAAATGCTACATACAAATCCATTTGCTTTTCTAAGTATTTCTCACATACATTCTTCAAAGCAAACACCTGATCCACACATCCTCTACCACTACTGAAACCGCACTGCTCTTCCCCAATCTGATGCTCTGTACATGCCTTCACCCTCTCAATCAATACCCTCCCATATAATTTACCAGGAATACTCAACAAACTTATACCTCTGTAATTTGAGCACTCACTCTTATCCCCTTTGCCTTTGTACAATGGCACTATGCACGCATTCCGCCAATCCTCAGGCACCTCACCATGAGTCATACATACATTAAATAACCTTACCAACCAGTCAACAATACAGTCACCCCCTTTTTTAATAAATTCCACTGCGATACCATCCAAACCTGCTGCCTTGCCGGCTTTCATCTTTCGCAAAGCTTTTACTACCTCTTCTCTGTTTACCAAATCATTTTCCCTAACCCTCTCACTTTGCACACCACCTCGACCAAAACACCCTATATCTGCCACTCTGTCATCAGACACATTCAACAAACCTTCAAAATACTCATTCCATCTCCTTCTCACATCACCACTACTTGTTATCACCTCCCCATTTACGCCCTTCACTGAAGTTCCCATTTGCTCCCTTGTCTTACGCACCCTATTTACCTCCTTCCAGAACATCTTTTTATTCTCCCTAAAATTTACTGATAGTCTCTCACCCCAACTCTCATTTGCCCTTTTTTTCACCTCTTGCACCTTTCTCTTGACCTCCTGTCTCTTTCTTTTATACTTCTCCCACTCAATTTCATTTTTTCCCTGCAAAAATCGTCCAAATGCCTCTCTCTTCTCTTTCACTAATACTCTTACTTCTTCATCCCACCACTCACTACCCTTTCTAAACAGCCCACCTCCCACTCTTCTCATGCCACAAGCATCTTTTGCGCAATCCATCACTGATTCCCTAAATACATCCCATTCCTCCCCCACTCCCCTTACTTCCATTGTTCTCACCTTTTTCCATTCTGTACACAGTCTCTCCTGGTACTTCCCCACACAGGTCTCCTTCCCAAGCTCACTTACTCTCACCACCTTCTTCACCCCAACATTCACTCCTCTTTTCTGAAAACCCATACTAATCTTCACCTTAGCCTCCACAAGATAATGATCAGACATCCCTCCAGTTGCACCTCTCAGCACATTAACATCCAAAAGTCTCTCTTTCGCACGCCTGTCAATTAACACGTAATCCAATAACGCTCTCTGGCCATCTCTCCTACTTACATAAGTATACTTATGTATATCTCGCTTTTTAAACCAGGTATTCCCAATCATCAATCCTTTTTCAGCACATAAATCTACAAGCTCTTCACCATTTCCATTTACAACACTGAACACCCCATGCATACCAATTATTCCCTCAACTGCCACATTACTCACCTTTGCATTCAAATCACCCATCACTATAACCCGGTCTCGTGCATCAAAACCGCTAACACACTCATTCAGCTGCTCCCAAAACACTTGCCTCTCATGATCTTTCTTCTCATGCCCAGGTGCATATGCACCAATAATCACCCACCTCTCTCCATCAACTTTCAATTTTACCCATATTAATCGAGAATTTACTTTCTTACATTCTATCACATACTCCCACAACTCCTGTTTCAGGAGTATTGCTACTCCTTCCCTTGCTCTTGTCCTCTCACTAACCCCTGACTTCACTCCCCAGACATTTCCAAACCACTCTTCCCCTTTACCCTTGAGCTTCGTTTCACTCAGAGCCAAAACATCCAGGTTCCTTTCCTCAAACATACTACCTATCTCTCCTTTTTTCACATCTTGGTTACATCCACACACATTTAGGCACCCCACTCTGAGCCTTCGAGGAGGATGATCACTCCCCGCGTGACTCCTTCTTCTGTTTCCCATTTTAGAAAGTTAATACAAGGAGGGGAGGATTTCCGGCCCCCCGCTCCCGTCCCCTCTAGTCGCTTTCTACGACACGCGAGGAATACGTGGGAAGTATTCTTTCACCCCCATCCCCAGGGATAATATACATATACATATACATACACACACACGCACACACACACACACACACGCACACACACACACACACATACATATATATACATATGAAAAATGTAAGAAACAATTTAGAAAACAAACTTTTAGCTTGAAATGAATGAAAAAATGAATGTCACATAATGGTTCAACCTCTGGCTATGGAAAAGGAAATGTACAATTTATTCACACAAACGTCAATAGCAGTTCTCATCAATTTCACCACTGTATCAATAAGCTTCAATATATGAGACATTAATTGAAAGGAACAACTTATACATTTGTTCCCCACATGGAAAAGCATCAATAAACTTGTATCTTATATATATGTGAAAAAATCACAGATGAAGGGCGCAAAAAGCAGATAAAAGCCAGAGGCAGTTCACTAAATCTGCACTCCAACTTAAAACATAAGATTTGTTCCTTGGGAAAGACAGCAGCAAACAACAGTTTGTGCAAAGTGATATTGTCATTAGGGATACATGATGGGATTACCCTACAAGTAATAATTGGGATTTGGCATTGTCATGCCCAAAGAGAGAATGGCTCCCTCATTTTCGATACTCAATGATTGAATTCTTTTAGAAAAAAAAACTAATAATCACGAATACAAAGGATCAATACACAGCAGAGGTATTTAAGCAAAAACTACTAAAGTAAGATTGAAAGGCAAAACAAAAGTGACAGCCCAACATTAATTCGTTCATGACAGCGAAAGAGAATGGCAAATCCTACTCTTGTAAGAATCACCTGTGGCTGTTTCAATGCTACTGTATACAGTATGTTACCATCAAGCATGCCATCAAAAACATTCACACAAGCTCATGTTTAAATGCACTATTGCATGGCTATCTGAAAATATGGTCAACTAATGTGTTTCATTCAAGAGTATAGAAGCAAAAACGTGCAGAACACTTGCATGTAAAAGTAATGCATATCCACGAGTTTTCAACGATATTCCTTGGTTTTTGAAATCACAATTCAGGACATGTAAACAATTATAAGAATGTTCTGTATTTGGAGTGTATGAGAGTAAATGCACTTAAACAATCTACACATTCATGTACATGAGTGTACGCATCTGCATATAATTCTCTTGAACAGTGTATGTGTGTTTATAAATAAATGTAAGTTAGTTGTTTTATACAATCTACGTATTTGTGCATCGGTGTAACTATCTATCTGCAAAGTACAGGAGGGGGGGTTCTACACTTGCCGGGCCTTTTCACTCATACTCTCTAATGCATTTCTTCCTATCACCTCTCCTTGCACTAACTTCGGCACTTTCAGAGAACTGTTAGCTTTTAACATTCATAATGTAATTTAGAAACCTCACAGTTATAATCATGCTTTCTGTCCCTCTCCTAATACAGAGAAATTTGAAAATACTAATGCCTCTCTGTAAACAAGTTCCCTTACCTCAAGAATCGTCCTTGATGCCCTCTACTAAACCTTTACTATGTGTTTCTTCAAGTGGGGAGGTCAAATTGTAATGAAAAACTCTACTTTTCATTTAATATATGTAGTACACATTAAATGAATATTTCTTTATCAATAACTGCATACACCTTACATACCAACTGATGAATATTTTGCACTGTTAGTAACAAAATAAGGCTCTGGTGACAGAGCAGTTATCAAATCCCATGCCCCTTTCCCATGTATATTCATTTGATATCTAAATGATTATAATCATAACATTTCTGCTCATTGAATTCCGTTATCACTTTGCACGAGGTCAGGTTGAATTTTATCAATAATGATATTGGGTGACACTGCAGAACTGATGATTTTTGCGGTGCATTGGTTTAGAAATCTACAGTCTCTAGCAGTTTTAGCACTGTGCAAAACCATTTTGGGCATTGGATGTTTGCAAAGTTTTATTTGCACTTATGGTGCCCTGTGATTTCAATACTGGTAATTTACAGCCTCCCAAGCCTACCATACTGATAAGGATCGAAGTTTTTATATCTCACTGATAATTGGTGATTGATTTTGGAATGTTTGCGCGGAAGGGTCTAGTGCTACTGTAAACATACGAGTGTTGTTGCTAAGCAGCCTGTGATTATTCTGAGTATCAAGAAATTTGCAAATCTGTGGAGAATACTGATATGTGAGGTTTGCAAATGTGTTGCCGTTCAGAGAATGTTATGCTAGATTTGCAGATTTGCTATATTCATTTTTGACAGAGTGGATGACCAGGAAACTGAAAGGTTGAGTAGAAAGAAGTGAATGATCTGTTTGAAGAGGATACCGTAGTTTTTTAAGGATATATTTAAACTCTCCTATGGGAGGCTCTTACACTGAACAGGGGCTGACAGAAAATGGTCATTTCCATAATGTTGCAGCAATATAACAACATTCAACGATTAAGATACAAAATGTACCACAATATGTGGCACATTTACTTTCCTGTTAGTGGGTTTCAAAACATGTCAGTCAAAATAGATAAGTAAAATAATTACCTCTTTCCATGCTGGTGTAACTTGGACAAGTGGAAACTAAACGTGGATATACAAGTTAACAAGTCAAAAAATTGCTGATATCAACAACCAAACATAATCAAGATAAAGACAGAAAGCCAAAATCATGGACACTCGAGCACCTGACATAAGCCATAAGACCTGTTACCCTTCTCCTTTTTTTTCTCTTTTCCTTGCTTTCTCTTCCTCACTGCACTCCCACAAGCCATCCAACCCCTCCCTACTTCTTCAACCCCTGAAACCTTTCCCTCCAATCATCAATGAAAAGATAGCTTTGAGGCTTTGTCTCCAGCTATCTCTAACCCAATACTTTATGTTTTAAAGCCAAAGAAAAAAAACAGAAATGAAAATATGTTCCAAAAAATTCAATTCAGGGCAGGTGATGAACATTTCCTAGAGGAGGTCATGGCACTCCTGACCTCCCCCTAAATCCACCTACTAGTGCCAATTACTGGCTTTTGTGCTGAGATTTGTAATGCTGGGAGTGAATGTCATGTGTTGTATAATGCTGGGAGTGAATGTCATGTGTTGTATGAGATACCTGCAATGGTAAGTGCTGTGGTGAGTGGGAGTGGTTTGTTGTATGAGATACCTGCTATGGTTAGTGCTGTGGTGAGTGGGAGTGGTTTGTTGTATGAGATACATGCTATGGTTAGCGCTGTGGTGAGTGGGAGTGGTTTGTTGTACGAGATACCAGCTATGGTTAGTGTTGTGGTGAGTGGGAGTGGTCTGTTGTACGAGATACCTGCTATGGTTAGTGCTGTGGTGAGTGGGAATGGTTTGTTGTATGAGATACCTGCTATGGTTAGTGCTGTGGTGAGCGGGAAAAGTTGATCATTCAGGATTACAGAAAGGGTGCAGGTTCGACTCAAGTTTGTCCAGGGTTTGAGGGTTATGTTTTGAGTGAGCCTGTGTTCTAACTGCCTAAAGTAGGATGAAGACTTGTATTTCTAGTTTTACTCAAGTCACATCAGGGTGCTGTAATGTGATAACGAGGTCATCTGCACAGGAAAGGGCTTTCACACTATGGTCTTTAGGAGGTGATGGGAGGTCAAGCATTAATAGGTTAACAAAGTTTTGAGAAAGAACTGCTCCCTGGAGATTCATAGAAGGCAACTCAAGGGGGTGGGAGTGGGTGGTTGGAAACCCTCCCCTTCTTGCATTTCAATTTGTAAAATAGGAAACAGAAGGAGCCAGGCAGGAGTGTTCATTGTCCTCGAAGGCTCGGAATGAGATGTCCAAATGTGTGTGGATGTTAAGATAATTTTTATATATTTTCAAATCAATTTCTAAAAAAAAACTACTACTACTACTACTACTACCACCACCACCTTTATTAATGTGGGGAAATGGCGACCAAGTATGAAAAAAAGAGAGAAACATCTGAACATCAGTGTGTACAAGGGATGTCCCCATCTTACACCTTTTGAAGGGAGAATGGTGTTACAGGTGAACTGATATTTCATTATGCCATCTACATTTGCTTTATATCAATTCTAATAGGATTCCTTCAAAAAAAACAAAATACCATGAAAAAATCTTTAAAAATGAGGTGCGCATGTGTCTGATGACAACACAAATAAAAATAGAAAAGTTATCCTTGTCTTGCCTTTTCCTAATATGAGCTCAACAAAATAAGATCAGAATGATACTATACAGTGAATGTGCCAGCATAAGAACAAAGTACAATAAATTGCAGATGTAAGAAAAGTACAGTAATTCAGTGGAAACAATTAAGAAAGTTTAAAAGAAACAAGAACAGGCAAATCATGAACAAAAGTAATGTATACATAATGTGGACAAGGAAAATCAAATAAGACATGTGGAAGGAATCAATTTTACAAAAAATGTGAATATATTAATGAGTCTGTATAATACTTTCAACACATGGTATATCTAAAACAAACTTCATACATTCATACAAAACATGAATATCCACAAAAACTTAAAATATCCAAGACGCTGGTATGTGCTTCTATTGTGTGAGTCACTTAACATAAACTAAATGCATTAAGTCTTTATTTACATGCATGGGGAAAGATCTACAAAAAAAGCAAAGATACAAAGACTGGGATAATCATATAAAGAAACACAGTAGACAAAATAAAACCCATAGTCAAAGAAATGATGTTCATAGTTCTAAACAATGCTATAGGGTACTCACAGTGGTGCAGAAGACACAGCTTCATGTAACTCTGTGAAGACTTCATTAGCTTTCTGCACCCTGGCCACCACAGCAACATCCCGGCAGCATCATATAACATCCACCAAAGCCAACAGAAAAGAAAGGTGCACTAAAAAAAGTAGAAATACAGAATCTAGCAACTTACATAAAGAAGAAAGCACATCACTGAATATGAAAAAAAAGACGCTTATAATCAGGAGTATGGCAAGCTAGTCATTACAAAATTTACATAAAAAAAAAATTGAGTATCTGCATCCATTCATTATGTCAATTTACTAAATCATTAAAATCACAGTCAAGACAGCCAAACTGTCATAAAGCTACGTTCTTCAATATACTGCAGACAATAGCGATAATAGATATAAGGATCTGCTTTCTTCCCACATGCAACAAAAAGTTTTTGGCAATCAAAACTAAAGCATAACTGACACCCAGGAAATTCCAATCACATATTATCTAACACATTTCACAACAACACGTACATGGAGAATCACAAAGACAAAGTGACCTTCATAATTACTGTCACTGAAATATTATTGACTGTTGTAGCAAGTGTGATATCTGCTCCATTTCACTTATTTAGCTGCTGTTTAATGTGAGTAGAAAACTGGGCTGGAAATCAGTGAATCACACAGGGTTCTAAAAATGATGCCTTGAATGTAAACTGAAAATCATGAAACCTGTACCAACTAAGGAAATCTTTAATTAATGCTACATGAGAATATATTGTATTTACAACAAAGCAAATTTCAAGATACAAGCATAAACTTTCCTACAAAACACTATGGCAAGCCAATGATCTTAAAAAAGTCCAAAGTCCAAATCTTAGCCACATAAGAAGCATTAGTTACAAGTAAATGAAATCCTAAGTATGAAACTGTATACTCACACAGGTAAACTTTGGACATATTGAGTGCTAAAACAAGAGAAAATATGTAATACTATTAGAGTACAATATGTAGTAAGAAAAAATGTGTGTGGCAAAAATTGGACTATAAATAAAAGCTACATTTGTCAATAATTAAAATTACTTAATTTTTTTTTTTTTTTTTTTTTTTGTCGCTGTCTCCCGCGTTTGCAAGGTAGCGAAAATTACTTAATGATTTCATAAATCAAATTTATAGAGAATACATATTTTAGGTGCTAAATATAAAATAAAATTCATGCTGTCAAAATCAAGAGGTGCAGGCAGGCACAGATGTGTGTGTGTGTGTGTGTGTGTGTATATATATATATATATATATTATTTTTATATATATATATATATATATATATATATATATATATATACATATATATATGTGTACAGAATGGAAAAAGGTGAGAACAATGGAAGTAAGGGGAGTGGGGGAGGAATGGGATGTATTTAGTCAATCAGTGATGGATTGCGCAAAAGATGCTTGTGGCATGAGAAGAGTGGGAGGTGGGCTGTTTAGAAAGGGTAGTGTGTGGTGGGATGAAGAAGTAAGAGTATTAGTGAAAGAGAAGAGAGAGGCATTTGGACGATTTTTGCAGGGAAAAAATGCAATTGAGTGGGAGAAGTATAAAAGAAAGAGACAGGAGGTCAAGAGAAAGGTGCAAGAGGTGAAAAAAAGGGCAAATGAGAGTTGGGGTGAGAGACTATCAGTAAATTTTAGGGAGAATAAAAAGATGTTCTGGAAGGAGGTAAATAGGGTGCGTAAGACAAGGGAGCAAATGGGAACTTTAGTGAAGGGCGTAAATGGGGAGGTGATAACAAGTAGCGGTGATGTGAGAAGGAGATGGAATGAGTATTTTGAAGGTTTGTTGAATGTGTCTGATGACAGAGTGGCAGATATAGGGTGTTTTGGTCGAGGTGGTGTGCAAAGTGAGAGGGTTAGGGAAAATGATTTGGTAAACAGAGAAGAGGTAGTAAAAGCTTTGCGGAAGATGAAAGCCGGCAAGGCAGCAGGTTTGGATGGTATTGCAGTGGAATTTATTAAGAAAGGGGGTGACTGTATTGTTGACTGGTTGGTAAGGTTATTTAATGTATGTATGACTCATGGTGAGGTGCCTGAGGATTGGCGGAATGCGTGCATAGTGCCATTGTACAAAGGCAAAGGGGATAAGAGTGAGTGCTCAAATTACAGAGGTATAAGTTTGTTGAGTATTCCTGGTAAATTATATGGGAGGGTATTGATTGAGAGGGTGAAGGCATGTACAGAGCATCAGATTGGGGAAGAGCAGTGCGGTTTCAGAAGTGGTAGAGGATGTGTGGATCAGGTGTTTGCTTTGAAGAATGTATGTGAGAAATACTTAGAAAAGCAAATGGATTTGTATGTAGCATTTATGGATCTGGAGAAGGCATATGATAGAGTTGATAGAGATGCTCTGTGGAAGGTATTAAGAATATATGGTGTGGGAGGCAAGTTGTTAGAAGCAGTGAAAAGTTTTTATCGAGGATGTAAGGCATGTGTACGTGTAGGAAGAGAGGAAAGTGATTGGTTCTCAGTGAATGTAGGTTTGCGGCAGGGGTGTGTGATGTCTCCATGGTTGTTTAATTTGTTTATGGATGGGGTTGTAAGGGAGGTAAATGCAAGAGTCCTGGAAAGAGGGGCAAGTATGAAGTCTGTTGGGGATGAGAGAGCTTGGGAAGTGAGTCAATTGTTGTTCGCTGATGATACAGCGCTGGTGGCTGATTCATGTGAGAAACTGCAGAAGCTGGTGACTGAGTTTGGTAAAGTGTGTGGAAGAAGAAAGTTGAGAGTAAATGTGAATAAGAGCAAGGTTATTAGGTACAGTAGGGGTGAGGGTCAAGTCAATTGGGAGGTGAGTTTGAATGGAGAAAAACTGGAGGAAGTGAAGTGTTTTAGATATCTGGGAGTGGATCTGTCAGCGGATGGAACCATGGAAGCGGAAGTGGATCATAGGGTGGGGGAGGGGGCGAAAATTTTGGGAGCCTTGAAAAATGTGTGGAAGTCGAGAACATTATCTCGGAAAGCAAAAATGGGTATGTTTGAGGGAATAGTGGTTCCAACAATGCTGTATGGTTGCGAGGCGTGGGCTATGGATAGAGATGTGCGCAGGAGGATGGATGTGCTGGAAATGAGATGTTTGAGGACAATGTGTGGTGTGAGGTGGTTTGATCGAGTAAGTAACGTAAGGGTAAGAGAGATGTGTGGAAATAAAAAGAGCGTGGTTGAGAGAGCAGAAGAGGGTGTTTTGAAATGGTTTGGGCACATGGAGAGAATGAGTGAGGAGAGATTGACCAAGAGGATATATGTGTCGGAGGTGGAGGGAACGAGGAGAAGAGGGAGACCAAATTGGAGGTGGAAAGATGGAGTGAAAAAGATTTTGTGTGATCGGGGCCTGAACATGCAGGAGGGTGAAAGGAGGGCAAGAAATAGAGTGAATTGGAGTCATGTGGTATACAGGGGTTGACGTGCTGTCAGTGGATTGAAGCAAGGCATGTGAAGCGTCTGGGGTAAACCATGGAAAGCTGTGTAGGTATGTATATTTGCGTGTGTGGACGTGTGTATGTACATGTGTATGGGGGGGGGGGGGTTGGGCCATTTCTTTCGTCTGTTTCCTTGCGCTACCTCGCAAACGCGGGAGACAGCGACAAAGTATAAAAAAAAAAAAAAAAAAAAAAAAAAAAAAATATATATATATATATATATATATATATATATATATACATATATATATATATATATTTTTTTTTTTCCCAAAAGAAGGAACAGAGGGGGGCCAGGTGAGGATATTCCACAAAGGCCCAGTCCTCTGTTCTTAACGCTACCTCGCTATATATATATATATATATATATATATATATATATATATAAATATATATATATATATATATATATATATATATATATATATATATATATATATATATATATATATGCATGTGTGTTCATTATTAACCCTTTAGATGCTGGCCAGGTTAAAAAAAAAAAAATCTCCCAGGATAAGCAAAATCAAAATTTAACAAAAAATCAAACAGCCACAGCCATTCAAACTTGGTGTGTCACAGATACTGTAACCTTGGCAATAAGGTAGACATTCAAATCTTGGAGCAATGCACCCAATTTTAAAATCTAGTACGTACCAAGCAAACTAAGACATCATCCTCTACTTTCATGTAGAACCTTCCCAGGAATATATATGTACAGCAAACGGACAGTACATAACCAGAGGGGAAGGCAGGTGACATATAGCATCTGCACATGCTTTCTCAAAAGTAATGTCCTAATCACACATGTATGGGGAATTTGAAAACATATAGGTATATCGTAAGCACTTCCTTGAAGTGCCCAGGTGACCTCTTCCAGCCAAAGCGATCTATGGGTAGTCAAGAGGCTTGTGGATTTTCATGCTGGCTTTCAATTTTTTGTGGGTGACATATGGCATTCATATACACCTCTAGAAAGTTCAGGTCTATTTAAATGTAAGTGGAAAATCTAATAATGTGCATATATGTACTCAGAAATGAAAACAAGGCTGCATACCTCACAAAACAAAGCACTTAGAAAATCAACAGATACTAATCATTAAACACATTCCATATCTGCACAACAAAACAAAATCACTTGCAACACAGCTTCACCTTAATGTTTTCAGCACTCAGTTCTTGAAATAGCAAAATACCCTTCTCATCCAAACCACTCTATACCTAAAGCATACATACGGAGCTGGTTTCTCCCTGCCTCATACGTACTCCACAATCTATACTCAAAAGATCCCCCCTCTCCTAACAAACACAACAATGATCTATCTATCTATGTCTCTGACACCTGTTCCAATTGGAACTCCCTTAAGGCTATAGCAAGTCTCTCCATAACTAGTGAACTTCACTGCCGCTGCTTAGCATTTAGTGTCTCGCCCTTAACAGGCCACTGGCAGAGGGCAACTCTAATGTTCCTAATGACTACTTCTATATTTTTCTCCTACCTACTGACTTACTTCTATCTTATTCTCCTATCTACTACTTCAACATAATGTTTCTACCTAATGCTCCTCCCTAAATGTTCCTACCTACTACCTCTATCTATTGCTCCTACCATTTTGCCAAAAGGCAAGTCTAACCCATAGTGTTAACCTCAGAAAAAAATAGTTACAAAGAATGAGCTGTGTGAGTTAAGTGTTGTTACGTGTTATGTATGACAAGGAGATATTGTATGTTTGTGGACTGAATGCCAAAAGTCTGCAAGAGAGAGGTAGAAAGAAAAAACAGCTACCTGGGTCAAGGGAGTGCAACCTGACAACCGCTGAAGTGCTGGCTCACTAAGCGGCTGTCACTAACCCTTCTGATACCCAGGCAGGTAGTACTGGTAATATACAATAACAGAATGTATGATTACCTAAATGACCTGACAACCATGCCACAACCACCCTCTCAAGAAGGTCTTTAAACAAACCCCTATCAAAAATACAAACAACTGAAGCTACTCTCCCAAGACATGCTGTCTACATTACAGAAACCACCCATTCAGCATTACAGACACATACTTGCTTCCTCAAACCAAAACTTCCACACTGAAATCACTATATACTTGCTCCTTGACTGTCTCATGCACATCCCACAATCACACACACAATCACATCACATTATTTGATCTTTGGTCCTGCCCAGTGGATATGGCTGGCTTCCTGAGCACAAGGGAGGCCCCTTAGTAAGGGATACTAGGGTAGTGTCTTTTCTTCTCTGCTTCATAAACTTATGAATTATTAGTACTTAATTCACAAACACAAAATCCCTCTCCATCTTTTGCATAATATTTGACAATATATAATTCATATAATTCTTTGAAAGCCTAATCAAGTTTCCTTTTTCCCTGGAGACAGGGAAATAAGAAAGCTTCTCCTGTATCTTATGGATGCCATGAGAGGTGAATAACGGGTGTGCAAGGGGGAATGGAAAATCTCCCCTCCTTGTACAGTGGTCACTTTCTAAAAGAAAGAAGAGAAGAGCCAACATTGCTTCCTAATGGCTCTGGCTGGGGTGTCGGAAGGTGTATGGATGTAACCAAGATACGAAACGAGAGATAGGTGGAAAACTGAGCATCTGACAAAGCACTCCAGTGTGACTATGTTCTGTCAATATTTTGTCTGTTGGGGGAGGTGGGATTTGTGAAAACATAATGCTGAAGAGGATAGGGGTGAGGAAATTGCTTTTGTATGGGGGTGGTGTTTGGTTATGGAATGGTTTGAGTGGAAGGGGCTAGACGCTTTGGCAAACAACATTGTGCTAAACATGTTGAGGTGAGACTACTGGTAGAATTTGGTTTTGTTGTGTGGTTGCTAAGAAGCTGGAAATTATTCCAAATGCTCTGTTTTGTATAGCTTGTACTTTTTCTTATGTTTGCTTTGGAAAGAGAGGACATCCAGGCAGATGAGGCTTAGTTTACAGTGAAGCACATGAACTGTCTGTAAAGGGTACAGAGGGATTCTTTTCTTCCTAAAACTAGTGCCTGTGGGTGTTCTGGGGTCATATAGTGTGTTTGTTGCCTCAAGTGTTCATATTTCCATCATGAGGAGGGAACTTCATGCGTGTGTCTTGTGATTCAATCCTATGACCAATTTTATGGAGCTCAAATAGCATTTAGATTGTCTGTCACCTCCATTGGCCAGGACCACATGTCATGAACTGTAGCGGTGATGCGTGTATGTCTGGGCAAGGCAGCTAAGTAGGGATCTGGTACCTTCTGTGTGGAAAAAGTATACTGTTTTCAGGGGTCTTGTGGCATGCTAAACCCACATCTGATATAAAGAAGACATGGGTGGTGTCCAGAGTTCAGGGCTCAATAGTATGACTCCTGTTTGTCTGAAGAACATAGTTTCAGATGGGCGTGTGTCTGGTGGAATGAATCTTAAGACTGAAATTGGGAATAGATGTTTAATGGTTACTGGGACACTTTGGTGCAAATTTGTTTCGTCAATGTTTGCTAAAAGTGAGCAGATCTCTGAGTATAGGTGCCTTTAGTGCTAGACTAAGGCAAACTTCATTTCTGTGAAGATTGGTACATGGTTATAAAACATTTGGAGGGGAAGGATTCAATGCCGATGCATCATATTAGGCACCAAGTATGATAAAGTGGGATTGTAATGAAGGGGCTTTTGTTTTGCTGTGCAGGTGTTATATTCATGTGATTGGAAAGCAGCTGGAGAATGCTCTGAGTGCCCTGATTTGGGTGGTCTGTAGATTTAAGTTTGCTTTTGACAGGGTGGGCAATGCTATTATAAACCAGATTAGAAAAAAAAAAAAAAACTAACCCTACAATGTTACCCACAAAAAGCCTTTGGTATCATAGCATGGGTTTACTTGTAACTGACTTATGGAATAATAATTCATTCGTTACCAGGAGGAAATGTCTCTTCTCAATCCTCAACAAGTCACAAAATACATTATCATTCATTCATCCTTATTGAAAAATTTAGACATGGCATATGGTAACATTTCGCCTGGAACTTACGGTTGAGATTCACGGACTGTCTTCATGGAGTTGTTGAAGTCCTCTGTAAACTCACGCCAAACAGTGATTCCCAGTCGACGCTTGAGATCCTGTGCATGTTTTACTTTAGATCCTAACACCTGCCGAAGGGTCTGGATTTCCTCCTCAGTCTGCCAAAATAAAATGAAAGTAAGCAGCAACAAATATCATTTCACGATATGTGACAAGGTTTATGAAAGCTAAGAGTGGCATAAACTTTAATAAAGTAAATCAGATATCTTGTCTCAAATGATTTACATTAGTCAATGTTGTACCAACAAATGATGTTTGTTGAAGTTTAAACATTCAAGTAATTTGCTATTTTTAGAATCAATTTCTTCAAATCTAACCACTCTGAACATGTATGAAAACTTATAAAGCAAGAAAAACTAATATATAAGCTGAAGGATTAATAGAAATGGCATCATGAATGTAAGTACCTAGGATATTAAACTGTGCTTGATGCACATGCACAAAGAAAAGCTGCTTTTTACTTCATTCGGTTAATATCCTAGGTACTTACAATTGTACAAGATAAACACATCAAAAAACTTGATAAACTTGTCCTTTCACCATATGAGAAAGTATGTTCTTGGAAACCTGCTATCAAAGCAGACATTCATTCACCAAAAGCTATATTCCCATTTAAATGTATATAACAGAAGGCAGCTGTATTCCAGGCCTTGGGTTTTGGGTTTCCTGTGTCTGTTTTTCAAACACAGTCACACAACTTATGTGATATGAACATATAAAAACAAACAGCTTTATAAAATACATAGGAATCAGAAAAATAAAACGTGTGCATAGGCTGACCTAATTAATCCATGGATGTTACAAATTTCAGTCAGTCTCTGGTCAACCTCATGTCTCTTTATTGTCTATTTTCACTTCTAAATAAAGAGGCCTACATCTTATATTGGCAACAGGGGTTGTACATGAGAAAGAACTAGCAGGTCTCTTGTAACTCACAATGACGGTCGGTCACTAATGATTATTATGACTCACAGTAAAGGTCAGCACGCTTGCAACTTATAACAATCATGACAGGAAGCACATATGGATAGAGAACAACACATTTAAACAGAGGCATGAGAATTAATATATGCAAAGCAAAGTGAAAACCAGTCATATGTATTGTAGGTGGTCCTCGCTACATCAACATGTACTGCAGAGTGAAAAGTAGGCCTAAGAGTACTTCAGGAGGTAAATTTGAATGGGTACTTTCAAGTGTAAGTGGAATTTTGCCTCATTTAAGAGATATACTGTCTGAAATTCACACACTTGTACCAGAGGATACTTGTATGCTCATACAGGGAAGATTTGGTGTACTGAATCTCATATATCACAACATAACTGAACAGAATCTTATATAGCATGAGGAGACATCATGGCTGAGAGAAGGACCAAGGATTATATATCTACCATACTACTTTAATGCAATGGCAATAATCGTAAGTGCTGTTCAATTACTTCTAAGAGCTGTAAAGAGTATGTAGTAGAGCAGCTGCCCAGTAAGACATCACCATTGTAATTCAAAATGCATTCTCTGAATCATACCACATCTTATGGGTCAGACTTGCAGGTTTTACTTTTTGTCAAGATAAAACTATGCTCTAGGACTAGATGTGATATCTTTAACTTACTTACATCATGTACCAATCCTTATTTTCCTTCTTGCCTTCACAAGCTCTTAACCTCTCTTTTTCACTATATTTCACATTTTCCATTCAAGTTATGGCCTTAATGAGGCTTTCTGTCCACAACTGGAGACTTTGGATAAGAAAGGTGAAAGAACCGAGACACAGGTATCAGTACAGCAGCATTAATGATTGGGAAAGAGCAGGTATGGGGGAAGGAAGACACTGTGAAGGAGAAGAATGAAGCAGAAATGCAAATAAAACATTTCTAGAAACTGATCTGGAGACTGACTGGCGAATGAGATGAAGAATGGAGGTTCGAGTCAATAGAAGCCAAAGGAAAGGGCAGACTGGGAAAAATGCTTGGGGCCCCACCCCTTAGGGTTGCCAATTCTTTTATCATTTTGTAGAAGAGTATTAGTAACATCACTATACATCAAGGTATTTTCATTGCAGCTTTGTGCATAAAACAGAATGAAACAAAGTGAAAATGTCTGACTTGCTTATAGGTCATCATTATCAAAAATCTCAAGGGCCCAAAATGATTTTTGTTCAGGACTCTATGGATGACCATGAGGCTAGAGTTGAATGAATCTGAATTGTGTGTCACTCCAAAGCAAATTTACAGTGACTTCTATGAATAATTTGCAACTACATATTTCTAATCCTAGTGAATAATTCATATTTTTTTTTTTGATTATACTTTGTCGCTGTCTCCCGCGTTTGCGAGGAAGCGCAAGGAAACAGACGAAAGAAATGGCCCAACCCCCCCCCCCCCATACACATGTATATACATACGTCCACACACGCAAATATACATACCTACACAGCTTTCCATGGTTTACCCCAGACGCTTCACATGCCTTGATTCAATCCACTGACAGCACGTCAACCCCGGTATACCACATCGCTCCAATTCACTCTATTCCTTGCCCTCCTTTCACCCTCCTGCATGTTCAGGCCCCGATCACACAAAATCTTTTTCACTCCATCTTTCCACCTCCAATTTGGTCTCCCTCTTCTCCTCGTTCCCTCCACCTCCGACACATATATCCTCTTGGTCAATCTTTCCTCACTCATTCTCTCCATGTGCCCAAACCACTTCAAAACACCCTCTTCTGCTCTCTCAACCACGCTCTTTTTATTTCCACACATCTCTCTTACCCTTACGTTACTCACTCGATCAAACCACCTCACACCACACATTGTCCTCAAACATCTCATTTCCAGCACATCCATCCTCCTGCGCACAACTCTATCCATAGCCCACGCCTCGCAACCATACAACATTGTTGGAACTACTATTCCTTCAAACATACCCATTTTTGCTTTCCGAGATAATGTTCTCGACTTCCACACATTCTTCAAGGCTCCCAGAATTTTCGCCCCCTCCCCCACCCTATGATCCACTTCCACTTCCATGGTTCCATCCACTGCCAGATCTACTCCCAGATATCTAAAACACTTCACTTCCTCCAGTTTTTCTCCATTCAAACTCACCTCCCAATTGACTTGACCCTCAACCCTACTGTACCTAATAACCTTGCTCTTATTCACATTTACTCTTAACTTTCTTCTTCCACACACTTTACCAAACTCAGTCACCAGCTTCTGCAGTTTCTCACATGAATCAGCCACCAGCGCTGTATCATCAGCGAACAACAACTGACTCACTTCCCAAGCTCTCTCATTCATAAATGCACCAAATTAATATCAAGACAACATAACCACTAGTGACTAAAAGTGTGGCAGAAAACATTACTCAGTTAACTTTACAAGCAAGGATAATAATGTATATAGTAATATAATGAAGTTTACCACTTGCAAATAATGGTTACAGTACTTGGGACTTAAATGGATACCTTGCTGAGCTCTGCTTTCCATTCCTCCCGTTGTTTCTCCTGCTCTTCAGGTGAAAGAGCATTGAAAGTGTCATGGACGCCACTGTCAGGAGTCACAGCGTCGTAAGTCACTTCTTCGGCTGCAAAGATACCAAATCATGAATATCATGAAGAAAGAAAACAATAAAATCAATCAAATTTCCTTTCCAAAGGACTCACAGAACTACAAGAAATTACACCACGATTTAGATTTTTTTTTTTTTTGCTTTGTCGCTGTCTCCTGCGTTTGCGAGGTAGCGCAAGGAAACAGACGAAAGAAATGGCCCAACCCACCCCCACACACATGTATATACATACGTCCACACACGCAAATATACATACCTACACAGCCTTCCATGGTTCACCCCAGACGCCCCGATTCAATCCACCGGCAGCACGTCAACCCCGGTATACCACATCGCTCCAATTCACTCTATTCCTTGCCCTCCTTTCACCCTCCTGCATGTTCAGGCCCCGATCACACAAAATCTTTTTCACTCCATCTTTCCACCTCCAATTTGGTCTCCCTCTTCTCCTCGTTCCCTCCACCTTCGACACATATATTCTCTTGGTCAATCTTTCCTCACTCATTCTCTCCATGTGCCCAAACCATTTCAAAACACCCTCTTCTGCTCTCTCAGCCACGCTCTTTTTATCTCCACACATCTCTCTTACCCTTACGTTACTTACTCGATCAAACCACCTCACACCACACATTGTCCTCAAACATCTCATTTCCAGCACATCCATCCTCCTGCGCACAACTCTATCCATAGCCCACGCCTCGCAACCATACAACATTGTTGGAACCACTATTCCTTCAAACATACCCATTTTTGCTTTCCGAGATAATGTTCTCGACTTCCACACATTCTTCAAGGCTCCCAGAATTTTCGCCCCCTCCCCCACCCTATGATCCACTTCCGCTTCCATGGTTCCATCCGCTGCCAGATCCACTCCCAGATATCTAAAACACTTCACTTCCTCCAGTTTTTCTCCATTCAAACTCACCTCCCAGTTGACTTGACCCTCAACCCTACTGTACCTAATAACCTTGCTCTTATTCACATTTACTCTTAACTTTCTTCTTTCACACACTCTACCAAACTCAGTCACCAGCTTCTGCAGTTTCTCAGATGAATCAGCTACCAGCGCTGTATCATCAGCGAACAACAACTGACTCACTTTAATGGTTTATTTGTTGCATATGATGCATATGGATATGTTTACCAACAAAACTGTTTACCAAGTAAACAAGCTATGGCTGTAGTATGTATTTAGGAGGAATATCACACCATTGTTAAAAGGAAATCTAAAGAATATGCTAATGGTGACTCATGGGAACAGCAAAATATCTGTTGGCAATAATAAGGGAAATTGAGAAAATAAAGTATCACAGCTAAGAGAAGCAAATTCCTTCCATTTGATGCACATTAACCATAATGTGATGAAAGTGTGAGGGAACACAAGAGAAGGAAAAATAAAAATATCAAATATTCTGATAGTGTACACGGTAAAGGAAATATATCAGAAATAATTCTGAAGCTGGGTCTTTACAGGAAGTGATGACAAGCAAAAAATGTGTGAGCAGGTATTGTGATGTTTGCTGGGAGGCATGGGACAACCCACCACATTCCATGTTAACAAAAAGCAGGGAAGATTAACCATTTCATGTTGAGTGGTGACAGCTGAAAGAACAACCAGCAGTATAAAAACAAAAACCTGTTATTAATGGTATAGTAATGATGTTTGTTTGCAAGTGCTTTCCTTATAAATATGCAGATTTCTCAAGACTGTATTTCCCCACATTCTCAAAGAAGTAAGAAAACATTACTGTATATCTCAAGAAATTTGTTTTTATTGATGGCAATGTATTTAGTTATATTTCAATGATGAAGTAAATGATATTCAAAAAATCATGCTAGAATTGATTACTGAAACAGCAAAACATGAAAGAATTGAAAACCCTATAATAATTAATACTGATGAAAGCAATAATGGATTTCTTAAATCAACTTTGCTCTTCTCCACTGGCAGTAATTACTTTAATACATTTGTCGTAACACACTCAGTTAAGTGAGGTTTTTCATGCTGTAACAGCTTCTAAAACATATGAATATGAAAAGAAAAACAATACCATATACCTTTAAGTGATCTGTGACAAATATACTGATACAATTTTTGTCAATACTGTACTGGATGGTTATTTTAGCTGCACCCCTAAAGAATATTATCACCAAAAATCTGGGATCAAACTACTACACGCCAAGGATTGAGAAGCCACAGTAGGCACTGAGTAAAGTCTTGTTTTTAGATGTTCTATAATTTGAGCTCATTTCCAGGTCTAAATAAATACTTAACTAGATAGACACACTAGACTGGGCTCCAGATTTCTTCAATCCCCCCTCACCCCCCACCCCCAACTATGGATTTGCATGACTCTGGAACTCTGGAACCATAACTTTCCAGCAAAAATAATGGACTTCTGTCAATCCATGGAAAAAATCTATATCTGTTTAGCACAGTATACCATTTAAAAACTATGAATTACAGGTCAGTACTACCACATTCACTTAGAACAACACTTTGCACAATGTCTTGCCACAAAAGCAAATGATACACAGTACAACGGCATAAAATATAACACTACAGCATCAAATAACATTTTCCACAATCTGAAAGTTTCACACAATGCGTGCAAGAAAGTACAACCATAACTCTATCACATAAAATAATGAACTATTATGATCTGCCAAGCCATACAACATCTTTAACAAAACATAAACTCCATAACATATTAAAACAGAATGGTAATAAAAAGTCAAAATGAAACTCTATAACAAAATAAATATAGCATATTATATATATATAATTGGGAGGTGAGTTTGAATGGAGAAAAACTGGAGGAAGTAAAGTGTTTTAGATATCTGGGAGTGGATCTGGCAGCGGATGGAACCATGGAAGCGGAAGTGGATCATAGGATGGGGGAGGGGGCGAAAATTCTGGGAGCCTTGAAGAATGTGTGGAAGTCGAGAACATTATCTCGGAAAGCAAAAATGGGTACGTTTGAAGGAATAGTGGTTCCAACAATGTTGTATGGTTGCGAGGCGTGGGCTATGGATAGAGTTGTGCGCAGGAGGATGGATGTGCTGGAAATGAGATGTTTGAGGACAATGTGTGGTGTGAGGTGGTTTGATCGAGTAAGTAACGTAAGGGTAAGAGAGATGTGTGGAAATAAAAAGAGCGTGGTTGAGAGAGCAGAAGAGGGTGTTTTGAAATGGTTTGGGCACATGGAGAGAATGAGTGAGGAAAGATTGACCAAGAGGATATATGTGTCGGAGGTGGAGGGAACGAGGAGAAGAGGGAGACCAAATTGGAGGTGGAAAGATGGAGTGAAAAAGATTTTGTGTGATCGGGGCCTGAACATGCAGGAGGGTGAAAGGAGGGCAAGGAATAGAGTGAATTGGAGCGATGTGGTATACCGGGGTTGACGTGCTGTCAGAGGATTGAATCGGGGCATGTGAAGCATCTGGGGTAAACCATGGAAAGCTGTGTAGGTATGTATATTTGCGTGTGTGGACGTATGTATATACATGTGTATGGGGGTGGGTTGGGCCATTTCTTTCGTCTGTTTCCTTGCGCTACCTCGCAAACGCGGGAGACAGCGACAAAGCAAAAAAAAAAAAAAAAAAAAATATATATATATATATATATATATATATATATATATATATATATATATATATATATATATATATATATGACAGCTAGAGACTGAGTGTGAACGAATGTGGCCTTTGTTGTCTTTTCCTAGCGCTACCTCGCGTACATGCGGGCGGAGGGGGTTGCCATTTCATGTGTGGCGGGGTGGCGACGAAAATGAATAAGGGTAGACAGTATGAATTATGTACATGTGTATATATGTATATGTCTGTGTGTATATATTTGTATACGTTGAGATGTATAGGCATTCATACATGCGTGTATGGACGTGCATGTATATACATGTGTATGCGGGTGGGTTGGGCCACTTTCGTCTGTTTCCTTGCGCTACCTCGCTAACGCGGGAGACAGCGACAAAGTATAATAAAATAAATAAAATATATATATGCTGTAACCACGAGAAAATACAAACACGATAAGTTCCCAAGTAATCAATTCATGAAAATGCGTTTGTGAACTTGTCACATTTCAATTATATTTTTTTTTTTTTTTTTTTCATACTATTCGCTATTTCCCGCGATAGCGAGGTAGCGTTAAGAACAGAGGACTGGGCCTTTGAGGGAATATCCTCACCTGGACCTCTCCTCTGTTCCTTCTTTTGGAAAGAAAAAAAACAAAAAACGAGAGGGGAGGATTTCCAGCCCCCCGCTCCCTTCCCTTTTAGTCGCCTTCTACGACACGCAGGGAATACGTGGGAAGTATTCTTTCTCCCCTATACCCAGGGAATATATATATATATATATATATATATATATTCTTTTCTTTCAAACTATTCGCCATTTCCCGCATTAGCGAGGTAGCGTTAAGAACAGAGGACTGGGCCTTTGAGGGAATACCCTCACCTGGCCCAATTCACTGTTCCTTCTTTTGGAAAATTGAAAAAAAAAACAAAAAACCGAGAGGGGAGGATTTCCAGCCCCCCGCTCCCTCCCCTTTTAGTCACCTTCTACGACACGCAGGGAATACGTGGGAAGTATTCTTAATCCCCTATCCCCATATATATATATATATATATATATATATATATATATATATATATATATATATATATATATATATATATATATATGAACAAAGTGCACATGAACGCACACCTTCATAGAACATACAAACCTCCAACAGCCAGGTTCGAACCCGGGACCTCTGTGATTATGGTGTGGCAGTTGGCAACTCAAGGGTGGGCCACTTTGATAACTTTTTCTTTTCCCTATACCATAAAGTTTTGGAAATCTTTACCCTTTAATGTCTTTCCCAATAATTATGACCTGGCACATTCTAAGAGATTTTTCACTTCCTCTAAAATTCAAATACTTTCCCATGTCTCTTATTTACAAAATCCTCTCCAATTTTCAATCAAGGCGCAGCACTGAATTGTAGAATTGTCTGAGACTGGAGCCTCCAATGCGCAATATATATATATATATATATATATATATATATATATATATATATATATATATATATATATATATATATATATATAATGTATGCCATTTCTTTTTACATGTTCGCCATTTCCTGAGTCAGCGAGGTAGCGCCGAGAACAGACAAATAGCCTCATCCGACCATATCCACACTCGACATGCTACTTATGTGCAATGCACCGAAACCAAAGCCCGCGAACAAGAACCAGGTACAACAAGGCCTTCCTGTGAGGTAAACTATGAAGCCCATGTGACCATATCAACACACACAGTATAAGGTGATGTTCCCGAGATGCGGAAGCAGTTACAAATGCATTATCTGGGGCTGCCATGGAGAGCGGCAGTTCTGCGCGTGGGGCTTGGTGCAAATTGAGGTACAGCAGGATGGACTGAAGGTTTATAAAAAGCTGGAGGAGGGGAAGAAGGAGGAGGAGGAGGAGGAGGGGAAGAAGGAGGAGGGGAAGAAGGAGGAGGGGAAGAAGGAGGAGGAGGAGGAGGAGGAGGATCATGACCTTAGGCTAATACGCGACTGAAAAAATGAAACCCAAGTAACACTAAAACGAGGAAGTCGGTACAACTCGATTTCTAGAAGAAGAAAAAAGTTCGGAGGCGAAGGAAATGTTGGAACTGTGTTACATGTGGAATCTGAGGAGAGAGAGAGAGAGAGAGAGAGAGAGAGAGAGAGAGAGAGAGAGAGAGAGAGAGAGAGAGAGAGAGAGAGAGAGAGAGAGAGAGAAAAGAAAGCCATGATGATGTTCTTATAACCAAAGAACAACCCCAGAGAGATCAAAGGTCACCTGCTCTCCAACACAAAGCATTAGATTACATAATGTACAAGAATGCTTCAAAGAAAACGGATGGCCTGTCATTTTCTCTGGTAGGAACAAGGCTAAACTATTAGAAGCCGCTGTCATTAAGAAACACAGGAACCTTGAGCCCAGAAGACATGCTATCTTGTGATCTTTACCATCACGACTGCATGAAAAGACATCACTGGCCTTTATTTCTTCTTCTTTTTCCCCTTTTAATGGCTAATAATAAGGCGTGGGCTAGTAATAATAAACTTGTAAGAATTTCAATAAACCGATAATATTTCGAGTCCAATGACTTTCACTTCCTACCACGCAAGACAAAACTTCATCGTATGACATACCAAACATAAAAAAAAGGGAGCGATACTAATTCCTTCCAGATATACTGCATCATATCATTGTGAACAAAATATATTTCATAGTTTAGCGTCCGTTCTCGGACAGGATAAAGAAAACACATCGGTGGCACCAAAGGGCGCTATGCGGGGAATGACGAAGACACAGAGGGAAAAACACAACGATTTTTATTTTTTGCTCAAGTTGGTACAGAAGAAAAAAAGGATACCACCAAATATCATGACCAGCAGGAAAATAAATGGCCACTTTTCTCAAGACTGCTTTCGCACAGGGGAGGGTTGCGTTCAAGTCGAATTTGGGCTGACTGTTTTAAACATCGAATTTGGGCTGACTGTTTCAAACAGAACCTTACCGTTCCCTTCATGAGCAGGGGTTTGTGTGTCCCGTTTAATACACTGCTTCATACTATCTAAACTAATAATGTAAATATGGGATATTTACACCCCTGTGCTCAAACATGGAGGAAGGAGGTCGCCCAAGCAGGGGTGGCAAATGTGGACCACTTTGTCTCCTCCCCCGTATATTGTGGGAGCCTATGGATACTCCTGATGGAGTAATAGGGAAGATAACAATATAAACAAGGTAGATAGAAGCCACTTTATATACAGAATAAGCGTACCTGGCTTCGTGACCCATTATAGTTTTCCCCATAGATACAAAAAAGGCCATACTGAACAGGTTAGGCGAGATAAACATTAAATAAAAATGTCCTTCAATCACACGGCGCGTTTCAGCCACTAGCTCAAAATCTTGTCACAACTTCACACGGGCCTTCGACCAGCACACTTCAGGTGGTTCCCAGCGGGTATCGACCAAGGCTCGACCAGTTAGTTCGCCGCAACATGACCGCAGTCTGAACACGCCTCTCCCTAGCTGGCCCTAAGAAATGGAGATTTTAACTCACGAGAGATTTTTAACAGTATCTCACAAGGAAGTTGAAAACAAGTAATCAATAATCTCTATGCTGTAAATATCTCACGTATATGCAAAGACCAAGTTAGGTAATATGAGTCCACGGGGAAAATGAAACACGATAAGTTCCCAAGTGCACTTTCGTGTAATAATCACATCATCAGGGGAGACACAAGAGAGGAATATAACAGTCAGTTGATATACAACGAAGAGACGAAGCTAGGACGCCATTTGGTAAACATGCGATTGTCGTCAATGCTCTGTTCTAAACGCTACCTCGCTAAAGCGGGAAATGGCGAATATGCATGAATATATATATATATATATATATATATATATATATATATATATATATATATATATATATATGTGTGTGTGTGTGTGTGTGTGTGTGTGTGTGTATACACACACACACACACACACACACACACACACACACGCGAGTCCAAGGGGAAATGAAACACTAAGTTCCCAAGTGCACTTTCGTGTAACAATCACATCATCAGGGGAGACAAGAATTATAAGTCAGTAGTATCTCCCCTGATGATGATGTGATTATTACATAAAAGTGCACTCGGGACCTTATCGAGTCTCATTTCCCCGTGGACACACAGGAATATACTTGATCACATGCTCAGTGGTGTTCCTTTCCAATATATAATATGCAACCAGTTTAAACTTTTAACATTTGAGACAACATCTAAGATCTGTATTCGATCAATTCACAGCCAACCTTCATTTGAGGTTCTGTTAACAATACTCCAACACATCCTTAACCCCAGACTAGAGTGTTTTAAAGTGAAACACCCACTTCCACACAATGACACAAGCCTCCATCTTTTCACGATTTCACACTTTCATACCAAGAGTTCCCAACCCCTGGGGTCACCGCCACGAATCTGTCTGTCTGTCTGTCGGTCTTGGGGTCACGAAACCGGTCATCAAGACTCGAACACGGCTGTTGCAACGCGTCTGTTCAAAAAGCTAAACCAAGACAGCGCCTCCGCGACCTTGAGCAAGGCGCCAAATGTTCCTAGTGCCATTATCATCACTATCATCATCATACAACCCCAGGATTCCTTCT